>NW_008352538.1:107950-141710 GCF_000622305.1 Nannospalax galili
CAGGCTAGAGCTCAGATATCTACCCGAGAAGCCAGAGGCCATGGACGGAGCCGCCGACCGCAGACCGTTCGCCCCGCAGGACATCCTCCTGAAAGTGATGTCCACGCAGGCGGCTGAGTAGTGATGATGTCATTATCTGCTGTGGGGTGACTTGGCCTGAAGTTGTCCTGGTATTCCACCTCCTTCCCCCACCAACGTGGTGGGCTGTGGCATTTTTCTAGAATCAAAACCCGAAGTAAGCCCTTTGTTCCCCAAACTGTTCTTTTTCCAGGATGTTTTAGTCCCAGGAAGCAGAGTGCAGCCTTCCCGGAAGCGGAAGTAGGGACAGGAAACGGCCTCCTGGAAGTACAGAGTTTTACTATTAGGAGCATCAGAGCATAAATTAGCAAACAAGGGCCTGGGGCAGACAGTGCTGGAAGTGTTCACACGTCACAGTGATCCCACCGTGCAGACACGTCACAGTGATTCCATCCTGCAGACACGTCACAGTGATCCCATCGTGCAGACACATCCTCCGGAAACCCAGGAGGCACTGCAGGGTGCTGGGCTGAGTCCCTATACAAACCATCCCGGTGGGGCCATCCTCGCACCCAGGCTAGAGCTCAGATATCTACCCGAGAAGCCAGAGGCCATGGACGGAGCCGCCGACCGCAGACCGTTCGCCCCGCAGGACATCCTCCTGAAAGTGATGTCCACGCAGGCGGCTGAGTAGTGATGATGTCATTATCTGCTGTGGGGTGACTTGGCCTGAAGTGCTCTGTGCCAGGTTGTTTGTGAACAGTGCTTGCCCAAGTCGTGGTTCAGACCTCACAAAAACACAGAGGGAAACCACATCACACAGGCACGTGGGGCGTGCGGTCGTGACGTCAGGGAGCGGGGACTTCAGGAAGCAGAGACAGCCTGAAGTGCTCCGCGTCGGGGTTGTTTGAGAACAGTGCTCGGCCGAGTACAGAGTTTTACTATTAGGAGCATCAGAGCATAAATTAGCAAACAAGGGCCTGGGGCAGACAGTGCTGGAAGTGTTCACACGTCACAGTGATCCCACCGTGCAGACACGTCACAGTGATCCCACCGTGCAGACACGTCACAGTGATTCCATCCTGCAGACACGTCACAGTGATCCCATCGTGCAGACACATCCTCCGGAAACCCAGGAGGCACTGCAGGGTGCTGGGCTGAGTCCCTATACAAACCATCCCGGTGGGGCCATCCTCGCACCAAGGCTAGAGCTCAGATATCTACCCGAGAAGCCAGAGGCCGTGGACGGAGCCGCCGACCGCCGACCGTTCGCCCCGCAGGACATCCTCCTGAAAGTGATGTCCACGCAGGCGGCTGAGTAGTGATGATGTCATTATCTCCTGTGGGGTGACTTGGCCTGAAGTGCTCTGTGCCGGGTCGTTTGTGAACAGTGCTTGCCCAAGTCTTGGTTCAGACCTCAGAAAAACACAGAGGGAAACCACATCACACAGGCACGTGGGGCGTGCGGTCGTGACGTCAGGGAGCGGGGACTTCAGGAAGCAGAGACAGCCTGAAGTGCTCCGCGTCGGGGTTGTTTGAGAACAGTGCTCGGCCGTTGAGTCATAGTTCAAAATGTCACAAAGGTCAGAGGCAAATCACGTCAGAGGCACATGTGACGTCACGGAGCGGTGATGACCTGAGGTGGTGACGTCATATCGGAGATTTCAACAATAAATAAAATCCAGGCAGGTGACATCACAGCGAGGCCACATCGCAGTTCTTAAAAATCAGTAGAATTCAGGCAGGTGACGTCACGACGTGGCGACGTCATAGATGAGTTAAAAAGAAAGAAAAATAGAATCCAGGCACTGATTGGGGCTGAGACGGACAAACTTGAGACGCGGACGCTTGTGCGGCAGTGGCCTCGTTCGGCTCTTCGCACAGTAGGTTGTGCGGGTGCAAAGGACCGAGTTCTGTTCCCAGCACCCACGCGGTGGGGGTGCAACCTCCTGAAACTCTACTTTGGATGTTGCTTGTAGCTCGGTGGGTACAGAACTGTACTCGGGAAAATCTTGCTGAAAACCAAAGAAACAAAACAGGACGCACAGCCACGTGGGTGATTATCAGTGAGTCCGTCCACAGGCAAGTGCTTATCACCGAGTCCTCCAGCTTGAATGTATAAAGTCCAGTTCGGTCCACGATCAGAACACACAAGCAACCGTCTGGACGTCCTCCATGGCAGGTTTCCACTTCCTGACTCCAGGACGCTCGGCTTGGTCTGCGCAGGTGCAGGCCCACCGTGCGGTGTGCAAGCATCGGAAGCACCGTGGGCTGTGACGCCACCGCTCAGGCGAGGAGTCGGAAGTCTCCGACATCAGCCGCAGCAGGTAAAAATCCCAGAGTTCCTAGCGAGGAGCAGGTGGTGACGTCCTCTTACAGGTCACGAAAGGTTTCTCTGCAAGTATTCCAGTCTATCCACACCCCCAGCTTCCCAGAGTTCCCAGTGCAGTCGCGTCGTCATCCCACACGTCCTACAACCTTGTCAGCCCTGTCGTCATCTTACAACATCATGAAACCTTGCGTTTAGCCGTGCGGTCCTCTGACGTCATACGTCTAGTTCAGGCGAGCCGTCATCTCGCCCCCACCCGCCCCTCTGACATCTCGGTCACTACCCAGGACAACGTTTAGGGTGCGTGGCCTTAACACACCCTCGGTGTCCAGCCGCCCAGATGGTCGGGACGGCCTCAGAATCGGAGGCTAGACCCCAGATCCTTGCACTCTGTGTAACACACCCTCCTGATGTGCACCGATGGCTGTATGAAGTGCTTCTGCTCCACCCAGAAGACTTTAATGAGGGTGTGCCGGGTACTTAAGATCTCTGGGTGCTCCTGTGGGGGACTAACTTCAGCACGCATAGGGGGTGCTCAATGTCCTGTAACTCCACTTACAGGGGGTCTGCACACGCACACGACGTCGTCAATGCGCAGGAGGCAGGACCCTGAGGATGAGCCCTTCCCGGTCATTCTGGGCCATATGGTCAGCGTTGGAGGCTAGCCTGGGCTGCAAGCTCAGAGTCTGAGGCTAGCCTGCACTGCATGGTCAGAATTCAAAACTAACCTGGGCTGCATGGTCAGTTCCAGGCCAGCCCGGGGTTACACCTGCTGAGCCTGAGGCTGGCCTGGGCTACAGGGCCAGAATTCAAAATTTGCCTGGGCTACACGGTCAGTCCGAGGCTAGCCCAGGCTACCTCACAGGGCCCTGCAGCCTCACCTTGGGGGTCAGAAGTCCTTGAACGTCTCTAGGTCCTCATCGGCCACGGGCGTGACGTCGTTCCTGTCCTGCTCGGGGTAGGATTCGAAGTTGGACGTGTCGCTGTCCCCGGAGACCTTGGGCACAATGGGGGGCTGAGGATAGCCCCGAACAGAAAGAAGAGAGCGGGTTATCTCGGTGCTCAGACCCCAGGCAGCGCCACACACCCTCCTGAAAGCTTAGTTCTGGCCAGGGACCTGCGGTGACGTCACTGGGGAAACGTGAAGGGAACCCAGGATCCAATCAACAGGATGTGCCCACCGGGAGTGGGAAGGGCTGCGGCTAGGCAGCCGTGGGGTCGTGCGCACACGGGGGAGGATGGAACACGAGACCGCGGGTCAGACAGGGGATGAGCAAGATGGCATCCAGGTGCCGAGACCTGTTCGGTGCTCGGATGGTCAGGTCCGAGTTCCCTCGGCTCTGAATCCCAGAACCAGGCCTGAGCCGGGGGTGTTAGCCCAGGCTAGGCAGGGCTGGAGCAGGACTGTGCCTAGGCCACGGGGGGCACCGACCCAGAGGTCAAAAGACTGAAGCCCTGGGGGCTGTGAGGTGCTCGGTACCAGCATGGATGTTCTCTGGGAGGACTCCGTTCCCTTCCCAGCACCCACAGGGCGCGCAGAGCCTCCCGGAAGCCCAGTTTGGGGCCATGGTATCCAGTATGTCCCGAGGTTAGATGAATGACATCGGGCGTTTGTGGGTGACGCCATTAGACTGCGTCCCTGCACAGGCCAGGTGGCCAGCCTGCGGCCCTGATGTAAGTCAATGACGTCAGGGGGTGCACGTTGGTGGCGCAATCAGAGTGAGTCCCCGCCCAGTGTCTCTGACCAGGACTGGGGTCCTGAGGTTCAGGCCACGATGTCACGCGGTGGATGTTGGTGACGCCATCAGACCACACCCCATGCCCGCGGGCTAGCCTGGGTTCCGGGTGAGGCCTCACCTTGAGCTTCCTCAGCACGACGCTGTCCCAGTCCACGCCTCGGAACCAGCGATGCCGCTTGACGTCATCCACGCCGTTCTGAGACAGAAACACGGCTAAGGACAAAGCACTGTGTTCACCAGCACCCAGGGGGTCACCGAGGCCGTGGATCCCGGGCGCTGGGCCGTCAGGACACTGGGCGCCGCCCTGTGGGTGCTGGGAGCCCAGTGCATGTGGAGCACCGAGTGCGTGGCACATGACAGGGACGTGGGAAAAGTGGTAGACCGAGCTCCCAGCACTGACCTTCATGCAGCCCAGTCGCCGCGTCCGGTCCACCACCAGCAGCTTCCTGATCAGGTCCCTGCGGGGAAGCATCCGGATGAGACCCTTCCCATCCACACGGCTTCCCGGAAACAGAAGGGACGCCTTCCGGAAGGAACCGCACAAACCACCACTGGAAACAGGTGACTCGCCCCAATCGCCCTGATGCCAACAAGTGTCACGTCTGCTCCGGGAAAATGTTTTCACTGTTTGAGAGTTCCGGGATGAGCCGGAAGTGATGGAGGACGGAGAGGAGGAGGAGGAGGAGGGGGGGGAGGGGGGGTGGGTGGAGGAGGAGGAGGAGCAAGAGGAGGAGGAGGAGCAAGAGGAGGAGGAGGAGCAAGAGGAGGAGGAGGAGCAAGAGGAGGAGGAGGAGCAAGAGGAGGAGGAGGAGCAAGAGGAGGAGGAGGAGCAAGAGGAGGAGGAGGAGCAAGAGGAGGAGGAGGAGCAAGAGGAGGAGGAGGAGCAAGAGGAGGAGGAGGAGCAAGAGGAGGAGGAGGAGCAAGAGGAGGAGGAGGAGCAAGAGGAGGAGGAGGAGCAAGAGGAGGAGGAGGAGCAAGAGGAGGAGGAGGAGCAAGAGGAGGAGGAGGAGCAAGAGGAGGAGGAGGAGCAAGAGGAGGAGGAGGAGCAAGAGGAGGAGGAGGAGCAAGAGGAGGAGGAGGAGCAAGAGGAGGAGGAGGAGCAAGAGGAGGAGGAGGAGCAAGAGGAGGAGGAGGAGCAAGAGGAGGAGGAGGAGCAAGAGGAGGAGGAGGAGCAAGAGGAGGAGGAGGAGCAAGAGGAGGAGGAGGAGCAAGAGGAGGAGGAGGAGCAAGAGGAGGAGGAGGAGCAAGAGGAGGAGGAGGAGCAAGAGGAGGAGGAGGAGCAAGAGGAGGAGGAGGAGCAAGAGGAGGAGGAGGAGCAAGAGGAGGAGGAGGAGCAAGAGGAGGAGGAGGAGCAAGAGGAGGAGGAGGAGCAAGAGGAGGAGGAGGAGCAAGAGGAGGAGGAGGAGCAAGAGGAGGAGGAGGAGCAAGAGGAGGAGGAGGAGCAAGAGGAGGAGGAGGAGCAAGAGGAGGAGGAGGAGCAAGAGGAGGAGGAGGAGCAAGAGGAGGAGGAGGAGCAAGAGGAGGAGGAGGAGCAAGAGGAGGAGGAGGAGCAAGAGGAGGAGGAGGAGCAAGAGGAGGAGGAGGAGCAAGAGGAGGAGGAGGAGCAAGAGGAGGAGGAGGAGCAAGAGGAGGAGGAGGAGCAAGAGGAGGAGGAGGAGCAAGAGGAGGAGGAGGAGCAAGAGGAGGAGGAGGAGCAAGAGGAGGAGGAGGAGCAAGAGGAGGAGGAGGAGCAAGAGGAGGAGGAGGAGCAAGAGGAGGAGGAGGAGCAAGAGGAGGAGGAGGAGCAAGAGGAGGAGGAGGAGCAAGAGGAGGAGGAGGAGCAAGAGGAGGAGGAGGAGCAAGAGGAGGAGGAGGAGCAAGAGGAGGAGGAGGAGCAAGAGGAGGAGGAGGAGCAAGAGGAGGAGGAGGAGCAAGAGGAGGAGGAGGAGCAAGAGGAGGAGGAGGAGCAAGAGGAGGAGGAGGAGCAAGAGGAGGAGGAGGAGCAAGAGGAGGAGGAGGAGCAAGAGGAGGAGGAGGAGGGGCAGGAGGGGGAGGAGGAGGAGGCAGAGCTGTCACTCAGGACCTTGAACCTGGGACCCTCTGCCACCCACCTCCCACCAGGCCGCATCAAATGTGGCTGTAAATAAAATGCAGGGGAGCACTCCCGAACAACTCAGATCCAAGCACTCTGCCTTCTAAGCCACAAACACTTTGCATACTGAGTTGTAAGCACTGAACTAAAAGATTTGATCCACAGAACCACAATAACTGTGCCCACTGAGGTACAAGCACTGTACCCACTGAGCTGCAACCACTCTACCCGCTGAGCTAGAAGCACTCTATGTATGTACTGAGCTACAAGCAGTTCCCACTGAGCTACAAGTACCCTACCTACTGAGCTACAAGCACTCTACCCACTGAGCTACAAGCAGTTCCCACTGAGCTACAAGCACCCTACCTACTGAGCTAGAAGCACTCTATATACAGAGCTACAAGCACTCTACCCACTGAGCTACAAGCACTCTACCAGTTGCACGAACTGAGTGTTAGGCGGCGTAGGGAACCCAGAGCTCCATGCTTGGGTGCTTGGAGCAAAGTTCAGGCCTCCGCCTGCCTGACTTCGGTCCCTGCAGCTGTTGTTAAAGGACTCCTCAGGCTGCACTGACGCGCTGTTTCAGGAGGCCGTGTTGGGTGCTGTGCTCGTCAAGTACTGCGCAATCCCTAACAAGTCTGATGGCGTCTGACCCGGCAGGGCCCTGCGGCTCAGTGGGGCGGGGCCTCGCCCGGCCTGGACACGTGTGTAAACCATGTGTACTGTGCATCTGACAGCCCAGCACTCAGGAGCAAAATTCATAAATAACTTTTCTGACACAATTCCAACTTTCCACCTTTGCTCCTCTCAAATGTGCTTTATCGTAAAGGGAATGGAGGCGTTTACTTAGAGGGAAGGGTTTTATCTTAAAGGGAAAGACTTTATCTTAAAGGGAATGAATGGTTTTATCTTAAAGGGAATGACTTTGCCTTTAAGGGAATGAATGAGTTCATCTTAAAGGCAATGAATGAGTTTATATTAAAGGCAAGGACTTTATCTTAAAGGGAATGAATGACTTTCTCTTAAAGGGAATGGCTGTTAAAGGGGCTCTTGAATATTAAATCTCATTAAAACAAGAATCAGGAAAGCATTTTCCCCCTTTTTCCGCAGCAGAGTTTGAATGCGACCCCTGCTCTTTCGGGACCACTTGCTCTGGGTGCTGATGCTCGGTGCTTGGAGAATCACTCACTTGGACGTGAAATCCAAGTGTCTGGGGAAGTCAATTCTGCAGGCGAGGATTTTCTGGTAGATTCCGAAAGGATTGTCGTCAAAGAACGGTGGGAACCTGCGGGGACAGAGATGGCTGGTCAGAGCACGGAGGCTGCTGGGAAACATACGGAAAGTCGGAGGGAAATAATTCCCGAGACATGGGTAAACAGGGACGCGGGAGGGTGGGTGTGGGTGTGGGTGTGGGTTCCTGAGTCTCTGGGGTCACGGACCCCAAACCACTTACAGGCAGGTCTCACGTGTGTGTGGTATCGAAGGACTACGTAGACTATGTAATATGGGACTGTATGTGGCAGATGTGATTATATACCCATACATTATACATGTTGTTACATACCAAATATATGGAATTATGATACATTATTCAAAATATAAGAATTAAAACACATGTAAGAAAGATGTGAATTACAGATCATAGCTACGTACTATAAATTATGTGTATGTGAGTAACATGTTGATATATATGTCCATGTACAGACACAATACATGTACTATGCGCATATAAATGTGTGCATATATGTATATATGTGCATTTATAATAGTCATTTATAAAATGTATACCTGTGTGCATATATAACAATATATGTATATGTGTGTATATAATACGTACAGATACACACATATCAAATATAATACGTGAATATGTGTACGTGTATGTGTGTAGCATATATAATGTATGTTTACGTATATACATATATCGGTGTACATATACAATATGCACACATTCATGTATAATGTATGTTACGTATGTATATCTGTGTATGTGTGTACATGCATATATACATATTTGTGTGTATATGTATATATTTTTATAATCGTGTGCGTATATAATGTATATGCTTTTAAAAATATTTTATTTTTATCTTATGTGTATGAGTGTATTGCCTGCATGTATGTTGGTGCACCCGTGTTGTGCATTGTATATGCTTATATAAATGTGTGTATCTATGTGTGTGTAATAAATACACAGTATATGTGTGCATATATTATGTAATGCTGAAAGGCACTGAGCATGTCCCTGTCCTGAGCTCAGAAAATAAGAACGGGACCCTGGAGACACGGTGTGTGCAGATGGGTGGGTGCAGGGTCATGGGATGGAGCGTCCTGGATGAGGTCAGCCCCGAGAGCAGCACAAACGCACAGAGCCCGGCACGCAGCTGCAGCTGCTCCGGAGAGGGAGCCGTAATTACCCCGAAAGCTGAGGGACAACATGTGGAAGCGCTCGGGGATCATGGGAAGTGCGTGCGTGTGCTCAGCAAACATTTCCTGTTCAAATGCTAACATTTAATACTTATTATGCAACATAAGTGCGTGGCCTGATGCTCAACCTTCCTAACGTACACGTTGATATTTTAATTATGTCTGGGTCTGGGTCTGGATTTGTGTCTTTGAGGCCGGAAGTCGTCAGCAGATCCCCTGAGCTGGCCTTTCTGGTGCTTGTGTGCCAGCAAATGTGGGTGGGTGCTGGGAACCACAGACGGTGCTCTCAACTGCTGAGTCAGCTCTCTAGGGCCTGACACAATTTCAAATTCAAAAATGCAAGTTCAAGTGGTTCAAACTCAAGCATTAAGTTTCAAATTCAAATAATGCAAACTCAAATTCAAAAATTCAAATTCAATAAATTTAAAAGTTTAAAAACTCAAATTCAAACATGTAAATTCAAGTCTACTCTAATAACACTGTGGTCTGCCAATATCCTGCAAGGACATAGCGTCATTCGAGATGATTCTAGAATACGTGAATTCTAGAATTTATATTTCTAGGAGTGCGTGACAACTGCTCCTGGACCTGGGTCTCCTTAAGGAGCTCGGGATCCGGTCTGAACAACAGGAAACCGGTTGCGCAACCTCGGCCCCAGGCTCAGCTGAGCCTCCGCCGCCCTCTGCCGGCCGCTCACAGGACGAACAGGACCAACCGGAGCGAACCGGCTGATGGGCTTTTTCTCCGTATTTCCATCAAGCCACTTTTTTTTAGTTTTGGTCTTTTTGAGACAGGGTCTCCCTGTAGCCCAGCTGTCCTGGAACTCACTATGTAGACCAGGCTGGCCTTGAACTCACAGAGATCCGCCTGCCTCTGCCTCCCGCGTGCTGGGATTAAAGGCATCGCCACCACGGCCGGCCTTCTAGCTATACATTTTTACCACATTTCTGTGCAGGGTACTTTTAGCAGGGGCGGGGCTGCGGACATCCGGGCCACGGAAACTATGGAAAAGGGGGCGCCTGGCTGGCTCGCAGGTGACTGTGGCACATGAAAAACGAGATTGAAAAGAATCAGAAAGGCTTGTGGGTGACACGTGTACGTGTATGGGCGCACGCTGGGCGGACGCACAGACACGGAGATGCGTGTGGGTTACACGTGGATGCATGCACGCTGCAGCACAGATGCACACTGTGGGTGTTCGTAAAAATGGGTGAGGGGTGCGTGTGAAATAACCGGTGGACAAGGGGTTAGAGGATGGAGGGAGAGTTGATGATGGCTAGGGGCACTGGATGGCTGTGTGGATGACAATGATGCTGCTGGGTGGATGGATGGTGGATGATGATGATGATGGATGGATGGTGGATGGTGGATGATGGATGGGTGGATGATGATGATGATGGATTAAGACGGATGGTGGATGCGTGGTGGTTGGATGAACATATTGTTGACCCTTGGTCTCAGTAAAGGGTGTCAGAGTGCTGGGTTCGAGTCCTGAGAGTGTCCGCAGCTGGGCTGCCCGGGACTCCATTGTCAGAAAACATTTGGTGTGAAATGTGGAAATGTCCTCCCTGTCCGGCCGTCAGGGGTGCTCATCAGGCGTCGCTAAGTCGACTGACGGACTTGTTCACGGAAACTCGCCCCTCGTGACCCTGGCAGCGGGGTGTGTGTGAGCATCCACAGGCCGAGTGTCAGAACGCCTTAGTGTGGTGTGCACGGGACCGAGTGTCTCAGGCGGGTACTCACCCCGACAGCATTTCAAAGATCAGGATGCCGAGTGCCCACCAGTCCACGGCCCTCCCGTGGCCCTTGCTCTGAATGACTTCGGGGGCGAGGTATTCCGGGGTCCCGCACAGCGTCCACGTCCTGTGGGTGACAGAGGCGGCGACCGTGAGACTCGGCAGCCGACGAGCAAAGTGCGTCACAGACGTGTGTGAAACGTCCCGGAGAGTCAGGACTGTGGACAAGTAATGAGCTGTGTTGATCCCAGTAGAACATTGTTAATAGGAGATGGGGATGGAGTTCGATGGGTAGAGTGTTTGTAGCTCAGTGGGCAGAGTGCTTGTAGGTTAGTGGAGTGCTTGTAGCTCAGTAGGAAGAGTGCCTGTAGCTTAGTGGGTACTGTACTTGGAGCTCAGCCGGTAGAGTGCTTGTAGATCAGTGGGTAGAGTATTTACAGCTCACTGGGCAGAGTGCTTGGAGCTCAGTGGGTAGAGTGCTCGTACCCAGATGGGTAGAGTGTGTGTAGCTCAGTGGGCGGTGTACTTATACCTTAGCGAGTAGAGTGCTCATAGCTCAGTAGGAAGAGTGCCTGGGGCTCAGTGGGTAGAGTGCTTGCAGCTCAGTGTGTAGAATGCTTGGAACTCAGTATACAGAGTAGTTATAGTTCAGTGGGCAGAGTGCTCTCCCAGCACTCACGACATCCTGGATTCTGTCCCCAGCAGCACACAAACGAGTACACGTGGCAAGTGGACTCAGTCCTGTGGTCCTAGCACTCATCCGTTCCCCCCAGTAGACACTGTCAGTCTGTGTGGACATCCAATCCTCGGCCTCCAGATCCTGCTACTTACGGGGCCCTTAATGTCAGATTCCATGCTCGGAGCCTGACACCGCCTGAGACCAGCCGACAGCGCCTGAAACCAGCCGACACCACCTGAGACCAGCCGACAGCACCTGAAACCAGCTGACACCGCCTGAGACCAGCCGACAGCACCTGAAACCAGCTGACACTGCCTGAAACCAGCCGACACTGCCTGAAACCACCTTGTATCCACTGGAAACTGCCCCACGCCACATGAGAAACCACCTAAAACTGCCTGACAAACTGCCTGAAACCGCCTGAAACCATCTGAAGCTACCTGACCGCGCCTGCCAAGGGCTGAAATGGCATTAAAGTCACCCCTTGTATCCACTGGAAACTGCCCCACACCACATGAGAAACCACCTAAAACTGCCTGACACCGCCTGAAGCTACCTGACCGCGCCTGCCAAGGGCTGAAATGGCATTAAAGTCACCCCAAACCGCCTGACCCCGCCTCACACCCCCAGACCTCCTGAACCCGCCTCACGCCGGCTAGACGTGCAGAAGGCCTGGATGGAGCCGCCCCGTGACCCCCTGAGTGCCAGAAACCGGCCTCTCTGGCTCGCGTCCCTCAGGCCACTCGGCCTGCACATCCCGGAAGTGGCATAGAAACCGGAAGTAGGAAGGAAAACCAGATGGTGGGAACGGAAGTGGGGAGAGAACTGGAAGTCGGAGAAACTTGAAATGTGAAGGGGACAAAACTGAAGGACAGGAAGTGGGAAAACAGTAGATGTCGGAAGGAAACGTGGCTGGAAAGGAAAAAAAAACGGAAGTGGGAGGAGCCGTGCCAAGCGAAGATGAACAGGACGTAGGCAGAGAAACCGGAGGTGGAGGAGGAACCGGAAACAGAAGGGAAAGTGGACCTCGGAGGGAAAGCAGATGCTGCGACGGAAACCGGAGGTGGGAAGAGAAGCCGGAAGTGGGGGAGAAACCGGAAGTGGGAGAAATGGGGAAGGGAAATCGCAAGTGGGAGCAGAAACAGGAAGGGGAACGATAAATCGGGAGCCGGAAGAGATGGTGCAATCGGGGAGAGAAACAGGAAGTGCAGGGTGAAATCATACGTGGAAGAGAAAAAGGAACCGGGACAAGAAACCACTTTGGGAAGAAACCAGAAACTGGACGAGCAAACGAAAGTGGGAGGATGCGGGAACTGGGAAGAAACCGGAAGCAGGAGGAGAAGCCACAAGTGTGCTTCGGACTCAGGCAGCCCCACCGGCACAGCCCAGGCTAGCCCCTCTCACCTGTCGGCCAGCTTCTTGGCGAAGCCGAAGTCGGTGAGCTTGACGTGCCCGTCGCGGTCCAGCAGGATGTTCTCGGGCTTGAGGTCGCGGTAGACCACGTGCCGGCCATGCAGGAACTCGAGCGCGCAGGTGATCTCGGCCGCGTAGAACATGCCGGTGGCCGGCGAGAACCGGCCACGCGTGCGCAGGAAGCTGAACAGCTCCCCGCCCGGCGCGAACTCCAGCAGCATGTACAGGAAGCGCGCGTCGTGCGCTGTCCAGAACCTGCGGGGGCATAGCCTGCTGCCACGGGGTAGCCTCGGAAGGCCTGCTGACAGGGGGTAGCCCACCCCACCCATCCACCCATCCACCCCCCCTTATCATCATCATCATCCATCATCGAAGCGTCATCCATCACCATCGTCATGATCATCACCCATCGTCATCCACCCTCCACCATGATCCACCATCATCATCCTCCACCAACCATGCAACCATGCATCATCCACCATCATCATCCTCCACCATCCATCACCCTCATCCACCATCATCATCCTCCACCATCCATCACCCATCACCATCATCATCCTCCCCCATCCATCACCCATCCCCATCATCATCCTCCACCATCCATCACCCATCACCATCATCATCCTCCACCATCCATCATCCATCCCCATCATCATCCTCCACCATCCTCACCCATCACCATCATCATCCTCCACCATCCATCATCCATCCCCATCATCATCCTCCACCATCCTCACCCATCACCATCATCATCCTCCACCATCCATCATCCATCCCCATCATCATCCTCCACCATCCTCACCCATCACCATCATCATCCTCCACCATCCATCATCCATCCCCATCATCATCCTCCACCATCCTCACCCATCACCATCATCATCCTCCACCATCCATCATCCATCCCCATCATCATCCTCCACCATCCTCACCCATCACCATCATCATCCTCCACCATCCATCATCCATCCCCATCATCATCCTCCACCATCCTCACCCATCACCATCATCATCCTCCACCATCCATCATCCATCCCCATCATCATCCTCCACCATCCTCACCCATCACCATCATCATCCTCCACCATCCATCATCCATCCCCATCATCATCCTCCACCATCCTCACCCATCACCATCATCATCCTCCACCATCCATCATCCATCCCCATCATCATCCTCCACCATCCTCACCCATCACCATCATCATCCTCCACCATCCATCATCCATCCCCATCATCATCCTCCACCATCCTCACCCATCACCATCATCATCCTCCACCATCCATCATCCATCCCCATCATCATCCTCCACCATCCTCACCCATCACCATCATCATCCTCCACCATCCATCATCCATCCCCATCATCATCCTCCACCATCCTCACCCATCACCATCATCATCCTCCACCATCCATCATCCATCCCCATCATCATCCTCCACCATCCTCACCCATCACCATCATCATCCTCCACCATCCATCATCCATCCCCATCATCATCCTCCACCATCCTCACCCATCACCATCATCATCCTCCACCATCCATCATCCATCCCCATCATCATCCTCCACCATCCTCACCCATCACCATCATCATCCTCCACCATCCATCATCCATCCCCATCATCATCCTCCACCATCCTCACCCATCACCATCATCATCCTCCACCATCCATCATCCATCCCCATCATCATCCTCCACCATCCTCACCCATCACCATCATCATCCTCCACCATCCATCATCCATCCCCATCATCATCCTCCACCATCCTCACCCATCACCATCATCATCCTCCACCATCCATCATCCATCCCCATCATCATCCTCCACCATCCTCACCCATCACCATCATCATCCTCCACCATCCATCATCCATCCCCATCATCATCCTCCACCATCCTCACCCATCACCATCATCATCCTCCACCATCCATCATCCATCCCCATCATCATCCTCCACCATCCTCACCCATCACCATCATCATCCTCCACCATCCATCATCCATCCCCATCATCATCCTCCACCATCCTCACCCATCACCATCATCATCCTCCACCATCCATCATCCATCCCCATCATCATCCTCCACCATCCTCACCCATCACCATCATCATCCTCCACCATCCATCATCCATCCCCATCATCATCCTCCACCATCCTCACCCATCACCATCATCATCCTCCACCATCCATCATCCATCCCCATCATCATCCTCCACCATCCTCACCCATCACCATCATCATCCTCCACCATCCATCATCCATCCCCATCATCATCCTCCACCATCCTCACCCATCACCATCATCATCCTCCACCATCCATCATCCATCCCCATCATCATCCTCCACCATCCTCACCCATCACCATCATCATCCTCCACCATCCATCATCCATCCCCATCATCATCCTCCACCATCCTCACCCATCACCATCATCATCCTCCACCATCCATCATCCATCCCCATCATCATCCTCCACCATCCTCACCCATCACCATCATCATCCTCCACCATCCATCATCCATCCCCATCATCATCCTCCACCATCCATCACCCATCACCATCATCATCCTCCACCATCCATCATCCATCCCCATCATCATCCTCCACCATCCATCACCCATCACCATCATCATCCTCCACCATCCATCATCCATCCCCATCATCATCCTCCACCATCCACCACCCATCACCATCATCATCATCTACCATCCGTCATCCATCCATCCTCCATCCATCACCCACCACGTCACTAAGCACCCCACCCCCAGCACAAAACTTTTTCCCTGTAGCACTGCATTCTCCAGGCTCGGCTGGCGTTGTCTGCTCTCCACGTGGCCTGGGACCCCTGGCCTGGACTTCCTTCCGGGAACGGTATGCGGAGCCCAGAGATGTTAGACCAGGAAGCACTCTACCCTGTGAGCTTTCAGGAACTGAGCCGCAAGTATTACTCTTGTCAACTGAGTACAAGCACTCTACCAACTGAGCTGCAAGGACTCTACAAACTAGGGTACTCTACAGACTGAGCTACAAGTACTCTGTGAACTGAGCTAAAAGCACTTTATCAACTGGGCTACAATGAGTCTACCAATTGAGCTCCAAGGGTTCTATGAACTAAGGTACAAGCACTCTACAGACTGAGCTACTAGCAATCTACAGACTGAGCTATAAGCACTCTCCCGACTGAGCTACAAACTATTCAGTTTCCAGGGAATGAGCTAGAAGTACTCTGTGAACTGAGCTATCAACTGGGCTACTAGCACTCTACAGACTGAGCTACAAGTACTCTTCCCACTGAGCTACAAAAACTCTACCCAGTGAGCTTCTGGGAACTGAGCCATGAGCACTCTGTCAACTGGGCTACGAGCACTCCAGCAACTGAGCTGGAAGAACTCTAAGAACTAAGATACACGCACTCTACAGACTGAGCTATGACCACTGTACCCGGTGAACTGCCAGGCAATGAGCCACGAGCACTCTGCCAACTGAGCTCCTGCCCCAGCACCCCGAGAGGCGCTCCGGCAGGCCCGGGGACTCACAGCTTGACCAGGAAGGGGTGCGTGACGTCCTTGAGCACCGCCTTCTCGTTGTGTACGTGCTGTTCCTGCTTCAGGCGGATGACGTCAGAGATGCTCATGACCTTCAGGGCGAAGTAGCGCTCCGTGGTTTTCTGCTTCACCAGGTGGACGCGGCCGAAGGTCCCGGTGCCTGCGGGAGACAGAGACCTGGGTTCGACCCCCCGAAGTGACGTAGGAAGACAGCGCTGACGTCACCGAGCCGGCACGTGCCCTCTGCACACACGTCCCTCCCCAAACGGAACAGCGTCATAGGAACCACCTGCAGCTGGGCAGGGTACCTAGCCCAGCACCGGGAGGGAGAGACAGGCCGGCCTCTGTGACTGCGAGGCCCAGTGGATTCGGTCCCTGGCGCCCACAGGGCGGCGCACAGGCACCCGAAGGTCCAGGTTCCCGGAATCCGTCGCCCCGATGCGGTCCCGGGCATTTGGCGCATACGTGGACGTAAGTACGTGTGGTGTGCGTAAACGTCAGACAGACCACACAGAGCAGGAAAAGCTTGAGACCCGGAGCCCGGAGCTGCCCCGGACGGTGGGAGTCGTCAGTCCTGCTGCTCTCCGCCCCTCCCGGTTCCAGATCTCCCTGCCTCCCTCGCTTCCCGCGCCTCCTCTTCCCCCCCAGTCCTTCCGGTCCTTCCTCTTCCGCTTCCCGCTCTGCCTGCTCCACTTCCTCCCCGTCCCCTCCCCCTTCCTGGTCCACTTCCTGTCCGTGTCTTCCTCCTCCTCCCCATCCGCTCCCCCCTTCCTGTCCGTCTCTTGCTCTTCCTCCTCATCCTCTCCCTGCTCCACTTCCTGCTTCCCCTCCTGTCCTTCCTCCTCCTCCACTTCCTGTTCCTCGTCCACTTCCTGTTTCGTGCTGTCCTCTTCTTGGCCTTTCCCTGTTCCTCTTCCGGCTCCTCCCAGGTCATCAGGAAGTGCCCAGATCTGACGTGCGATGTGCTCCACCCACCCTGTGACGTCGCCCACCCTGTGACATCACCCCCTGTGACATCAGCGCGGCCTCACCAGGAAACCAACCCCACGGGACCCGTGCACCCACTGAGTTCTGGGCTAGGCACCACACCCGCTCCTCACAGGGGCGCTGCCACACTGCTGTGACGTCATTTCCGGTATGGGCCAGAGCACAACTAAGCCTGAATTCTATGTGGAACACGGACCCAAGCCCTGGGGTGCGCCGCCAGCACGTGACGTAAGGAGCACAGGAACAGTGGTAAAGACAGCAGTTGGGCTCGGTGCTGCTTAGGGGCAGAGTGCTTGGGGGCGTGCACAGTCCTCGGGTGCTGCTGCTGATGCCGAGTGACCTGAAATGAGCTGCGGACGATCGTCAAGCAATAACAATAATAATGAAAGAAGGTGGGGATGACCGTCAGCTGATGACGATGACGGTGACGACGGGTGAGGACCCGCAGGAGCGGCAGCGGTCGTCATAACAATCGGTTTCAGACACAGGGAGGAGCACAGTCCTCACAGTGATGACGACGACGACGTTTGCAGGTAGGAACGACCCACAGATAATAATAGTCACGATGTTGTTGACGTCGGGACGGCCCCAAATAACGGTCATAATAGTGAGAATAACGACAATGACGCGCTGGACTTACGAATAACCCACAAGTGCAGCACATGACGGCCCCGGCCAGCCCGGACCCCCACATGCCCTTGGGGACCTCCCGGGAAGGAGGACCCCTACCTCAACGCCCCCCAATGGACACCAGATCACCATGGAAACGTGAGAGCAGGCTAGCCCCGCCCTCTGTGCGCTGTGCTTCCACAACGTCACTTCCTCCCAGGACTGCCCGCCTACGTTTCCCCAACCTCCCAATATCCCATCACGCTATAAATCCATCAGGGCACGACCCACTGGTGACGTCAGCGCCCTCATGACGTAATCGCCTCCCAGCGGCCCCACCTGTCCGCACGGCTGTACTGAGGATGAAGGCTTATGTAACATAGCCACGGAGGAGTATCATACGTCCAAGAAAAAGGACTTAGAGGAAGAGGTGGGTTTCCATCGCCGTCCAGGACACTCCCCCCCATGACATCACTTCCGCCCACGACTCTCCTATGGATTCCGACCTACTGACTCTGTCCAAGGAAGACCCAGTAATGACGTCACAGCACGCATGATGACATCACTTCCCACAGGCCCCGCCTCTGCACACGGCTGCAGTAAGGACCTAGACACACGACTTAAACCAGAGCCGAGTACTATGACCACCCAGCTCTGTGTGCGCCCAGCACTGTACACCTGGCATACGGGCTGTAGGGATGTGGACGGGGCCGGCAGCGGCGTGGGGCGTGTTTGCGGTGCTGGGAACTGGGTGCTCTGTCCTTCGGCACTCTTCCTTGGTCCCCAGCACCCACGTGGTGCGGAGCACTCGGGCACAGTACCCAGCACCCAGCTGGACCCACAAGCTCCCGAAAGCCCAGGACTGTGCTGTCTGGCCCGGGAGGGGCAGCCATGACGTCACCCCAGACTCTGTTTTGTCTGCCGCGACCTGGTGGAGCTCAGGCTGCCCCGGAAGTCGCTGGGTGTCCCAGGCTGGACTGGACCTGAGCCCCGCGGCCCCGGCCTGGGGTGCTGGGACCGAGCACTCAGCACCTGCGGCCTCAGACCGGAATATTTCCTAAACCGGAACTCGGGACGAGGCTGGCTGTCTGCCGACGTCACACATGCTGGCTTCACACGCCCGCCGCCCGGTAAGCAGTGACTGAGCTATAAGCACTCGACCCGCTGAGCCACAAGGACTCTACCCAGTGAGGTATAAACACTACAGCAACTGCGCTACAAGCACTCTACGCACTGTGCTATAAGCACTCTACCTACTGAGCTCCAAGCACTCTACCCAGTGAGGTATAAGCACTACAGTCACTGAGCTCCAAGCACTCGATCACTGAACTACAAGAACTCTTTGCACTGAGCTCCAAACACTCTACACTGATCTTCAAGCACTGTACCCACTGTGCTACAACCACTCTGTACTGAGCGACAAGCACTCTACCCACTAAGCTAAAAGCACTCTATATTGATCTCCAAGTACTCTACACAGTGAGCTGCAAGGACTCTGCCCACTGAGCTCCAAGCACTCTACTACTGAGCAAGAAGCACTCTACCTACTGAGCTCCAAGCACTCTATCCACTCAGCAACAAGCACTCTATCTGCTGAGCTCCAACACTGTGCCCGCTGAGCTCCAAGCACTGTACACTAAGCTCCAAGCACTCTACACACGGATGTACAAGCACTCTACCCACTGAGCTAAGGCACTCAACACTGAGCTACAAGCACTCTACCCACTGAGCTACAAGCACTCTACTACTGAGCAAGAAGCACTCTACCACTGACCTATGAGCAAGCTATACTGAGCTACAAATACTCTACATACAAAGCTACAAGCACCGTACCCACTAAGTTACAAGCACTCTACCCACTTAGTTACAAGCACTCTACCCACTGAGCTAAAATCACTCTACACTGAGCTAGAAGCACACTACTCACTAAACTATAAGCACTCTTCCCACTGACCTACAAGCACTCCAGCCACTGAGCTACAAGCACTCAACCACTGACCTACTAGGACTCTACCCACTGAGCTAAAAGCACCCTGTCCACTGAGTTATGAGCACTCTGCCCACTGAGCTACAAGTACTCTACCCACTGAGCTACAACCATTCTACAAGCACCCTATCCACGGAGCTAGAAGCACCCTGCCCACTGAGCTCAAGCACTCTACACTGAGCTAGAAGCACTCTGTTCTAATCTACAAGCACTACCCATTGAGCAACAAGCACTCTGTGATGAGCCACAAGCACTCTACCCGCTGGGGTACTAGAATGCTACCTACTGAGCTACAAACACTCTACTCACTGAGCAACAAGCACTCTGTCTGCTGAGCTACAAGCACTTTCCCTGCTGAGCAACAAGCCCTCTACCCGCTGAGCTCCAACACTGTGCCCACTGAGCTCCAAGCACTCTACACTAAGCTCCAAGCACTCTACACACTGATGTATAAGCACTATACCCACTCAGCTACAAGCACTGTCGTGTCTGTGCTACAACACTGTCTCCTCTGAGGTACAAGCACTCTACACTGAGATACAAGCACTCTTCCTGCTGAGTCTAAAGCACTATGCACTGAGCTACAAGCACTCTACCCGCTAGGGTACAAGAGCACTACCTACTGAGCTACAAGTACTCTTCTCACTGAGCTATAAGGACTCTACCCTGAGCTACAAGCACTCTACTCACTGAGCTAGAAGCAGTCTATCCACTGAGCTACAAGCACCCTGCCCACTGAGCTATGAGCACTCTGCCCACTGAGCTACAAGCACTCTACCCACTGAGCTATGAGCACTTTGCCCACTGAGCTACAAGCACTCTTCTCTCTGAGGTACAAGCACTCTACACACTGGGCTCCAAGCACTCTGTCCTAATCTACAAGCACTACTCATTGAGCAGCAAGCACTCTATCCGCTGAGCTACAACAGTGCCCATTGAGCTCCAAGCACTGTACACTAAGCTCCAAGCATTCTACTCACTCAGCTACAAGCACTGTCTCCTCTGAGCTACAAGCAGTCAACACTGAGCTACAAGCACTCTACCCACTGAGCTATAAGGACTCTACCCTGAGCTAAAAGCACTCTACTCACTGAGCTAGAAGCACTCTACCCACTGAGCTACAAGCACCCTGCCCACTGAGCTATGAGCACTCTGCCCACTGAGCTACACGCACTCTACCCACTGGGCTACAAACACTTATCAACTGAGCTACAAGCACTCTATGCACTGAACTACAAGCTCCGTATCAACTGAGCTACAGGCACTCTACATTGAGCTACAAGCACTCTTCTCACTGAGCTAAAAGCACTCTACCCACTGAGCTACAAGCACTCTACACTGAGCTACAAGCACTCTACTCACTGAGCTGCAAGGACTCTACCCACTGTGCTACAAGAACTCTACCACTGAGCAACAAGCACTCTGAGCAATGAGCACTCTACACTGAGCTACAAACACTCTACCTAGTGAGCTACAAGCACTCTACCCACTGTGCTACAAGCACTTTACCCACTGTGGTACAAGGACTCTGTCCTCTGACCTACAAGCACTCTGCTCTCTGAGCTACAAGCACTCTACCCACTGAGCTCTAAGCACTCTTCCCACTGAGCTACAGGCACTTTGCGCACCGAGCTACAAGCACTACACCCACTGAGCTACAAGCACTCTATGACTGAACTACAAGAACTCTATGCACTGAGCTCCAAGCACTCTACACTGATCTTCCAGCACTGTACCCACTGTGCTACGAGCACTCTGTACTGAGCGACAAGCACTCTAGCCACTTAGCTAAAAGCACTCTATACTGAGCTCCAAGTACTCTACACAGTGAGCCACAAGCACTCTTCCCACTGATCTACAAGCACTTTACACACTGAGCTACAAGCACTGTGCAGTGAGCTACGAGCACTCTATTTAGTGAGCTACAAACACTCTATCCACTAAGCTGCAAACACTCTACTCACTGAGCTACAAGTATTCTACACACTGAGCTACAAGAACCCTGCCCACTGAGCTGCAAGCACTCTATCCGCTGAGCTACAAGCACTGTACCCACTGAGCTGCAAGCACTCTACCGACTGAGCTGCAAGCACTCTACCCACTGAGCTAAAAGCACTTTACCCACTCAACCACAAGCATTCTATTCACTGAGCTGTTAAGTACTCTTCCCACTGAGCTACAAGCACTCTACAGAGGTATAAGCATTCTACCTGCTGAACTACAAGCACTCTATCCACTGAGCTATAAGCACTCTACCCACTAATTCACAAGCACTCCCCCAACTGAGCACTTAGCAACGTAACCAGTGAGGTACAAGTAATCTACCAACTGAGCTAAACGCACTCTACCCACTGGGCTACAAGCACTTATCAACTGAGCTACAAGAACTCTATGCATTGAGCTACAAGCTCCGTATCAACTGAGTAACAGGCACTCTACACTGAGCTACGAGCACTCTTCCCACTGAGCTAAAAGCACTCTACCGACTGAGCTGCAAGGACTCTACCCAGTGTGGTATAAGCGCTACAGTCACTGAGCTGCAAGCACTCTATGACTGAACTACAAGAACTGCATGCACTGAGCTCCAAGCACTCTACACTGATCCTCAAGCACTGTACCCACTGTGCTACGATTACTCTGTAGTGAGCTCCAAGCACTCTACCCACTAAGCTAAAAGCACTCTATACTGAGCTCCAAGCACTCTACACACTGAGCCACAAGCACTGTGCAGTGAGCTACGAGCACTCTATTTACTGAGCTACAAGCACTCTATCCACTAAGCTGCAAGCACTCTACTCACTGAGCTACAAGTACTCTACACACTGAACTACAAGAACTCTACCCACTGAGCTGCAAGCACTCTACTCGCTGAGCTACAAGCACTTTACCCACTCAACTACAAGCATTCTATCCACTGAAGTGCAAGTACTCTTCCCAGTGAACTACACTCTACCCACTAATCCACAAGCACTCCCCCAACTGAGCACTTAGCACTGTAACCACTGAGGTACAAGTACTCTACCAACTGAGGTACATGCACTCTGCCCACTGGGCTACAAGCACTTATCAACTGAGCTACAAGCACTCTATCACTTGAGCTACTAGCACTCTACGCTCTGCGTTACAAACACTATTCTATCCAACTGACAAGCACTCTGTCCACCGAGCTATAAGCACTGTGAGCCGAGCCACACCCACAGTCCAGGTTTTGGGTAATGACGTCAAATTTCTAACCCTCATGTTTTGGGTGATGTCACATCTCCGGACCACACCGCCCCCCCAGGTTTTACGTGATGACGTCATGAGGGTCGAGCCTCCAGAATCGTGTCCTCAGAGGTTTTGCGAAGGGCGATGGGCCCCAGCTGGAATTCTGGGTTGGAGAGGGCGAGAAGGTTCTTGAACAGGACTGGCACTGCATGTTGGGGGTGTGCGACTGAGTATCCAGCACCCACACAGGGAGAGCAGTCAGGTCTCAGCCGGGCGCTTGGTGACCTGAGGCGTGTCATGTTACGCAATCAGCCGCCTTGGGGAGTGTTGTGAGGTTCTGTAAGCTGAGCCCGGAGCTTTCCGGGATAAAGTCTCCCTCAGCCACATTCTCTCCCGGCCAGGAGACCAGGTGCTGCAAGAGGAGGGGCGGGTGCTGCCGACTCAGTGCTTCTTGTGAACGCCACTCCTGGGGGAAGGGGCTGGTCTCTGAGAGCATCACGACGTCACGGGGGTCTCTGGGAAGCCTATGACGTCACGAGGCTGGGGTATCAGAGACCTTTCTGTTTTGACAGCAGCACCTTCAGACCTTCAGGCAGGAGGGGGCGAGTCATCTGCTGTGGCCACTTTCTGGAGGATTCTCCCTCCAGGCCCTGAGCACAGGCTGCCCCGCCCTACCGCTCGCTCAGCACCTGGGGCCTCTGGGACCCTGAGGAATTGGTGCCTGCGGTCAGTGACGTCACTACGAAAGGACAAAGAGAGAAATCATCAAGTCCCAGCAGGGCGGACTGCGCAGGGCCCGCAGTGCATGATGGGACTGCCCAGTCGGGGCTGGGGCTTGCAGTAGGGGGTGTGGGTGTCCTGGGTGCTGGATACTCAGGTAAGCACCCAGTTATGAGCCAGGAATGCCTTCAGTCCTCGGCACTCCAGGAGGCAGAGGCAGGCGGATGCCTGGGACATGGCGGCTAGCCTGGGCTCCACAGCCAGTGCCGGGTCAGCCTGGGCTCCACAGTGGGTTCTGGGCCAGCCTGGGCTATAGGGAAAAATGTCCTGTTGGAAGCACAGTTCTCTGATACTCGCTAAGAACGCAGGAGGTGAGGGTCTGCGGGGTGGTTAGACAAGCGGAGGTGCTTGTTACCGAGTTGTTGCTTCCCTGGGGCCTGCAGGGGAAAAGGAGCAAAGGCCTCTGAGCGCCACCCCCTCCCCCCGCCCTGGGTCCAAAGTGCTTACTGTGCACAGGGCCCTGAACCCCATGTGCACACCCTATGCACGGAAAACCTTCAAGCAGGACGGGGCGAAAATAAATAATATATAAAATAAAATATAAAACTAAAATAAAATCCGTGACATAGATTTTATCCAGGGAGCACCTAGTTCTGCTCCCAGCACCCAGTAGGCGACGCACAACTCCAACTCCCTGAGACCCAACAACCCTGTCCTGACCTCTGTAGAGGGTGCCGTAGCCGAGGCTGCCCGTGAACTTCCCATCCTCCCGGGTGCTGGGATGCTGGGTGAGCATCGCCACCAGGTCAAGTACCAGTACTGAAAACCATGCTTGGTGCACGCACTCATTTTCTGAACGCACAGTAACTCACTACATTTCACAACAGGGACTGGAGACGTGGCTCAGGGGTGACCAGCACTGGCTGCTGCTGCAGAAAACTCGGTTCCCAGCACCCACGTGGAGGAACGCAATCGCCCCTAACTGCCATTCCAGGGTATCCGACGCCCTCTGTGGCCTCCAAATGAAAATGATCAGTATTAAAATAAAATAAAATAAATAATATATAAAATAAAATATAAAACTAAAATAAAATCCGAAACATAAAACAATATAAAGTAAAATAAATAAAAAATTAAAAGTAAAATAAAATAAAATAAGAAAATATAAGAATAAAATTAATATATAAAGTAAAATCTAAAAAAATAAAAAGTAAATAAACTATAAATATAAAATAAAACGAATGAAATAGGAAATCAAATAAACAAATAAATCATTAAAATAAAATCAGATAAAATACGAGGCCAGCCTGGTCTACATAGTGAGTTCCAGGACAGCTGGGGCTACAGGGAGACCCTGTCTCAACAAACAAACAAAAAAAAGATAGTGTGATAGTGAGCAACAGAGAGAGAGAAAGAGAGAAAGAGAGGAGAGAGAGAGAGAGAGAGTAGGTGCGGGTCCGACCCTGTTTTCCTCCCGGACCCTGAACCCCAACCCCAAGTCCCATTCCGGGCAGGCGGCGCAGGGAAGGCCCTGGTCCCGTCCTCCCCTTCCCGCTCTCCGTCCTCCCCTCCCTCCTCCCTGTCACCTGTTTGTGATCTTCACTCCCCCCACCCCACCCCCCGCCCGTGTTCTGAACCCCAACTCGGCCTCCCGCGCCCGCTGGTCCCGAAACACCCGGCGTCGCTTCAGGTCGCTAAGAAACCGAGTTGAAGGGAATCCAGCACCCACGTGGGTTACCTGCCCCAGTCCCGTGGGAACTGCCAGGGAAGCGGGGACCCCCGGAAGGGAGGCGCCCCGGGAAGTGGGGACCCCAGCTGAACGTCTCCAACACCTCTCCTAGTAGCGCGTTCAGGAGGCTGAGCGCAGGTGCTAGCCCAGCCGGGCTCGGTGCCCCCCGCGACCAGAAACCTTTGTGACGCGGACCCTCCAGTTTCCAACGTTCTGTGTCACGGGGGGGGAGGGGGTAGCGCGTTGGGGGCGTCAGGGGTCACGTGGCCCCGCAGGACGAAGAGGAACCCCCAGTGCTGGGGACCCGAGTGCAGTGGGACCGAGCTCCCCGCGCGCAGCACTCACCCACGGTGACCAACGACCGAGCTCCCCGCGCGCAGCACTCACCCACGGTGGCCACCGTGTCCAGGTCGTCCAGGCTGTAGGCGGGGTCCCCCACGCCCTGGGGGGGCTCGGGGCCCTGGGGGGCCGGGGGGGTCGACCCCGGAGCCGCCATGGGGCGTCCACGGGGCTCCCCGGCCGCGCGTGGCGAGGGCGGCGCAGTAGCAGCCGCGGCATCAGCAGGGGCGTCGCCTGCGGCTTCCGGGGGTCTCCGGGGTCCTGGCGCAGCCACTTCCGGGGTCTCCCGGGGTCCGGGCGGAGCCGCTTCCGGGGATCCTCGGGGTCCGGGCGGAGCCAGTTCCGGGGTCCTCCGGGGTCCGGGCGGAGCCACTTCCGGGAATCCCCGGGGTCCGGGCGCAGCCAGTTCCGGGGTCCCCCGGGGTCCGGGCGCAGCCAGTTCCGGGGTCCCCGGGGTCCGGGCGCAGCCAGTTCCGGGGTCCCCGAAGTCGGGCGGCGGGACAAAGGCGGTGCCGCGACCTCAGAGCAGCTGCAGCTGGAGGAGCAGCTGGAGGCGGGAGCCGGCGCTTCCCGGGATGGTCCGCGCGGGTCCGGGGAGACCGGGGGGCCCGGGAGGTCCGGGGGGTGCCGCGGCGGGGGGCCTGGGGGCGGCGGGCCAGGCGGGGACTCGGTGACCAGCACCCCGGTCGCTGTTCATACCCGGCGACCTAGCGCGGTGGGCGGCAGCACCTTCGGGGAGCAACTGAGCACCGGGCGTGAGCACTGCGCGGGGAGTCACCGAGCGCGAGGCGGAAGCACTAGCTAGGAAACAGCCGAGCGCGGCGGGCGGAGCACTGGGCGGGGAGCAACCGACCGTGGGGCGGAGCACTGGGCGGGGAGTCACCGATTACGGGGCGAAAGTACTGGGCGGGGAACGACCGAGCGCGGCGGGGCGGAGCACTGGGCGGGGAGCAACCGAGCGTGGGGCGGAGCACTGGGCGGGGAGTCACCGATTACAGGGCGAGAGTACTGGGCGGGGAACGACCGAGCGCGGCGGGGCGGAGCACTGGGCGGGGAGCCTAGGGGTTTGGACCGGAGCTGGGGCGTCGCCGCGCGAGCTCGGTGCTCCTATTACCCCTTTCCCGGGGGGCCTGGGAGAGGCGCATGCGCACTGAGCTGCCCCTCCCTGTCCCGGGAGTGTCCCGAGGGTGCCTCACGGCGCGCGGTGGGAATCTGAAATAAGGCGGCGGGCTTGGCCGGCTCCTTCTCCCGTCTTTTCGTGACACATGGTCCACTAAACATTAAGCACTTGGTCAACTGAACACGGAGCACCTCAGCAATCCTGAATCATGCAAGGCCTCTCCAGCCCCTGGGGCGGGGGTGGGGGGGTGGGGTGGGGGCGGATACTCGGAGAACTAGTCACAGGCAGTTTGGGAGCAGCGGGCAGGTCGGAGTCAGGGAAGTGGAGGGACCCCGGTCGAATAAAGGACACATCCATCGGCCATTCATCAATAATATCAACGAATGTTCACCGATGACAAGGAGCGTTACGGACCCCGTGAATATTCATGGGCGCTCATTAATAAACAGACCTCATTAATATTCGTAGACTCATTAATATGCACGCTCCGTACGTGTTTGTTGGCGTCCTGAATATGGATGGCGTCAATTAATATCCTCCGGCATTAATTAATATTCATAGCTCATCAATACTCGTGACCACCAAGGACTCGTTGGCCTCGTTCATATCAATGACGTCAGCGAGTGTTCATCTGTATCAATTAATATTCATAGATGTTGGGTAACGGTCACAAATATCGAATATTGATTGGCGCCCGTTAATGGTAACGGTGCCAATGAGCGTTCGTGTGGATCGATCGGTGTTTGTGGATGTCAATTACTGGTGAATATCGACCAATCATCGTGGGCGCGTCAATACTCACGGTGTCTGTCGATGTTCGTCTCTGTGACGTTCGTCGATATGTTCATGAAAATCAACCGTGTTCACAGACGCTCATTGATATGCGTGATGTCGATGATTGATCGGCTCTGTTCACTGGTGTTCGCGGAAGGATATAAATCCAAATCGATATCCAAACACGTGTATTTATTAATTACCAATTACGCACTGGAATCCGTCAGTCTTCATATCAACGTGATGTCGTGAGTGTCACGGGGTCAATGAAAATTCGCAGCCACGAACATGTGGGACGCTCATTGATACGCGTGATGTCGATGATTGATCGGCTCTGTTCGCTGGTGTTCGCGGAAGGATATAAATCCAAATCGATATCCAAACACGTGTATTTATTAATTACCAATTACGCACTGGAATCCGTCAGTCTTCATATCAACGTGATGTCGTGAGTGTCACGGGGTCAATGAAAATTCGCAGCCACGAACATGTGTGGGTTTCAGGGAATGTTCATTGACATTGATAAATCCTAATAAATATCCATTGATCATCAGGAGACTCAACGAATATTTGAATATTAGCCGTGTCTGTGAATAATCATGTATGTTCATCGCCACCCGGTCGTCACTGGTCGCTGTGTCACGGAGCAGTCCGCGGTCCTCATGAATATTGATCGGGACGATGGCTATTGATCAAGCCGGTCAGCACTTACCGGTATTGATCGATATCGATGGATGTGAATGAACGGTCAGCGGCGTGGATGACTGTTCATCGGCTCCTCCTTACGGTGTCTAGGAAGCTCCATTAGCTCATCAGTGCGGAGGAACGTTCATGTTGTTGGGAAAGTGGACCAGAGCGGAAGGTTCTGGACCGGACCAACCATGTGCGTCTTAGGGTCTAGCCTGAGCAAAGCCCTGACCAGGCCCAGCACTGTGTCCACCCAGAGTGTTGGTGGTGCCAGCACTTGGGAGGTGGGGGCTGCAGGAGCAGAATTTTGGTCCTTATTGAGGGAGGGTCCCCCTGCGGCCCCAGACGGCCTGGAACTCTCTCTGTAGCCCAGGCTGGACCCCATCCTCCTGATCCTGCCTCCCGGGAGCTGGGATTTAAGTTGTGTGCCACCAGGCCCGTTTATTGTTCTTGATGGCGGGTCTGTGCCTGGGAGCTTGGGCTCGCAGAAGGCTGTGCGCTGCCATGTGGGTGCTGGGAACTGAGTCTGAGTCCAACCCTGCACCCAGCTCCCCAGCACCTAGCACTCATCCTTCCAATGTCAAAATTCCCTCAACCAGGCGAAAACCCAGGAACATGGGCCTTTCAAACACACACTCCTGAACTTCTTTCAGGAAGATGAGTCAGCTCCGGCATCCGTGTTTTTGACGACTCAGTGGTTAGAGCGCTGGGTGCTCGTGCACAGTACCCGGGTTCGGTTCCCAGCACCTACATGGACACACAAACGTTCATGGTAGTGGCCCGATGCTGGGTCCTGGTCGTCACACACGTGTGCACAGTACCCCCACACAGCGATGGAGGAAAGTGCTTGATGCTGAGTCCAGGTCATCACTCACACACAGGTGCACAATACCCCACACAGCGATGGAGGAAGGTGCTTGATGCTGAGTCCTGGTGGTCACACTCAGGTGCACAGCACCGCACAGGGCGGGAGAGGAAGGTGCCGGACCGTGCTGTATAGACGGGAGGGGACGAGCCACCTCCCTCCCCCACCCCCGCACAGCGTGACTGGAACTTGCCTGGAGCAGTCAACCGGCCCCAAGCTACGTCAGGAAGAAAGACGGTGGCCGCTCCCCCCACACCACGTGGCTCCTGCTGGAGTTGACTCAGCAAGACGGGTCAGCACTTTGCTGTAGAAATCAGTCCTGCGCTGAACTTTGGTCAGAGAACCTGTTTTATTTTATTGTCCTTTATTATTTCATGTTATTTATTGATTTTACATTTTATTTATTTAATACTTTAATATTTTATTTTGCTTTTCGATATTTTATTTGTTTTACATTTATTTATTTTAGTTACTTTATATTTTGTTTTATTTATCTGGCGTTTTATTAAGACCTGAGAATTGAATAATTAGGTGATGCATCAAAAACTAATCCGATATTGGAATGGATGAGAGGTCACTCAAGGCTGGGTCTAGATGGGGTAAATAGCCTGCCCTGGAATAGGCAGGAGGTGCCCTCAGTAGGGGCCCATGACCAGTGACACTGTTTTTCTTCTGTTTTTGTTACAGGGTCTCTATGCAGCCCTGGCTGGCCTGGAAGCTATGTAGACCAGGCTGGCCTGACAGAGATCCACCTGCCTCTGCCTCCCGAGAGCTGGGACTAAAGGCGTGCGGCACCACGCCCGGTTTGTTTATTTTATACGTTATTCATTTATTTACTTCTGTGAACCTTTCCCTGAAACAACTCCTCCACCCGGAGCTGAACTGGACTGTGGAGCATTAAACCCCTGTTTTATTATATTTTTTGAGACAGGGTCTCCCTCTAGCCCCAGCTGGCCTGGAACTCGCTGTGTAGACCAGGCTGGCCTTGAATTAGAGATCTGCCTGCCTCTGCCTCCCGAGCGCTGGGATTAAGTGTGCCACCACGCCCGGCTGTTTTATTTTCTTTTATGAAGAAAATTGGTCATTTTCTGTCAGTGCAATCTGCTTCTGATCAGAGAAATCTTAGTAGAAAACTCAAAACATGCAAACCAGCTCCCACAGCTCCAAGGACCAGAGCTACGCCTTATCACATGACCCTTTTCTGGTGTTTATCTGAAGCCCAGCAGAGTCCAACCTCCACTTAAAGGTTGGAGTCAGCAGGTCGAGGCCTCCTGGGTTGAAAAGAATTCTCCCGGCCAGGCCAGAAAGCCTGCTGCCAAGAAAACAAAGAGGAATACTATACAACCACGAACAGGAACACATCAATAGGAATACTGTACAGCCATAAACTTCAACAAGTGCTGGTGAGGATGTGGGGAAAGGAGAACACTTATTCACAGCAGCCGCAGTGGAGGGGCATTGATGTGGAGGGTCCTCAAAGGCTAGCAACAGATCTACCGCAAGATCCCACACGTATCACTTCTGGGCTGATTCCTAAATGATTCTGCATCCCTACTACACCGAGACCTGTTCACACATCTTCATACTTGCTGTATTCACAGCAGCCAGGAAACGGGGAAAGGAGAACACTTATTCACAGCAGCCGCAGTGGAGGGGCATTGATGTGGAGGGTCCTCAAAGGCTAGCAACAGATCTACCGCAAGATCCCACACGTATCACTTCTGGGCTGATTCCTAAATGATTCTGCATCCCTACTACACCGAGACCTGTTCACACATCTTCATACTTGCTGTATTCACAGCAGCCAGGAAACGGAAACAGCATACATGTCCATCAGCTGATGAATGGATCATGAAAACGGGTGCCATTTACGCAATGGAATATTACTCAGGTGTCAAAACAGAGAGATAAGGAGATGATCATGCCAGGCCAGGGATCGGCCTGAAACTGCCCACGGTTCAGCGGGTGCTCTGAGGGTCACGTGACTCCGCACCCTGTTGAAGCAACTGAGCCATGCTGGGTCCTGCAGCATGTGCCTGGGCCCTAGCTTAGCCATGATGGCAGGATTCAATGACCAAATATTCTTCATTAGACAGATAAACAGACGAATGGATACAGGTGTCAGTGGGTAGGTGGCTGACGGGGAGATGATAGAAAAATAGCAAACAGAGACACACATAACCACACACACACACACACACACACACACACACAGGTATGGGCTCCAGTTATAAGCATAAATAGATGGTCCACAGACACATAAATATAAGCTAGACCAATAGGAAGACAGATACAGGAACACAGAAGACAGCTGATAGCTTGACAGGCGCATACATGATGCACAAAACTATTACACATGAGCAGATACATAAGCCATGGCAGATAAACGGGTGTATGATGGGTAGATAGATACATACATACTTACACACGTACATAGATAGATGTATGGATGAATGATTGTATGGATGGATAGATACATACATACATGCGTACATACACAGATACATAGATGTATGGATCAATAGTTGTATGGATGGATAGATAGATACATATGCGCATACATACATACATAGATACATAGATAGATGTATGAATCAATAGTAGAATAGTTTATGAATGGGTAGATTGATGCACGCGTACATACGTAGATACATAGATACATAGATGAATGCATGAATAGTTGTATGGGTGCATAGATTCATACATGCATACATACGTAGATACATAGATGTACGGATCAACAGTTGTACGGATGGATAGATAGATTCACGCATGGATAGGCAGACTGCATGCGTATATGGATACATGCCTATCGCTCTTCATATATATGTATGTATACATGCATGCATCAATATATACGTGGATAGACGGAAAGATGGACACAAGAATGGATAGAGGGGTCAGATGGACATAGACCCATGTATCTATAAACAGAAATACATAGTTGCACAGAGATATGGATACGTAGGTGGATGGATGCAGAGGTGGATATACATCCATGTATCTACGTATAGGGGTAGAGGAAAGATGCACGGAGAGACGGATATGCGGACAGGTAAACGTGTGGGTCGATAGCAGATTGATGGATGGCTGGACATGTGGACAGGTAAATGTGTGGGTGGACAGCTGATGGATGGATGGACAGAGGGATACATGGATAGATGAACGCATACACGTATAGATAGACGGATGTATGCACAGATGGCTATACAGCTATGTTGCTCTCTACCTACATGCATGTGTGGATCAATAGACGCATGGATAGGTGGACAGATGGATAGAAGGATGGACGCGTGGAGAGACGGAGCGATTAAAAGAAAGATGATGCCCGGACGGATTTACGGATAGATGTATATAGAGCTGTATACATAGGTGGAAAATGTTAGGATGAACGGATGCGTCGATGGATAGACAGAGACGGATGGATGGATAGACGGGTACACGCATGGATCAAAACTCGCACAGACGGATGGATGGATGGACAGATGCATGCATGGATATATGAATACATAAATGTATGGCTGGAGGGAGAGGTGGATGCATTGGTAAATGATGCAGGAATGCATGATAGGTGACAGATCAATCGCTACATAGATGCACACATAAATACACAGATAAATGGACAGGTAGGTTGCAGACAAATGGGTGCACAGACGGACAGGGTTACATGCATAGATGGTAGATAGATACGTAATAGATGATAGATGGATTCATAGCTGTAGGAGAGATGATTGATAGATAGACGATACGTGATCCATTGATCACGATAGACAATAGATGACGGATGATAGATGAGTAGACGGGCAGATGGATGCACGATCGATGATAGACGTATGGCTGGGTCATGTGGGAGATCTACTTCTAACTTTTTTTTTGTCTTTTTGAGACAGGCTCTCCCTGTAGCCCCAGCTGCCCTGGAACTCAGCATGTAGACCAGGCCGGCCTCGAACTCACAGAGATCCCCCTGCCTCCGCCTCCCGAGTGCTGTGCATGGAACTTTCTGAAAGTTGGCAGTTGGGGCCGGCGGGATGGCTTAGCGAGTTAAAGGTGATTGCAGCCAAGTCAGACAAATTGAGTTCGGTCCCTGGGACCCACGTGGTTCAAGAAGGGAACAGGCTCTGGACTTTTACAGAAACCGTGGTGTCCTTGCCCCAGGGCCATCCTGGAAGCGTCCAAGCCATTCCTCAAATAGCGTCTGTGTCTATGAGGCCGACGTCAGGGCTGTGCTTGCAGTGTGGACGGAGCAGGAGTCGGTCTCCCCGGGTCTGTGCCAGGAGGATGTGTTTTGTGGGAACACTGTCCCTTCACCCGGACGAGAAGCAAATGCTTTAAAAGGTTTTCTCATTGCAAACACACAAACAAAAGCGAGTAGCAGGGAACTGGGCCCCAGGACTGTCACCCAATTCTTGCTCCGGGCAGATTCAGGACACTGGGCCGCCGGACCGGTTCCGTCAGGTTCCTGGAACCTGTGCCCTGGCACTTGGCCTTGGATTGTTAAAGAACAGACTAGGCGGACAGTGTTATGGGGCTGGAAGCTTCCTGAGAACACATTCCAGGTTTAAAAACTCAGGGCACCCTAGACTTGGCTAAGCGGTGGGGATGCCTGAACTGCTCTAGCAAAACACCCCGACTCAGTTCCCAGCACCCATGTTCAGGATTTACATACATGAACATTGTTTCCTTACTACAGTCAATCAGTCAGTCAGTCAGTCAGTCAGTCAGTCAGTCAGTCAATCATGTATTTATCTTTTTCTTTTTAATTTCTTATACCA
>NW_008352538.1:141780-145477 GCF_000622305.1 Nannospalax galili
TGAGACAGGGTTTCCCCTGTAGCCACACCTGTCCTGGAACTCACTACTTGTAGAACACGACTCACACTCCTGAAAGCTCACTAATCTCCCAGGCTCAGTGGAGAGAGAGAGAGGAGAGAGAGGAGAGAGAGACAGGAGAGAGAGAGGAGAGGAGAGAGAGAGGAGAGGAGAGAGAGAAGAGAGAGAGGAGAGAGAGGAGAGAGAGAGAGAGGGAGAGAAGAGAGAGGAGAGAGACAGGAGGAGAGAGGAGAGAGACAGGAGAGAGAGGAGAGAGAGAGGAGAGGAGAGAGAGAGGAGAGGAGAGAGAGAAGAGAGAGAGGAGAGAGAGGAGAGAGAGAGGAGAGAGAGAGAGGAGAGAGACAGAGAGGAGAGAGACAGAGAGGAGAGAGACAGAGAGGAGAGAGACAGAGAGAAAGGAGAGAGAGATTTGTTTGATTCTTTCAAAGTGGGATCTGGCTTCAATTTTCAGGATCTTTTTTTTTCCTCCAAAAACATTATTGTTTTTAACAATATTTTCATTATTCCAAAGAGAGGCAATTTTTAACACATTTTTTTCCAGAATAACTTGAAGCTGGTTGCATAAAAATATATGTACGATGAAGTTTTAAGGGTGGAAAAGTAGGGATAAGAAATCAAAGACTAAAGCCGGGCGTGGTGACACACGTCCTAGATCCCAGCCCAGCAGATCTCCCTGACCTCCAGGCCAGCACCGTCCACCCAGCAAGCTCCGGGCCAGCCGGGGTCACAGGGAGACTCTGTTCAGGACCGTGTTTTAACAGCAAATACTTTTAGGCATACATTCTGTTTCTCTATTATTTATTGATTTATTATATTTATTTTTCACTTATTCAAATATTTATCTTTATTGATTTATTATATTTATTATTTAACTATTTTTATTTATTTATTTATTTTTATTTTATCCGCATGAATGTTTTCCCTGCACCCTGCAAAGTGCATCATGTGTGTGCAATGCCCCAAAAGGCCAGAACAGACCATCAAGAAGCCACTGGAGCTGGACTTACAGATGGGTGTTAACTGCCATGTGGCTGCCGGGAACCGAACCTGGGTCCTCTGCATGAACAGTCTCCCCAGCCCTGTATCCCGCTCTCATAGTAGCCTTTTAGTAATGGCATAGAAAGCTTGCTTCCAAAGCTTCAGCTATCAGGAAGGGACTGTTGATATAATGTGTTCTCAGGAAAATGGGGGCTTCTCTTTACTCAGAATTCTGGCAAGTAGCGGAGAACCTGTGGTTCTGAGCCCCACTTGTGGGAGGTGAAAAGTGTTCGGCTGGTTGGGCTTTGTTAGAAGGCTGAGGCTCGACTGCCCCTTTTGGCTTTGGTGTCTGGCCTTTCCCTGTTTCCCCTTGGTTATCTGTTAAACGCTAGTGGATTTTTGTTTTTGTTAGTTTGTGCAATGTTTGTTTTGTTTTGTTTTGTTTTTGTTTTAACTTTTTGAGACAGGGTCTCCCTGTAGCCCCAGCTGGCCTGGAAATCGCAATATGGACCAGGCTGGCCTTGAACTCAGATCCTCCTGTCTCTCCCTCCCAGATACTGGGACTACAGGTGTATGCCACCACGCCTGGCTAATGCTGTGGTTTTAATCTAGGCCTGGAGTATGCTAGGCAAGTGTCATACCACTGAGCTCTATACCCTGGGTCCTATTTATTTAAAGTTTTAAAAAATTGCATTTATTGTCTGGCATGGTGGCACATGCCTTTAATCCTAGAACTGGGGAGGCAGAGGCCGAGGCCAGACAGAGCTGTTTGAAAAAAAAGAAAACAAAATATTTGTGTGTGTGTCGTGTGTGGACATGCCACAATGAGCCGTGGCGGTCAGAGAACAGCTTTGTTAGTTGGAATCTACATGCTGGAAGGAGAACCTAACAAAGTTATATTGAACTCAGGTTGTCACTAAGACATAGTGCTGGCTGCTGTCGCAGAGGACCCGGGTTCGATTCCCAGCACCCGCGTGGCGGCTACCAACCATCCTCAACTCCGGTTCCAGGGGAATCCGAAGCCCTCTCCCGACCTATACGCGGGGCTGCGCAACACGGGTGCCCTCACATACACGCAGGCAATACACTCATACACGTAAAGTAAAAACAGTAAATGAAATATTTCCAAAAAAATCTGTTTCCAGTAGTTTTAGTTTGCTTCCCAAAATGGGTCCAGAAGCTGCCGTATTTCTGCACACAAGCAAAGCTTTTTCTCCCTTTTTTTAATTAGTTCCTTGAGAGTTTTACACAATGTATTTTGACCAGATTCCGCCCTTTCCAGCTCCAACCCCCCTTTTGTATCCCCAAATTTTTGTCCTTTTTTTTTTTTGGGTCTTTTTGAGACTGGGTCTCCTTGTAGCCCCAGCTGGCCTAGACCTCACTATGTAGACCAGGCTGGCCTCGAACTCACAGACCTCCGCCTGCTTCTGGCTCTGGGATCAAAGGTGAACAGCACCATGCCCGGCCTTTTTTTTTTTTTTATTTAAATCTTTGCTATTGCAAGTGATAGAAAATCCCAGCATGTAGGGAAGAGGAGGCCATAGCATCCCACTGTTAGGTGAGGAGATGTTGCCAGTTGATTGATACCAGGAGAAGGAGAGTCAGTCTTTCTTTAATGATGCCGGGCCAGATATCTCAACCGTGCTCCAGTGCATGACCATGGCTACGGGTGTTTTGCCTGTAGAATGTATATAAGTGCACTCATGTCATGCAATGCCTGTGGAAGCCAGAAGACGACATTGGATCCCCTGGGACTGACTTATGGATGACCTTGAGCCTCCACGTGGTGTCGGAGCCAAATCCGAGTCCTCTCGAAGGCCAGTGAGTGAGTGCGTGCTGTTGTGAGTGAGTGTGAGCTGTGTCCGCAGCCTCACAAACTTATTTTATTTTAAATTGCATGTATGTGTCTGTTCCACGTGTATATGCAATGCCATGGAGGCCAGGAGGGGACACTGGATGCCCTGCAGCGAGAGTTATGTGTGGTCACCCCTCCATGCAGTCCACGGTACCACCGTGTGCGTGCTGGGAATGGAACCAGGATTGGGCACGCACACCATGGGAGTACGGTACTTGTGGAGTCCAGAAAATGGCACTGTATCCCCTGGAGCTGGAGTTACGGGTGGTTGTCACCTTCCTGTGGGGGCTGGGAATTGAACTCGGGTCCTCTGTGGGAGAAGCTGGTGCTCTTAACCCTTAAGCCATTTTTGTAGCCCCTCAAATTAATCTTCCCCAGAATTACCCAGTATTATGAAGCCGTACTGACGTTCAAATAGTTCCACTTTAGCTTCCTTACTTCAAAGACTCAAGCGTGCACACCGCAAGTTTATTTAAACATTTGCAGAACCACTAACCCCAGTCATCAAACGGGAAGGGAGGGACGGAAGGAAGAACTGACAGGGCGACCTAAATTCACGGGAAAGAAGATTGTAGGATCTGAATAAACAGTTGGCCTCGTTTTCGTATCCAGATTCCTGGTTTCCAGAAGAAGGGATTGAAAAATTCCCGATGTCCTTGTCAACTGTAAGGCTGGAGAAAAGTATACGTTTAATGTATTTGAGATGGTAATCACATGGTATTTGCTCAGAATAGAAAGGATAAAAAAATGCAAGTTATTGGGGAGATGACCAATGGAGAGATTATCATGCACAAATCAATTCCTAGAATTATGTGTCTGGATATACACGAATTATAGACGTATATA
>NW_008352538.1:145855-153910 GCF_000622305.1 Nannospalax galili
ACCTGCTGCACCTACGAGCCCAGCCCTCACGGTGTCACGGCTGCTTACCCCAACGTCCCAGCGTGCGTCACGTTCTGCACCAAACCTACCTATGGCACGGCATTTTTCTTCAGGAAAATTAGAACCCGTAACCCCCCAGCACCAAGCGAGGGATGACTCTGGAGAGCCTACGGAAACAGCCTAGACGTCCATCATCTGACGGGAAAGTAAATGGAATATTGCTAGGCCGTGAAGAAGAATGAAATTATGAAACAGGCCACTGGGCAAGGACCCATCCAGGGTGTAATCACGGAACGGGGAGACGAGAGAGCGGGAGGTGGGGGTGGGGGAGACGCAGCCGGGGGTGTCCGACAAAGCTCGATGCAGATGCAAGAGTTTGTCAGATAACATTGATAGTATGATGCATAAGGAAGAGTTCACATACATGTAGCAACTTTGCTACTGGAAGACGTAGGTCATTTCATGACAGTCTAGGCTCCTGCAACCACGACACCTCTCTACAAGGGAGAGTCAACGGAGGATCCCACGTCTGGTACTGTCAGCCTAGACAAAACCGACTGCGGAGACGGTGGGCTCGGGGTGGGGGACAACCTGGTGCTGTTTCCGTGAATTGCTCTGTCCCCACACTACCTTCTTAATATTTATATTTACACTCATAAACCGGTGTTGATTTCAATCTTGGTCTGAGAAACTTTTTTTTCCTTTTTTTAATGCTTAGTCCGGACCTATAACTGCTCAAACTTTTGCTCAGTTGTAAATGGTTTGTCTACAGGAACCTCTGGTCTCCCAAGAGCCAGGGAACATTTCAGAAGAGTGAGGAGAAACCGTGAGAGCCAGAGGATGCGGGAGGAGAGCTGGGAGATGCTGTCCTCGGGACCTGACACGGCCACTGCACACCGGAACGTGTCACAGCAGCTGTGGGTTGCAGGCCTCCGACAAAAGATTCCTCGGGTTCTACGCCTAGCTGAGGAGATACTGGCATTGGATGGCTGCTGAGAGAGCGACAGCCAGTTTTCTGGGGGGATGGCCCTGTTATTTACTCTGTCCACACTCCGCTGGGAGATCCCACGCCTGTCTGCACACGGTCACGGACTGTGTGAACTTGAGAGGGAGGCGTGTTCTCGGGTCCCTAGGGGAGTTGAATGTTCTGGGGGTTCAGATAACATCAAGACACGCTGTACACAAATACTAAATTTTCACAAAATAAAGTATTATCTAAAAAAAACCCAAATTGATTAGATATCAGGAGATAAAACGATCACGATTCAACTCACCCAAGTATCGTCTTTATGGAGGACAGGTGTCTGGAAGACAGTAAAGGTACAAAATGAGATCCTTGTAGTTTATTACAACCGGTGAGGAATTTTCATTTGCCCTCAGACACAACGCAAGAATTTGAATAGAACTTCTGACCTTAGAAAGCTGCTTTCAGTGCAGATAAATGTTGTGTGTGCTTGTGTGTGTGCGGTTTATATGTGTGCATGTGGTCGAGTGGGTGATCCCGTGTTTTTCTTTTCTCTGTGTGTTTGTGTGTACAGGTGCACCCCACACACGTGGAAGTCCGAGGTGAACATCCCAGTGCCTTTGTGAATCCCTCCCCACCCTACTGTTTGGATAGAGGGCTCGCCCAACCTGGAACTTGGAAATTCAGAAAGATTAGCCAGCCGGCGATTGCGAGGGCTTCTGCCATCTCCCCCTCTGGGAACTCGAATTTCTGACTTTTTTTGTTTAAAAACCTGGGTACCGGAAACCTCGAGCCCCGGTGCTTGCACAGCCCATGTAGTCATCACCAGAACCCGTCAGGTAAATGCCGGTGTCGCACCATGTCGTGTGGTGACTTTACCTGTGTCGACGACACGTTGGACGTTTTCATCTTCGATGCCGATTTCTGCAACTAAGTCCATGTATTTTTCCATCTGCTTCTCAGTCAGCTGTTTGGCTCTGGCTGGGATGTGAGAAGACACGACAGTCAGGACGCAGCACGCTTACAGAGGACCTACCGGACGTGAGCCTACCGGACGGGACATGTCACAACACTGCCTCTCTGTCTGGGGGCCGACGGATGATGTTTACCCGTGTCCACATGTGATATGAAAATATAGGGCCAGACCATGGCTGTGAAATCAGTTTCCATCAGTTTTTGATTCTTAGGGAATTAAGAATTTCTTGTGTTCTCAAGTGCCCCTAAGGTTCATACAGCTTCCAAAACATCCAAAAATGAGAAAGGCTGTGGCTGACTGATCACCGCCTCCCTTCCAACTTCTTACTTTGCCTGTATTTGCGTTCTAGAATGCGCGCCTTGGGATTCTGGACTCGTCATCATAGGACAGAGCCAACTGATTTGAACTAATCATAAAGAACGTCTTCTGTCCCAGCAAGTCACGACTGCCTTTGCAGACGGGGTCAGAGGGCGACCTGGTGTAGGCCATCCCTCATGGACACTGTTTTCAGGTGACTCTAGGCTGTGTCAAGCTGACAGTTAACCTGAGGCCTAGGCAACGGTGCCGCTCACACTGCACGCAGCGGGGTTCCTTACGTTAAGTTACTAAGGCAGTCCACACAGACAGGCCCACAGGACGGCCTGATACAGCCGGTCCCTCCACGAGACTCCAGCTGACTGGAGATTGTGTCAACTTCATAATCAAAAACAACCGTCACACTATCGCTGACCCACGAAGATGAAGACTTCAATCTCATTCCCGAGCAGACTCTGGCACCCATGAACTCAGTGGAAGATAGCTCACAGACACCCATCTCCCTCGAATCACACACACACACACACACACACACACACACACACACAATAAGCTTCGCACTTTATTCCACGCAACGCTTACCGAGAGCTCCGACAACACGTCCAATATTGCTGTTCTGTAAGATAATGCACAGACACCCATCTCCCTCGAATGAACACACACAAAATAAGCTTCGCACTTTATTCCACCCAATGCTTACCGAGAGCTCCGACAACACGTCCAATATTGCTGTTCTGTAAGATAATGCACAGACACCCATCTCCCTCGAATGACACACACACACACACACACACACACACACACAATAAACTTCGCACTTTATTCCACGCAACGCTTACCGAGAGCTCCGACAACACGTCCAACGTTGCTGTTCTGTTCGTTGTAGTAATAAAACAGCAACATCTTCTTAGTCACCAGCTTTATCATGAAACGATTTTTTCCTTCAACTGAGATACATGAAAAAAAAAGTGTGGATTTGATGCAGCGAACTTTGCAAAGGTGACTGCGCAGGTCCCATGTTTAGTAAACGCTTGTTGACACTGACATGAAGCGTAATTCTTGCCTCACTAATATTCCTACCTCTACGTACAGTGTGTGAAGAGAAAGACCACGGATCAGGAAAGTGAGTTTGTACTCCCTCCTTAAAATAGGAACGATATCGGTTTTCTGCAGGTGCCCACACAGTGCTGGGATGGATACTGACTTGGAATTCCAATGTTCCTAATGTCGGGGTGCGTAGTTATGTGGATGGTGGAGTCTTGCCATGCGCCTGTATGTGCTCAACAGAGCTGTATAACAAAAGGAAAATGTGTACGCCTCCCATCTAACTTCGTGGTGGAAATACCGAACCCTACCAGGTCTCCCTCAAGTGAGGAATAGGAAAAGACCATAAAGAGGGCCTGTCACCTAGAAGTTCTCTCCGGACTGAAACATTCCCTCATGGAGGGAAGAGGGACCCGGATGAGATTCGAGAATTCAATAACTAATGAGACTCTCGAGGCCCCGTGCCAAGGCAGCGTACAACTGCTGGGGGAGGACACTGTCCGACGACCCCCTGCTGCCTGCGGGTGGCACACACAGTTCCACGTGCGCAGCTCTCACGACTTGTCACCTGGGTTTTCGAGGGGCCCATCCTCCTATAAGTCACCCGTCAGTCGCCCTCCTGTAAGTAGCTCCAAGAAACTCAGGGTCTCCCTAAGCTGGACCTACAGGAGACTTGGCCCAGCGGTCATGATGACAGGTCAACAACTGAACAGGAAAAAGGTGGATTTGCTGTAATGGGCCTGCTAATATGTTTTTCTTGCAGAAGACGAAGTGACGGTCCCAGGACCCTCGCCAGGCTGGCCTCTGAGATATGATCACCTCTCTCTTGCTTATCGTGTCTGTAATTTTATAACAAATGCTGAAGTACAGAAGAGGTTGAGACAACTGCCTGTGGCTCCAGTTCCAGGAGCTCTGACGCCCTCTTCTGGCCTCTGTGGGCATTGCAAACACACGCCACACTTACATACACGCAGGTGAACCGCTCATAAAACAAAAGCACATTTAAAAGGTTTTAGTGAGCGACAGGCTGAGAAGGAGTAGGGCTTAGGATATTTTAGCAATCTCGTAAGCCGTCTGTGCTCTTATCAATAATTCCGATAAACTGATTCATAAACCCAAATGGGGCTGGTGGGATGTTTGGTGTTTTGGTTTTGACTGTATTTGGGGTGAATGGAGCCTTTAAAATGGAATTGGAGATAAGGATCACTTTACTTTGCCATGAAACAGCAAAGACGCCATGATAAAAGGATCGCCACGTATTTTAAGTTAGACTGTAAGTAGCCATGGCCAGGCCATATTCCTGTCAGAATTTTAAACACAGTGCGTGCCAGCAAGTCTGATGACTTGAGTTTGATTTCCATATGCACAGACACACACATACACATGCACACACACACAATAAATAAATATAAATAAATAAGTGCAAAACCTTTTTTGTTTCAAATTTTAAAAGTATTCTCAGTGCTGGAGAGATGGCTCATGGGTTAAGAGCACTGACTGCTCTTGCAGAGGACCCTTGTTTCAAATTTTAAAAGTATTCTCAGTGCTGGAGAGATGGCTCAGGGGTTAAGAGCACTGGCTGCTCTTGCAGAGGACCCGGGTTCGATTCCCGGCACCCACGTGACGTGCCGACCAACGACCGTCTGTAACTCCAGTTCCAGGCAATGCAACACCCTCCTCTGACCTCCTCAGCACTGCATGACAGGGTTGCTGTTACACACGTGCAGGCCACGGAGTCATGCACATAAAATAAACATAATAAATTACTAAAAAAGTATCCTGTTACTGTACCTAAAAAGTATAGGTGGGGATTTAAGTAGCTCTTCTAAGACTGCATGTCTAATTTCTAATAAAAGCTGCATTAGAACCTACATGTTTAGACATACAGAAATACAGTTAAGACCAGAACAGCAGCAATTCTTACTCACATGATGCCTCGTAAACGTTTTTATCTCCTTTTCTTCCTGGGATTCTGAAGAATTTGCATTTCCCCCCTTTCCTTAAAAACAAAGCAACAGACATTTTTTATCGTTTGTTATTAGAGCCCCGTCTCGGGATGGCAGAAACCACGAGAGTTAGAACACGTGTCAAGTGCTCACAATAAGATATATTTTCAAGTTAATAGTCCTTTTGTACATAGCTTACGGTGCCTTTGTTATAGTATTATGACATTAAAAAAAATCAATTACGGCCTTGGGTTTGGATAAATGTCTGCTGGAGTGGTGACGGCCTTTCTGTGTGCCGTGGGACACCTGCTGCATTTCTGAGCATTCCCGTCACACGACCGTGAACTACTGATCCTTCTGCCTCCGCCTGATGAGTGCCGGGGTCAGATTCAGTCATGACCACACCTGTTACATGTGGTACTCAGGATGGAGTTCAGGGCTCCATGCTAGGCAAGTGCTTTTGGCAACAGATGACAGCTGGGAGGGGGTGAGTCGGTCTCATTTAAGGGTGTGACTCTTAGTAGGTTGACCAGGCTCCGGTGGACAAACAGGGAAATGGGCGCATACGTGACTCTATGGGGCTTAACACGCACACATGTACACACACATATTAAAGTACAGAAATTTGATGGGGATTAGTAAGGGGTGTGCAATTATGGGGGGGATCTAAATATGTTCAAAGTATATTGCGTGAGATTTGTAACAATTTCAGAAAAATTGAATAAAAATAAAAATAGCAAACAAACTTGATACGCTGATCGGCATTTATGAGGACTTAAAGGTCGTGCTGTTGTGTGTTGTAGGGTACAGTGCGAGTTTTTTTCTTCTTCCTTTTTAGATACATGAAATTCTGGCTTACTTTATGTCCATTGAAATCACACGGTTTCTACCTGTCTCTAAAATGTTGCTGATTTTGGAGATTCGATAGTAAGCCTTCCATGAATGATCATGGACATGACTCCGCATTCGCCCCGTGGTTGCTTGCTAAGAAGGTTCGAGTCAGTACAGACAGCAGGAGACAGAAGAAGTAAGACAGAAACACTGACAATTCACACGACTGTTCACCCAGCAATCGCCCGTGACCTACAGTATGAGGATCGGCATCTCCAACCACACTTTAGATTCATGTTTATGACTTTAAAAAAGCCAAGGACCACTTGGCCTGGCTGTGCGGCTCAGTGTCAGGGTGCTGGCCTCATGGGTTGAAGAGCTCGGATTGCATTCTCAACACTTAAGAAGAAAGGACGTTTGGACTGGAGCCGTTAAGATTACTGGCTGCTCTTGTGGAGGACCCAGGTTCCGTTCCCAGCACCCGCAAGACGGCTAACAACCGGCTACGACTCCTGTCCCAGGGGATCCGACACCCTCTTCTGACCTCCGTGGGCATTGCACGACACAGGTGCACTTACACGCATGCAGGCAATACAGTCATACACATAAACTAACACTGATAATAGTTTTTTAAAAAAGAAGAAAGGACGTTTGTACTGGAGCCGTTAAGATTACTAGCTGCTCTTGTGGAGGACCTAGGTTCCGTTCCCAGCACCCGCAAGACGGCTAACAACCGGCTACGACTCCTGTCCCAGGGGATCCGACACCCTCTTCTGACCTCCGTGGGCATTGCACGACACAGGTGCACTTACACGCATGTAGGCAATACAGTCATACACATAAAATAAAAATGATAATAGTTTTTTAAAAAAGAAGAAAGGACGTTTTTAGCTCTTATATATTTGTGTGAACGTCTAATCACATTTCGAGGTATCGGCTGTTTAATCATTTTAGCTGTGCTGAGTTTGACTATGAAGGCGAGCTTCGTAGTGCATCCCGTCATGCGAATGCTTGGGACATACGTGTAAGGGACGTGTCGTCTACTCCAAAGCCAATGTGAACTACACGTGACTCAGTCTCCCGAAAACAGAATTATAATCAATAAATGAAAAAATAGAACACAAATATCGGTATGCGATTGACTGAGTTCCTCAGTCTAGGAGAGTTGGACCCTCGTCCCCGTGGTAATTTTGTTCATATGCACAGTACTTCCCACAGTGCTGTCAGTGTGTTCTCGCTCCCACATGGCTCCCTGAGGAGTGATGAGCAGTGATAACGTGGGGAAGTTGTTGCTGATTCAGGAGCGTCTTCCCACATTTCAGACTCAAAAGTGACGGTCTCACCGTCTCCTCCAAACACTGCTCTGCTCATGGGGCGTCCCCTGCCCCCTGAACACAGAAAGGTCACCTTGGAGGACTCGGCCACAGGGACCCTCTGACGGCTCCCGAATGGTTTACCAAGCCCAGGTGTTTCCCCAGGGAGGTGTCCCCACCTGCTTTCTTCTCTGAGCACGAAAACCCAGGATTGGATGGCGGGACTCCCTGGCTGTTGTTTGTTTCTTTGCTTGGACGTTCCCGAGGGGAGAACTGCTCTGTGGGTGCTCTCTCCTGGGGAGGGCAGCTGGACGCCTGACACGGACCTTTGCCAGGCAGTTTCTGCTGGGTGTGTTCAGTGGTTGATTTCATGAGGTTTTGATATCTATCTATCTATCTATCTATCTATCTATCTATCTATCTATCTCTGTATCTATCATGTAGCTATCTGTATAGTTACTGAGTTCATGTAGCAATGCATATGTGTACATATGTTTATGGCTGACCATTTGGAATTGTATAACCAACTATGAAGGTTCATGGAAATGTGGAGGTTGAACATATACCTCTTGTTCCTGATCCTTCAGAAAGCTTTTAGCTTTTGGTCTTTGAGCACAGGGCAGACACGCCTTAACATCTATTGCATTTGTTACATATGAGCATATC
>NW_008352538.1:154098-156496 GCF_000622305.1 Nannospalax galili
TCATCTATCTATCTATCTATCATCTATCTATCTATCTATCTATCTATCTATCTATCTATCTATCTATCATCTATCTTCCATCTATCTTCTATCTAATCTGTCTCTATCTTCTATGCGTCTCTGAATCCTCTATCTGTATCTACCACACGCTGTGTATTTCTTAAAGCGTGGTTTGCTGTGTATTTGATAAACTCTTGCATTTAACACCCGAAGCGTGGCCGTCAGAGCTCGTTCTCAGGACACACAGAACAAAGCTCCCCAGTCCTTTTCACTGAGTCCCTAGAAGAGACACAGAAAAGTCACAGCGCACCAAGCATGGCAGTGCACGCCTTTGATCCCAGCACTCGGGAGGCTGAAGCAGGTGGATCTCTGTGAGCTGGAGGTCAACCTGGTCTACACAGCGAGGGCCAGCCCAGCTGGGCCTACAGGGAGACGCTTCAGAAAAATGTAGTGTTGGGGAACTATCCGTCTCAACCCGAGTTTTGACTGTAGCGCAATGCTCTGTAACAGTGCTCCTGCAGTTTGAACACCAGCACGCTGCACATCAAACCATTCTGGCCTCGCTGTGACTCCAACATATATGCCTTTGGATTTTTATACCTTCCGTCCATGTCTTGGTTCTAAAACATCATTCCTTAAGGACATAAAAGACACTGTCGGAGGTGGGTGGAAGACCTATTATCAAAGCATTATTCTGTCTCATACTTATTTATCTTCACACGTGTGTTGATATGTTTGACTATATCTGAAAACACTAAGTTCAGAGACACACATTTTTGCTTAACCAAATTCAGCAACGCTCGAATCAATCTAGGAAAACGGTGATTGCCGAGCGTCATCACGGAAATACTGTGTGAGGACCCGCCGTGCCCAGCTGGCTGCGGCGGAGTGTCTCTTTCTGTTTCTGTCTTACTTACTTGACATAGAAAGACAGGTTGAGAATCTTGCATTTATTGTTGCATCCAATATGACGAAAGTAGGTCCTCAAGGGTCCGTCTTCTTTGATCAAGTCCACAGCACTTGATGCCAAGTACACAGTGGTCCAGTTCCCCGTAATCTAGAAAGATGCGAGGGGATGCAGGGGGCATCATCAGTATTTAGTAACCCGGGGTGTCCTTGGATGAGGGTCATTCAGAAGCCCCTTTATCTGTACCACACAAAGACCCCCTTCTGCAAAGAATTCCCTCAGCAGCCCCTCAGCTACCCCAGGCTCTGAACACACCTGTCTCTGAACAATAATACCCTGGGCTTCCACACGCCCCGTGGTGATCAAGTTTATACATTTTCTATTCGAGTGTATTCCCAATCTATCCAGGTGGGAAAAAGGCAAACGCTAATCCCACATGAGCTGGGTTTGGGTGTGCGTCCAGCGGGACACGTGGCGTTCTTTGGGTGATGAAGGAAGGCTACCGACCATCCTCCGCACCATCGGATATGCGTATGATTAAGACTGGACACATTACAGGAAACGACACGCGGAATAACGTGAACGTATGACCTCATCTATCAGTCAAGACAGACAGCCAGTCAGATCACATGTCTTGGGAGCCACCCCATATATATTCATTCATATATATATTCATTCATATATATATAGTCATTCATTCATTCATATATATAGTCATTCATTCATTCATTCATTCATATATATAGTCATTCTTTTATAATATCTCTGTAAAATTATGCGGCTTCTTTTGATGATGTCTGTGAGCTCTTATTTTTCACATCTTAGAATAAAACACCAAGAACCTAGAAACACCCAAGCTCGACTCTGGGGTTGGTACTGCCGCGCGGGGTGAGGGATGTGCCTTGCAGCACAGACGTGAGACTGTTCTGCTGATTTGCCTGGAGGCGCTGGGATGCAGAGTTTTCTGAAATGTCAGCACCGAGTTATTAAGTAGTAGAGGAAATTGGTTCCCGGGGTTTTCCTGCACGGACAGACCAACCTCGTTGTTTCATGAATCCAAAGTCGAGAGGCTGAGCTTGCTTAGCAATCTGACTTGTCTTCACCCTGTACACAGAGGAAGCCTCTCTCTCTGTCTCTCTCTCTCTCTGTCTCTCTCTCTCTCTGTCTCTCTCTCTCTCTCTCTCAGGCCTAAAGAAAAATGACCTCTTATAATATTCTCTGTCTCTGTCTCTCAGACATACACAAAACTACCCCTTACAATATCTCTCTCTCTCTCTCTCTCTCTCTCTCTCTCTCTCTCTCTCTGTTGCTCTTGCTCTTTGTCTCTGTCCCAGACTTACAGAAAAATCACCACTTAGCACATTTGGTCTCTGTCTGTGTCTCAGAAATAAGGAAAACAACCATTTAGAACATTCTCTCTCTCTCTCTCTCTCTCTCTCTCTCTCTCTCTCTCTCTCTCTCTTTCTTTCTCTCTGTCTCAGAGAGAAAACC
>NW_008352538.1:158559-160910 GCF_000622305.1 Nannospalax galili
TGTCATTCCAGACTTAGACAAACCACATCTTTTAGTGTTCTCTCTCTCTGTCTCCCCCTCTCTCTCCTCTCTGTCCTCTCTCCCTCTCTCTGTCTCCTCCCTCACCCTCCCTCCTCCCGACCCTGCCCCCCCTCGCCGTCGCCTCTTCGGATTTGGTAATCTTTTCTGTCATTCCAGACTTAGACAAACCACATCTTTTAGTGTTCTCTCTCTCTGTCTCCCCCTCTCTCTCCTCTCTGTCCTCTCTCCCTTTCTCTGTCTCCTCTCTCCCCCCCTCCTCTCTCTCTCCTCCCCCCCCTCCTCTCTCTCCTCTCCTGTCTCCCCCTCTGTCTCCTCTCTCTCCTTTTCTCTCTCTCTCCTCTCTCTCTGTCTCCCCCTCTCTCTCCTCTGTCTGTCCTCTCTCTCCCTTTCTGTCTCTCTCCTCTTTGTCCCTTTCTCTCTGTCTCCTCTCTCCTCTCCTCTCTCTTCTCTCTCTGTCTCTCCCTCTCTCTCCTCTCTCCCCCCCTCTCCCCCCCCCTCTCTCACCATCATTCTGTCTGTGTCTCTCTCTGTCTCCATCTCTCTCTTGACTAAGAGAAAACCCAGTTCTCACAACCCCTGCAGTCTGGGCGTCTGTCCGTCTCCCTCAGACGCAGACAAAATGATTCCTTAGATTAGTCTCCATTCTGTCTCTGAGTTGCTCAGAGAGAGAGAAAAACAGACGTTACGATGTTCTCTCGCCTCGCTGTCTGTCTCTCTGTCTCTCTCTGTGTCTCTGTCTCTCTCTCTCTCTGCAGAAATAGACAAAACCACTGCTTAGCCCATTTTCTCTTGATTTCTGTGAGACAGAGAAAATGACCTTTTCCAGGCGCTCCCTCTCTCTCCCTCTCTCTCCCTCTCTCTCCCTGTCTCTCTCCCTCTCTCTCCCTGTCTCTCCCTCTCTCTCTACCTCTCTCCCTCTCTCTCCGTGTCTCTCTCCCTCTCTCCCTCTCTCCCTCTCTCTCCCTGTCTCTCCCCCTCTCTCTCCCCCCTCTCTCCCTGTCTCTCTCTGTCCCTGTCTCTTCCTGTCTCTCTCTCCCTCTCTCTGTCTCCCTGTCTGCTTCTATTTGCGTGTCTTTCTGTGTCTATTTATCCCTCTCTGTCTCTGTGTTTGAAAGAAAACCACTCCTTACAGCATCTCTCTGTGTCTCTGTGTCTCTCTGCCTCTCTCTGTCCACCTCTCTGGCTGCATGTCTCTCATTCTCTCTGCCTGTCTCTGTCTGTCTGTCTCTGCCTCTCTCCATCTGTCTTTTTCTTTCTCTCTCTCTATCTCTATCTCTCTCTGTCTCTGTCTCTCTCCACCTATCTGTCTGTCTCTCTCTGTCTCTCTGTCTCTCTTTCTGTCTGTGTCTCTTTCTGTCTCTCTCCATCTATCTCTCTGTCTCTCTGTGTCTCTCACTCTGTATCTCTATGTCTCTTTCTGTCTCTGTCTCTCTCCACCTATCTCTCTGTCTGTCTTTCTGTCTCTGTCTCTATCTCTCTGTCTTTCTGACTGTCTCTCTGTCTCTCTATCTCTGTTTCTGTCTATGTCTCTGTCTCTCCATCTATCTTTATCTCTCTGTCTCTCTGACTGTGTCTCTCTCTGTCTCTCTGTCTCTGTCTGTCTCTGTCTCCCTGTCTCTTTGTGTCTCTCCTGTCTCCCTATGTCTCTCTCTCCATCTCTGTCTCACTCTCTCGCTCTGTCTCTCTCAGACACAGAGACATCCCCCCTTCATTGTAAGGGACTAAGTACCGATTGGCAGACTCACAAACAATGAAATACCAAATTCCTGCTTCTTGGTTGGACAGAAGCACGGACACCCCTCCACCCCCACCCCTGGGACCGGTCGAGACTAGTTTAGATGACGCAAAGGCCACACAGGGACAGATCCTTGGCGCCGTGAGGGGGACGTGCTGGGTGCTGCCTTCTTTGATGAACGGGAGAAACGGGCCCGGGGAGGGGACCCTACGACCAGTGCTGGGGTCTGGGGTTCAGCTTCTCGGTCCTCTGTCTACACGTGTGACTGCGGTGTCGTGTTGGATCTGCACCCTTTACACAGCTTCTAATCTGCTGTTGCTTTTTTTCCCTGAATCTGACAGTTTCCCCCGCACCTTTTAGTTCTTTAACTGGCACAGAAAAAGATTAAGAGCAAAGTCCTTAGAAATCACAACATTATTACATTCAGTCTGTCTCTCCCTCGCTCTCTCTCTCTCTCCACCCCCAGTCTCATTTCCTCAGACTCAGAAAAAACTACATTTGATAACATTTTCTGTCATTCCAGACTTAGAGAAAACCACCTCTTTTTTAAAAAATTCTATTTCTCTCTCTCTCTCTCTCTCTCTCTCTCTCTCTC
>NW_008352538.1:161626-176933 GCF_000622305.1 Nannospalax galili
CCCCCTCTCTCACGGTCCCCTTACAGCAGTGTCCGGTACCTTTTCCATGATGTCCTTATTTTGTCTGCAGGAAACGCAGAGCAGAGCGGACGCGACCATCAGCAGGATGAGCTTCATGTTGCGGCCCCGCCGCTGGCCGCTGGCACGGAGCCGGACGCCGGCCGCTCCTCTCCTCGCTCTGACGGCCTGTGTGGCCCGAAGCACCAGGTCTCCTTACATCCTGGTCGGCCCGTGTGCACCGACCCGTGAAGCTGGGCAGGGAGCGTTCTCGGATGTCTAATGGAGACGCACAGTTCAATGCTGTGCACCGAACACCCCAAGCTCTGTCTGTGCGGTTCCAAGCCCTGAAGGTCCGGGTGCTCTGGCATGTGACCGTGTCATGTCCGTGTCATGTCCGTGTCTGGGCATGATTCGTGCCCTGCGTGTTCACAGCTGCGTGTGCCGACAGCCAGGAATTCCTCCAAACTCAGCCTTGTCTCTCTGCTTTAAAAAAACATGTTTTTTGGAGACAGGGCCTCCCCGCAGCCCCAGCTGGCCTGGAACTCGCTCTGTAGACCGGGCTGGCTTCGAACTCACAGAGGTCCTCCTGCCTCTGCCTCCCCAGTGCCGGGATTAGAGCCGGGCACTCTCAACCCTGAGGCTTTATGCCCATCCACACTTCAGAATCCGGGGCCTGGTGTCCTTCTGAGTCGACAGACTGGAGGTGATGGCATCTGTCCCCGAATCTCTGTCCTCACGGTAAACGGCATTGGGACACAAGGTGCATATTGGCTTCTCCTGACACGCTCAGGTCAGTTTTTGAAGACGTGTGCCTGAGGCTTAGCCGCAGGAGTGGAAAAACTCACACACACCTGTGCGAATCCCTGTACACCAAGTCACAGGTCACAGTGGGAAAAGCACCGAGAGCACCGTGCTCAACGCATCCAGAGGCCGTGCAGGGTCGTTTGCACAGGATCGTGGTCTAGTCCTCCTGACTGTTCAAACAGCTGTGATGACAGTTTCCACATGACAAGAATATAGCCTTTAATTGCTGGGACAAAGTTACTCTTCTCTCACTTCCATGTTAATCCTGTTCCATTATAGTCCAAAAACCCAAATTTTGACATCTATGAAAGAGCTCAACGGCCTCAGGCACCACCCTGAAATCCTACCGGATCAACAGAACAGGTGGGTAACATTTCTAATTTCTTATATTTTATTTTATCGTTTGTCTTTTTTGACACCGGGCCTCCCTGTAGCCCCAGCTGGCCTGGGACCCGCTACGAACACCAGGCTGGTCCGCGACTCACAGAGATCCGCCCGCCTCTGCCTCCCGAGCGCTGGGATTAAAGGCGTGCGCCACTATCCCCACCTTAATATTTTATATTTTAATGAACTAATTGATTAATTGATTTCCTGTTTCTGTATGGATGTGTGTGGGTATCCACAGGAGCCAGAAAAGGCTGTTGAATGTCCTGGAGGTGGATTGACAGGTGGCTGTCAGCTGCCCATCAAGGATGCTGGGTAACAAACCCAGGACGTCTGCAGGAGCAGCAAGTGCTTTTAACCTCTGGCCCACGTCTGGGGCCTGTATTTCCGTTTTTATTTATCTGTCTGTGTATGTATGTCCGAGTGCAGTGCTCCTGCAGGCCAGGGGAGGGTGTCACATGTCCTGGAGCTAGAGTTACAGATGGTTGTGCGCTGCCTCACGTGCGCTCTGGGGACTGAACCCTGGGCCTCTGCAAGAGCATCCAGTGCTCTTAACCACTGAGCCGTCTCTCCAGCCCCTGACCTACACATCTAATGCAAGAAAAATTCCCCCATCTGATTTTCTAGTGTTCTCTCTCTCTTTCTCTCTCTCTGTCTCCCCATCTCTCTGTCCTCTCTCTCTCCTCTTCTCTTGTCTCTCTCTCTCTCTCTCTCTCTCTCTCTCTCTCTCTCTCTCTCTCGCCCTGTCCCTCCCTCCCCCGTGTCATTTTCTCAGACATAGAAAAAAACTACATTTGATAATCTTTTCTGTCATTCCAGACTTAGACAAACCGCATCTTTTAGTGTTCTCTCTCTCTGTCTCCCCCCTCTCCTCTCTCTGTCTCCTCTCTCTCCCTTTCTCTCTGTCTTTCCCCCTCTCCTCTCTCTCTCCTCTCTCTGTCTCCCCGTCTGTCTCCTCTCTCTCCTCTCTCTCCCTTTCTCTCTCTCCTCTCTCCCCCTCTCCTCTCTCTCCTCCCCCTCTCTCTTCTCTCTCTGTCTCTCCCTCTCTCTCTGTCTCTCCCTCTCTCTCCTCTCTCTGTCCTCTCTCCCTTTCTGTCTCCTCTTTCTCCCTTTCTCTCTCTGTCCTCTCTCTCGTCCCCCTCTCTCCCTCTCTGTCTCCCCGTCTCTCTCTCCTCTCCTCTCCCTCTCTCCCCCCTCTCCTCTCTCTCCTCCCCCTCTCTCTTCTCTCTCTGTCTCTCCCTCTCTCTCTGTCTCTCCCTCTCTCTCCTCTCTCTGTCCTCTCTCCCTTTCTGTCTCCTCTTTCTCCCTTTCTCTCTCTGTCCTCTCTCTCCTCCCCCTCTCTCCCTCTCTGTCTCCCCCTCTCTCTCTTCTCTCTCTTCTCTCTCCTCTCCTCTCCCCCTCTCTCTCCTCTCTCTCCTCTCCTCTCTCCCCCTCTCTCTTCTCTCTCCTCTCCTCTCCCCTGACCTACACATCTAATGCAAGAAAAATTTCAGTGTGTCCCTACGATGTTTCCTATAGCCTTACCGTGGTGCGGACACAGGCGTGTGCCGCCTCACCCAGCCTTTTAAATTGGGTTTTGAGGATCCAAAGTCAGGTGTTCAGGGTTGCACAGCAACCATTTTACTGACTGCAAATCTCCTCAGTCTCACACTGACGTATGTGTAACAGGTGCAAGCCCAGCATCCTTAAGAAATTCAAGCCACGGCTGACACATTTGTAAACGTATTTCTGTGCCAATGTATACAGAAAAGCAATAATAGACGTACACAGTTCTCTCCTCGGTAACATGCTAGGAATCGGATGCCTTTCGACGCACAGTTTGAGAGTCTCTACTTGAGATTGTCTCTGCCGGTTGTCTTCCTGGTCCTCCTTTTCAAATACCGCCGTGCCTCGGCATGGATGCGTCCAGGTACATCCGGAGAAGCACATCGTCAATAAATAAACAGCAAGACAGAATATTTCAAAGATTTCTAATTAGCCTTAATGTATTTCTGTTCACGAACATGATATGGAGAAGATTTTCAAGAACGTGTTCTCCAATAGGACTGATAATTTCAATCTACATTTGAACTCCAGGTCACAAAATTCAATGTATCCTCAGAGGATATCCAAAATCAAAGGCAACGCATTGAAATGGATTTTTAGGAGGTTGAGTGTGTAATTTATGGCAGAAACTGTTGAAGTCAGATATGTAGACTTCCAAGATGTAGGAGAGACCTTGAATTTGAACGCATCCCATGGGTGGAATACAGCATCCTGCCTTACCTAAACGGGCCCCGTAATACTGTCTTATAGTTATGAGGTCAGATGGTAAGCACTATTCAACCTTAAAATCAAAGAAAACCAGCACGTTTCTCGGCCCCAATGTGTTTTCCCATCACCTTTTGGGAATCCGGGAATCATAAGAATTATAGTATATTTTTTTATTTTAAATTTTTTTACAATTAAAGTTACAGTTTTAACAATATGCAAAATATTACAGTAATTCAGATTTTTTGGCATAATGATTACAGATTTGATAAATACATTTTATATCTCATAATAAGAATTACAGTATATTTTTAATGCCAGGCGTGGTGGTGCACGCCTTTAATTCCAGCACCCGGGAGGCGGAGGCAGGCGGATCTCTGTGAGCTCGAGGCCAGCCTGGTCTATATAGCGAGTTCTACGGCAGCTGGCGCTACAGGGACACCCGTCTCCAAAAAACAAAACATGAAACCAAGCCAAACCGAAAGAAAAAGACAACCGAGAGACTTACTGACGGTACATGTAGATATTTTTGTCCCGGTTGGTTATTTTGGGTAGCAGCACAACTCTGAGTCACGTGGAAAGGCGGAATGTCAACTGAAGAATCTCCTCGGTCAGATTTGCCTGTCTCTTCTGAATGAGAGATTTCTTCAATAATGAATGACGTGGCAGGGTTCAGCCCTCTGTGGCAGAGGTGTTCCTCAGCGGGACACAAGGTGCTGCCGGCTCCGATTAGTAACACGCGAACCACTGGGATGGTCTAGATGAGGTACTGAATAGCTTTAGTGTCAACTTGACACACCTGGGTTGAGGGAGCCTCAATTGGGGGACTGCCTGTATTGGACTGGCCTGTGGCCGTGTCTGAGGGGCATCTTGATGTGGGAGGGCCCAGCCCAGCCCACTGTGGGTGGTGCCACCCCTGGGCAGATGGGCCTGTGTTGCATAAGAAAGCAGGCTGAGCAGGGGCCAGGGGAGCAAGCCAGTAAGCAGCGTCCCTCCATGGCCTGTGCTCCAGCTCCTGCCTCCAGGTTCCTGCCCTGAGTTCCTACCTTGGGCTCCCTGATGAACTGCGACCTGGGAGTTGTACGACAAATAAACCCTTTCCTCCCCAAGTTGGTATTGGTCAGAGTATTTTGTCACAGCAATGGAGAAACAAACTAAGAGACCTCCTGAGCCTGGTCCTGACCCCTGACCCTGGTCCTGACCCCTGATCCTGATCCTGACCCCTGAGCCTGGTCCTGACCCTGGAGCCTGGTCCTGACCTCCTGAGCCTGGTCCTGACCCCTGATCCTGGTCCTGACCCCAGAGTCTGGTCCTGACCTACTGAGCCTGGTCCTGAAACCTGATCTTGGTCCCGACCTCTCAGCTTGGTCCTGACCCCAAGGCCTGGTCCTGACTTCTGAGCCTGGTCCTGACCCCTGAGCCTGGTCCTCACTCCAGACCTTGGTCCTGACCCCTGATCCTGGCCCTGACCCCAGACCTTGGTCCTGAAATCTGATCCTGGTCCTGACCTCTGAGCCTGGTCCTGACCCCAGACCCCGGTCCTGACCCCAGACCCTGGTCCTGACCCCAGAGTCTGGTCCTGACCTACTGAGCCTGGTCCTGACCCCCAGACCTTGGTCTTGACCCCTGATCTTGGTCCTGACTCCAGACCTTGGTCCTGACCCCAAGGCCAGGTCCTGACTCCTGAGCCTGATCCTGAACCCTGAGCCTGATCCTGCCCCCAGACCGTGGTCCTGACCCCGGAGTCTGGTCCTGGCCTCCTGTGCTGGATAGCTTTAGTGTCAACTTCACACATCTGGGTTGAGGGAGCCTCAATTGGGGGACTGCCTGTATTGGACTGGCCTGTGGTCATGTCTCAGGGGCATCTTGATGAGTGATGTGGGAGGCGAGGCAGGGGGAGGGGGAGCGCCCAGCCCGCCGTGGGTGGTGCCACCCCTGGGCAGATGGGCCTGTGTTGCATAAGAAAGCAGGCTGAGCAGGGGCCAGGGGAGCAAGCCAGTAAGCAGCGTTCCTCCATGGCCTGTGCTCCAGCTCCTGCCTCCAGGTTCCTGCCCTGAGTTCCTACCTTGGGCTCCCTGATGAACTGTGACCCCGGAGATGTAAGACAAATAAACCCTTTCCTCCCCAAGCTGGTAGTGGTCAGAGTGTTTTGTCACAGCAGTGGAGAGACAAACCAGGAGAGTATCCATTCCTTCTTGCTGTGTCAGATGGAGCCGAATGTGACCCGCCCATGGAGACATTTCTAAAGCAGTTTGCATTCCCCAAATACCATCGTCCTCTCTTTCCTTTAGAGCAGTCGCCTGAGACCCAGGAGAGGTAAAGTATCAGTACGGACCCACTAAAGGAACCAACATTTTTTCAGAGTACACTCTGGACTCAAAACATGTTGAGTAAATACACTGTTGTGATTGTTAGATAAAAAGGGGGCGGGGGTATCACAGCAAACAGACACAGAGAGGACTCTGGCAAAGCAAGACTTTATTGGGTTGGCGCGGCTGGAACTCAGGTCCGGAGTGAGCGCAAGCAGCAGCCTGATGGCCGCAGAGGGACAGCTTATAAAGGGCAAAGAACGCAGACGAACAGAATACTTTCCTGCTGTTGGGGCTGGACGGGGAGGCCGTGGGGTCTGTACCTGGAGAAACTTATCAAGGAAAACATCTCCTGTAAAACAGGTTTTTACAGTTACAGAGTTCCAGGAACTTACTGCAGCTGCAGGGTTCGGGGAACCTGTTTGTCACGGGGGGGGGGGGGGGGGGGAGCTCACACTCAGTCTCCTAGGGGCCTTATGTTGTCTGGGTCTGGGGTCATCTGGACTCGAACCCCATCAGTGGCCTCTTTTGATGCTGAAATGTCAGCTTTACTCCTTCAGCTTCTCCTTGACAAAGCAGACGTCTCAGGAACAACTCGGCCAGCCTCCTCCTCAGCACCACATCGGCCAGCCTCCTCCTCAGCGCCACGGCCTTCATGCTGCCTCCCTGTACACCTGAATTCCTGCCTTTCGTTCCCACCTGGTCAACCGGTGATGAGCTTTTCGGGGAGAGTCATGTACAACGTTCCCACAATAAATCAATTGAAGCCTCAGAGTTTCTCGTTTGCCCAACTGCTCTGAGTAGGGTACTCTGTCTTCTCTCTACTGTAAACACACGATAACGCATGTGTACTCACATGTGTGTGGTAATACTTGGAGAGAAATGACCCATGAACCTGTGAAACTCCCAATGCTCAGCAAATGACCTTACCGCACAGTTATCAATCGCCAGTTCAGAGAACTCAGCGTGAGCATCACATATTTAAAAAGAGAACAGGCGAACTGTCCTAATTCAGGACACGTCGGACACGCCAGTGGCGTGTAGTGGACACGAGGGACGTGGATATTGAGTGACTGCCCCAGGTCTGCGCTCCACTCACTGTCTTGTCCACGTGACATGAAACAGCTTCGTTTTCTTGAAGAAACATTGCCAAATAATGTCACGTAACTGGAACAGAAGTCCCCAGGTATAAAAGAGACGATCCTCTGTGGCTTCTGGAAGTTTCTGTGACTTTGTTCTCAGACCTCAAACAGGTGAATGGTCATTCCTGAAGTTTGCAATGAGATACACCCGACTGTCCATTCGTAAAAGAGAAGTATTATGCCGGGAGGCTTCAGTGTCAAGTTGACACACCTGGGTTGAGGGAGCCAGTGAGCAGCGTTCCTCCACGGCCTGGGCTCCGGCTCCGCCTCCAGGCTCCTGCCCTGAGTTCCTACCTTGGGCTCCCTGGTGAACTGTGACCCGGGAGATGTAAGACAAATAAACCCTTTCCTCCCCAAGTTGGTGGTGGTCAGAGTGTTTTGTCACAGCAATGGAGAACAAACTAGAACAAGTATCAAATATTTTATTTTATAAAAAATGAGAAGCCTCTTTGTAGTTGAGATATTTAAGGAAGGATTTGGAGGGAACACCCAGTCACCACAAGGGCGATCCCGGTTCCAGCGCTCGGTGTTGGTTGAGTTTGAGCCGACCTGGACCCTCTGTCCAAGCTCAATAGCTCATCTGCCCTGTGAGTGCGTTGAATTTCTCAACGGATTGAAATAAAATCCCCCTGTGTTACTGTGAGATGACAGTCATCACCTCCTGCATCCAGGGTGTTGTCCCTCCATGAAACTGGGCGGTAGTTCCCTTCTGTGACATGGAGCTGTGGTCTCCTCCTGAGTGCTAGTCACAGTCACCTCAGTGAACTGAAGCCGTGTTCCCCTTCCATGAATTCCTCTTGAGAGCTGGAGCTGTAGTTCCCTCGTGTGGGCTGTAGCCCCGGTCCCCCCCCACGAGGCCCAGTTCTGCTCCGTTCCTATCAATCCGGACTTGAGGTCTCGGTCCCCTTTTATGAACCCAGAGCCGTGGTCAGATCCTGTGAACCTGAACCCTAGGTCCCCTCTCATGAACGTGGAGTCTCGGCACCCTCCCACGGTGCTTGAACCTGGAACTGTGGTCCCCTCTTATGGGCCAGATCTGTGGGCCTGGAGCTGTGGTCCACTCCCGTGAATATGGGCTGTGATCCCCTCCTGCACGGTGGGGCTGTGGTCCCTCCTGGGAAGCAGAGCCGTCCTCCTGTGAGCTGGAGGGCAGGTCCACAGCTTGACCTGGAGCTGTGTACACTCTGCTGTTGCCAACAAAGTATTTAGCGACTGGGATATCCACCCGCTTCAAGCCACACACAGTCCAGATTCTAAGCAAATGTTCGGGGTCACTTCCAACCACGGCTAGTTAACTGCCCTTTGTGATCAAAGACATTCCGGAATGTCTCTGAGAACTGGAGTGAATGGCTGATGTAACCTACGGGAGTTCTGGCCACAGAGCAAACAATTACTCCCGAATCTGCTTTTTAAATGAGGTTCGCTATTTACCGTCTTATGCCTGTGAATAACTGGACCTGGATAGGAGTAAAATCAGGCCCATCGTGGGAAGGACACACAAGTGACGGAAGACGTGCATAAGCCAAGCTTCTCAATCAAACGAAAGACCAACGACTCCTTGTGTTGAATTCACCCAAGGAAGCCCAGGGCAGTGACCGGACACTCCCGAGACGTCTTTCTACGAGCCCGCTGTCTGTCGTCTAACAGCACAATGTTACACACACGATATGTCTGCTGTGAGTTTCCTGTATCTTGATTATTGCAGTATTTCTGCACAGAGAGCATTATAGAGCTTTTACTGGCTTCTCATTAAATCCGAATATATGGATGATATATATCACTTTTCAAGAAGTTCTTGAATAAATAGCATCACAAAATAGCAACAAATCTATTTTCCTTTGTCATTCTTTCGTTGGGGTCACCCTGGAGTCTTCTCCTCCTCCTCATCTTCCTCCTCCTCCTCCTCCCCGTTTTAGGAGAATCTCCCGTTCCTTCAGTTCATTGAAGGGATAGAGAAGATCGCTGTTAGAGTCCGGTCTGCATCCTTAGTCTGCCCCGAGTCACGCTGTGATGTGCAATTGAGAACACGAACTTCAGTCGCTCCCCTACGTCCAGCAGGTTGATGCCTCCACTCCAGTCACTTGGTCCAGTCACTGAGTGACTTGGTCCAGTGACTTGGTCCAGTCACTGAGCCCCGTGCAGATTTCTGGTACGAGATTCGTATTTAGAAATAAAGCAAATGTCATTTCAAAGGACGCCAGCTTCTGGAGGGGCCGGTGTGCCTGTGAAATGGAATTCTTCACACGATGTCATTGGTTGTTATCGGTCATTTGTGAGATTTTACGTGGAAAAGTTTTATACACATAGTGATGTCTACAATTCTCTGAAAACCCCATTGCTTTGAGTCACGCATGACATTCTTTAATCATATATGTACTAAGAAAATAATTTTCCATTCACGTTCTTCTTACATAACGAATTGATCGGACTTACTTGTTGATGGTCAAGGCGTTGGGAAAGCCCTTAATATCGTTTCCATACTAACGTGTCAAACAGGTTTTAGAAATGAGGGTACTCTTTTCCTGCACGTGATAAAGATACAGGAATCTGAGCCATGCTACCTAACAAGTATTTTTTCCTTTCCTTTTTAAAAAAACTTTAAAAATTATTATTATTTTTATTTTATGTGTATAAGGGTACGTGCAGGCGCCCTCAGGAATCAAGAATGGTCGTGGATGGGGCTGAGTCCAGGCGCTGATCGCTTATTTCAATAGAGCCAAAATCTCACCAAGGAGGTGGAAGACTCCAAAGCCGGGTCCTCACGCCAGAGGTGCTGGGAACTCAGTCTCCGGCTAGGGCCTCAGCACAGGCACTGAATCGGAGAGAGTCCATGTGCTGGAACACTGCTCTGCGGTGACACCTGGTGTCCAGATAGCCCATGAACCAGCACAAACTGGAAAAGAATGAAGGGCTGGAACTTGAGCTCTTTGCTTAGACATTTAGAGGTTTTCAAAGTCTAAGTGGCACAGGAACACCCGTGAGACCCCGTCATTTCACCGTGGGTGAACTAACGCCTGTCAAACTGTGCGAGTTCACATAGAGCCTCATGGAATAGTTCAGGAAAACGTGGATTTTAAGCCTGTGTCCTCTCTCTGTCTCAGACGTCCACAACACCTTTCAGACGGGATATCTTTGCATAGTTTTCTTTACTAAATTTGTAATAATTTGCCCGGCACGTGTTAAAGTTCCATATGAGAACTGACCCGATGGAGATGTAACGTACCCTCACCCTGACATGCTAAACACTTCCGGTCTGCCAGCTCCTTCATCACCATACGTTGCATGTCGGAGCTGAGCTCCCGGGCACAAGATCTGTTCGGGGATGGCCAGTGCAGGGCACCCATCATCTGAAGCACATCACCAAAGTTTGTTTTAATTTTTCATATGTTTTAACTCAGTTTAGAAGCCCAGCCTTGTTACGAGAGCAATGCTATAAATAAAATATGTTATATGTCGAAGTATATATATACAAAATTGTAAATCCATAAAAAATCAATACTGGAAAAGAGATACTGATCAATCTGGCAAGCTCATGGGATGCTCAGAAGAAATATCTATACAACAGTGACATCAGCAACGCATCATGAGGGGCTGGAGAGATGGCTCTTTGGCTAAGAGCGCTGGCTGTTCTAGAAGACTGCGCTTCGGTTTCCAGCACACACATGTCAGCTGACAATCATCCCTATCTCCGGCTTGAGGCGATCTGACGCCCCCTCTGGCCTCTGTGTGCATTGCATCTAACACACACACACAGGAAAAACACATACACATAAAATACGTGAATAAGTTTTTAAAATGCATCATGAGTTTTAACACGCCTCGAGGTCATTTGGACATCTTAGAAGTTCAAATACAATTAATCACAAAAACATGCGTCCGTCATCGTTTACCACGAGATGATGTTTTTCACACTTCCCTAAGGAAAGCGGGAACGTCATCCCCCAGCATCGTGCACAAACCATTTGCTTTGATCTGATACATGACTTGAAATGTGTTTGGCTGGATCGATAACTCGACCGTTACTAGTGGTCAAACGGTGTCCCTGGTGACTTAGAGGAGATTTTACTTTTCTGGCCCAGGCTATTAAGTCTTCAAACTGTTGACTTTCGGATTGGGTCTTTTTCTGTGAAGGGCAGGTTTATCATATGCAGAATTACTGTCCTGACTGCCAGTTATCTTAATCGTATTATTTAAGATCACAAGACAGGAAATCTCGGGGGGACATGGGAAAGAAAGTGAGGCCCTCACCCAAAGCCTGTTTTAAGTTTCTAGATAAGTGAGCATTATGATTGCAGGACAGAGAAAAAAAAATGCTGTAAATATTTGTCTATGTAAAGACAACGTTCCTGTCTTAACAGAGCTGACTGAAATAGGAACGTTTAAACAGCAGTTAGCCTGGCTTAAGGCTAAGTGAACCTAGAGAGTCACATAATTCTCCCTAGCCACAGACAGTTGCACCTTTGAAGAATCTCAAAAAGTACATTTTGTGTCCCACCAGAACTTGCGCCCCGACTGCAATGCACACTGACGTGGGGATGATTCTTTGACCGTTCCTTTCTAATTTTTAGTTGTTGGAGAACTTCGTGGATGATTATTGTATTCGCACTACTTCCACCCGTCGCACCTGTGCTCAGCGGTCAGACGGCCCAGACCAGGGCTCACTGAGGACGGACTCCTCACGGCCAGCACGAGGCCTCACCTATCGTTAGCTGCCTCCCTGAGACATTACTGAGGTCAGGAAAACCATCCCAAGCACTTTCCTCAGAATTGGATAAAATGTTGGGAAATAGACAAAAACAACCCCAACCACCCCGTTTATTACTTCAGATCTCATGTGAAAGGGAGGGAACGGAAAGGAAAAGGGCTTGCTGAGGCCCATGAGGGGATGTGACCTCCTCCTTGACAGCATGGAGGTGCCACACAATTATTCTTTTTTCTTTAACAGTTTTCAATGTGATCTGTTATGGGAGTTTTGGACAACAGAATGGGACTTATAGGGACTTAATAGGACTTAAAAACACTTTAAGGAGAAGAATTTCTCATCTCTTTAGAAATTTTATTTTTTTCTATTTGTATGCTCTGCTTTTATTTTTGAAAATACGTGCAGTCAGGTAAACCAGAATTGGACTGTCGCGGTTCTTTCATGGATGTGGTATGTGTAGATGAAGTCCATGTTCTGTGGAGGGTATTGGCAGTTAATAATCCCTGCGGTAGAGAAATCACTTTACTTAGAGGCCTAAACACTGCAGAATTTCTCTTATTGTAGAATGCAAACTCTTACATATATAAATGCTAGCAAACAATTAAACTCAGCGGGTCACAAAGAAGCCCTGATCCCACAAAACCACCAAGACGCAAGTCACCAAAATGTTATGGGTTACTATCCTTTTAACTCTGTTTTTTATGGATATCGTGAGACAAAGTCTTTATAAATAAACATTATTTGTGAGAATCCATCAAATGATTAATAATTACGGCTACAGATAGAGAAACAACCATCTTAAACATATCAGTACAACATAAGCTTGGTAAATATTTTTCCCGGAATAGAAATAATTATTACTTAAAATTAGTATCTCTTTAAGCAATAATACCTATACTATGGAATAAGAATTAAGATAAGGATTAAAGAGAGAACATTTTGACCTGGAAAAAATATTTTTGGGTTAATTTCACAACTTTACTTTGTATGAGGCTTTACCTTAAGTCAATACGATACCAAGTAAATGATTTTAAGGAATATAAGTTTATGTAGATTGTGTACAAACAGAACGTACATCTTGAAATCTTTTGAAGATAAGCCAGAACCAAAAAGGTACTTAGCAAAGAGGAGTTTTGCATAACCAGAGACCTAGAGGCATTGTTTAATAGATTTAAAAATGATCAGGGCACCCAAGTTTAAAAGGCCTTTGTATGTAGATTTGTACCTGTGTGTTTGAATTAGGCGTGCCAAAACTGAAATCAGTAAAGTCGTGACGCAAGTGACATAGGAGGACAGTTGTCACAGACGCATACGACAGAATTACGTGAGATCTCAACACACGGAGACAGGGAGAAGCACGTGACATCATTTCACAGAACATAAAAACGTCAGATGGATATGACACAACTACATGAAAACTAGGTGCACCTAGAACCCATCACTCCAACAACGTGGAGGATGTTCTGAGAGCAGGCAGAGCTGGAGTCAGGAACAAGGCAGCCGTGTGGCTTTAGAAGACAGGGCCACGTAGCCTTATTTTACTAAAAGAATATGGAATGTGAGTTCAACATAAACAGAAGGTAATTAACTAACATAGCTCGTGTTTGCATTGAATTGTAGGGTCTTAGGTGAACTTAGTAAGCTAAAACTCAGAAGACAGAAAACCCAGAAATGATTTGTAGTGAGTGGAAAAGCTTAAAACAATTGTTTTTTTTTAATCAAGGCGACAACCAGCTGAATGAAATGAAACCAACAGAGAGACACAGAATGGGAAGGGACAGAAAAACCAATGATTTCAGGCAGTAGGAATAGAACCTGTGTCCTTTGGTAGGACAGACGGTGCCTTAACCACCAAGCCACGCCTCAGAGTGGGCCTGGGGAGGAAGAATCTCCAGATGGATCTCAGAGCTAACAAAGGCGTCACAGTGCGGGTGGAGACCTAGGGAAACAGCCTTTGTTTTTTGCCAAACCCGTTTTTCCGCTTTCTGAAGGAGGTTTACAGTGGCTCCTCTGTTTTTACAGCTTGTAACTGTGTGTTAGAAAACGCTGACGAGTTTTCTTTTTTTTTTCTTAATCACTATTTTTAAAAAAATTTTTAATAGCTACATGACTAGAAGAAGCATTTCACTACAACTTTTACATATTCAACAACACACTCCAGAGCAAGAGGGCATCTCTTTCACAAGTGGGTGCAAGTTTCTAGGTTCACAGTTGAATTAATATAGTTATATATTATTGAACTCAGTATGAGCCCTGTAAGACGTAAAATTGGATGAGTTTTTAACTTTTAAAAAAGATCTCCATTTCATTTTAGAATATATTGTTCCTTTCAGAAAGATTCATTGTTTTTGCTACCAATACTCAGATGTTGGCGCATGCATCTCTAATCTGTATGTATTACTAGTCATAACCGGTTGCACGTGGATCCTTGGCGCCTGTGTATGTCTATGAAGTCATCGGACAGATTTCAGGGCTAATGTTTATCACCTCTACTAATTAGCATGATGTAAATTTCCATGCTTCCTCCTCAAATCTAATACATTTTTAAAAATTTGATTTTTTTTGTGTGTGGATATCACACAGAACATCCCAAAGCATCTCATTTGACTATACACCCGCTTCCCAGATGGCACTGTCCCATAGCCTCCCTCGCCCCACTAGAGCCCTTATACTCTGATATCCCTGCTACTGTCTGCTGTGTCGTCGCCGCCCCCCAGCCGTTCCCCAGTGCTTGTCCTTCTGGTGAATCTAGTCAGCCTATCTAGAGGTCTTTGTTTTAGGAGGGTCAGCTGTTCCTCATCTAGCAGCAATCAGTTGTCAATATTCCTTTAGATAAGATTGGGGTCTGCTGATCATTTTCCCAGTTCTATGCTGGGTTACTATCTGGGAGTCCCTTGGGCCACCCTGGCCAACAACTCAGAAGAAGGTATCTCCTATCTGGCATTGTTGCTTGTTATGTAGCCTTTAGCTATGCATATGGACTCTTAAGAAATTATATTGGCCCCTTTAATCTTTGGTGATACTTTCCTTTTGGGTGTTTAAGGCCGTACAGTGGGCCCAGATAAACCAATTTATTTTTACTCTTAAGGTGGAGAAAAAGGTGAGGATTTTTCTAAGAATGCGAGAAAAGCTGTAGGGGTGCGGGCAGCTCCGCCCTCAGGAACAAAAGTGAGCTCTGCTAGCCTGCTCCCGCCCAGCTGTGGGGACCCTTTGCAGTGTCCCACACAAGAGGCATGGAGGGAGGTGAGCCCTGGGAGAACCAGGAGGCCTGGGGTGGGGGGAGGCGAAGAAGGGGAGGGAGACAGAGAGAGAGGACTGGGAGATTCGACAGAGGGGGAACCTGCGGGGAGAAAAAGTAACTCCTTTAGCATGATCCGTGGCAGGCAGCTGGCCTATGTTGTGACAGCAGGTCTGTCCATTTTTAATTCCTTTTTTCCTTGTTTCTCAACTAGTGGTTCTTTGTTGATTTGGATTTTCTCGTTCTTTCTTCCTGTCGCCTTTGCAGAGTCTTGAGTTGTACTGTTAAGTCATTTACATGCGTTCTTTCTGATTTTGCCTTTTGCTATGGGCTCTGACAGCTATAAACCTCCCTATCTAGGAATGCTTTATTTCTTCCTTATTTTTTTCTTTGACCCAGTCATCGCTCAGGACTGTGTTGTTTAATCTCCACGATATCGTGTATTTACAAGAGTTTCTTTTGCTGTTGATTATAAGGT
>NW_008352538.1:177193-182445 GCF_000622305.1 Nannospalax galili
TCCTTTTGTTAGAATGATGCAGTCTTGTTTTGCTCTTCTGATTAGTTTTCATCTGAAGTCTATTTTGTCAGATATTGGAACGGCAGTACCTGCTTGCTTCTTAGAACCATTTGCTTGCAGTACGTATTCTTCCATCCTTTCACCCTAAGGTAGTGTCTATCCGCGAAGGTGAGATGGGTTTCTTGAAGACAACAAGAAGATGGGTTTTGTTTCTTGACTCACTCCACTAGTCTGTGTCTTTTGATAGGGATGTTGAGGCCATCAATACTTAGTGTTATTATGGAAAGATGTGCACTGGGTACTGCCGTTTTAAACTCTGTGTTTGTGGCTCTATTTTGTGTTTTCATTGTTCTGTGTCTGTTTGTTTTCTTTCTGTCCCTCTCGGCTATTCTCATTCCCTTCTTCAATCGTCTGTGTTGCTCTGACTATTTTCCGTCAGGCTGGTTCGGTGGACACGAGTTCTCTCAGTCTATTCGCGTCATGGAAAATTTTCCATTCCCCTCGGACTACGATAGATAGTTTTGCTGGATAAAGTATTCGGGGTTGGCATCCGTGGTTATTTAGACCTGGGAATACTTTGTTCCAGGCTCTTCTGGATTTCTTAGTTTGCGCTGAAAAGTCAGCTGTGATTCTGATGGGTTTGCCTTTATATGTGACCTGTTTTTCTCTAGCAGCTCTCGGTGCTCGCTCTTTGTTCTGTACGTTTAATGTTTTTACTGTGGTATGGTATAGGGACTTTCTGTTCTGACCTTACAGGGATCTGTCTGCCTCTGGGATTAAAGGCATGTGCCACCACACCTGGCTGTTTCTTATGTCTCTATCAGTGTTTCCTTAGTTTAAGGACGTTTTCGTCTATAATCCTGTTGAAGATGTGCTCGATGCCATTGCTCTGAGATTCTTCTCCTTCCTGTATGCCTATCATTCGTAGCTTTGGCCTTTTCCTGTTGTCGCACATTTCCTGAGTATTCCATCCCGTGTTCGTTTCTGTTTGGGTTTTCTTCCCTGTTTCTATGTCTTTTGTGAATCTATCGGAGGGTGTTCAGCTCATCCGGGTTGGTCCTGTGGTTTTTTTTTTGAATTTTATGTAGTCTTTGCTTAAGCATTCCAGATGCTCAGCTTTATCATCCAGTCTTGATATTCTGTTTTCCATCTTATTCATTCTGCTTGTGAGACTTTCTTCTGTCATTTCTACTTGGTTTCACTGTGTTTTTCAATCCCGTGTTCATTTCTGTTTGGGTTTTCTTCCCTATTTCTATGTCTTTTGTGAATCTATCGGAGGGTGTTCAGCTCATCCGGGTTGGGAAGCTAGTCCGGGGATCTGAGGCGGAGGAGGTGGAGCCCAGGTGGGTATGATTTCCTTCTGTATGCTGGCTCTCAGTCAACTGTACAATTTCTTACGTTCTAGAAGTGCGTGTTAAATATGACAGGATTCTAAAAAATTTTCGAAATATTCTTTTTGTCGTTTCATTGATATTTGTTTTTCCCTTGCATTTATTGACTTCTAACGTTATACATTCCTTCTGTGTGGCTGCTTTCAGTTAATTTTACACATTTTTATGTTCTAGAAGTGGAGATTACTAATTGCAAAGTGTTCCTTTTCTAGTTTTTAAACTAATTTTGACTGACTTTTAGCGTTTTGCATGCAGTAGGTTTTGATTATATTGACACCCCCTCCTCTATGCGCACCTCTCTTTACACCCACGCCACCTCCCCATGGGATTAACTGTACAGAGTCACGTGTCTTAAAGTCAGTCCGCCCAATTCTGTGTCCCCAAATGTCCTCAGGTGTGAGTTTATCCACTAGAGTCTGCTTAAGCAAAATACTCTGATATTCCAGTGCTCTAGAGCAGTGGTGTGTGCTGTTGGACAGAGCTGCTTTTTTCAAGCCTCCTGCAACAATCTGGGCTGGAGTGCTGGAATTCTGAGCAGAGACCTGGCCTCTCCATTTGGATAGCTTACTATCGAAACCAATGTCAGTAAGGGATTGGATTTCATAAACAGCCTCATGCTGATAGATGGCAGACGATGGGCTGCCGGGCTGCAGGGACTGGGTTACAGTTCAGTATTTCTCTCTGGAGCTTCCATTGCAGGGAGAGGATTAGGACACCCTAAAGCCACAGTGGTGCAAACCTTTCTAGGGGCGCTTAGGTCAACAGCACTTTTTGATAGATTCTTCAGGAAAAAGCATTCTCCACTGTTTCATATGAGATTTTTTTCTGACACAGCGTTAACGTCATACATCGATGTTATTCTCAGCATATATTTAGCCATTTAATTAAAGTACGTGTAATGATTATGGGGTTCAAAGAAGTTCTTGTTCTTTAAGTAGCTAGATTCTTTTCAATACTTTCATTGGAAAACAGATTTGGGGTCATTGCACGTTCTGTCGGACAGACTGAATGTAGCGTTGATTGCATAAGAAATTAGTTTATTTACTTATAAATGTGTGCCATAGAGTCAAAGAGTAAGTAAATGCATGCGTCAGGGGCTCTGGCTCTCCAGGTGAGCTCTGAAGAAAACATGAGAGAAATGGGGAAACCATCTTCGTTCCAAAGATCTGATGGCGAGGGAGGTTCGCAAGCTATATCTGATCTGTAACGATGGGAAAGAACGATTGTAAGTGCGTGTGACCTCATGCCGTGGACATAAAGCTTCTGAAATTGGTAATACGCAAGAAAATTGACTAAGGAATACCGCTCCCCTGTGACCAGTCGTGCAAATCAACTGCTTTTATGACAACCCCACCGTGACAGGCTAGAACATCAGTGAAACAAAATAAAACCCTCTTAGATTATCTTGCATTTGTCAGATTCTTTGATCACAGAAATACAGAATAAAACCAGCCCTGACGGAAAACAGTGTGATTAAAAATTTGAGCAGACTCACCCAAAAGCCTGTGTTTATGGGCGACAAGTATCTGTAAAAGATAGTTACGAGAGGTTAAAAAATAAACACGTCAGTCATTGGACTCATTTTCTATGTCTAAAGACTACTAAAGAGATTAATTTTAAAATAGCTATCTTTTAATAGACAGAAAACGAAAGAAGCACTTCTCTGCAATGATTTCAGATCCGTGTCTACGGGGTGTAAAGTGGAGACACCTTACCGGAGGGAACGGCGTACTGAATGTTCTCCTTCGGAATGCCGTACTTTTTAGCGATTTCATACAACTCTTCCAGTTGTTTCACACTCACATGTTTACTTCTCCCTGTGTCACAGGAAACGTAAGACAGAAGGGAGGCCCGTCAGGAGGCGGGAAGACGTCGTACAGTTCCCGCCACCACACAGCATAAGGAAGTTTCACACCTAAGTCCCTCTGTGTCTCTCCTCCAAAGTGAAGCTGCCGCACTCCGTCTTCCCAAAGAGATGAACATGTCAAGTCAAGTCAAACTCTGGGGGACGGGGTCACCGTCCATCCTAAAGACCCCTACGCACCATGAAGGATTATTTGTGCCTCAACCAGATGACGACGTTCACGTGCGCATTCTGAGAAAGACACGTTCAGGTCGGTCATGTTGGGAATTTTGAACGACAAACCCTTCCGGACGCTAGGGACCCATTTTCTTTCTGCCGAATTCCAGACTCCATTCCTGGGTGCTGTACTTTTTAGCGATTTCATACAACTCTTCCAGCTGTTTCACACTCACACGTTTACTTCTCCCTGTGTCACAGGAAACGTAAGGCAGAAGGGAGGCCCGTCAGGAGGCGGGAAGACGTCGTACAGTTCCCGCCACCACACAGCATAAGGAAGTTTCACACCTAAGTCCCTCTGTGTCTCTCCTCCAAAGTGAAGCTGCCGGACTCCGTCTTCCCAAAGAGATGAACATGTCAAGTCAAGTCAAACTCTGGGGGACGGGGTCACCGTCCATCCTAAAGACCCCTACGCACCATGAAGATACTTTTTAGCGATTTCATACAACTCTTCCAGTTGTTTCACACTCACATGTTTACTTCTCCCTGTGTCACAGGAAACGTAAGACAGAAGGGAGGCCCGTCAGGAGGCGGGAAGACGTCGTACAGTTCCTGTCACCACACAGCATAAGGAAGTTTCACACCTAAGTCCCTCTGTGTCTCTCCTCCAAAGTGAAGCTGCCGGACTCCGTCTTCCCAAAGAGATGAACATGTCAAGTCAAGTCAAACTCTGGGGGACGGGGTCACCGTCCATCCTAAAGACCCCTACGCACCATGAAGGATTATTTGTGCCTCAACCAGATGACGACGTTCACGTGCGCATTCTGAGAAAGACACGTTCAGGTCGGTCATGTTGGGAATTTTGAACGACAAACCCTTCCGGACGCTAGGGACCCATTTTCTTTCTGCCGAATTCCAGACTCCATTCCTGGGTGCTCTTTATCCGGTACTGACATGAGCAGTGGCATGAGATCACCCAGCTCAGACCCTGTGAGCACCGTCATTTTGTGGCAGAAAGGAAACAAAAATCCCTCCCTCCACTTTGCCAATCAAAGGCTCAATATGTGTGTATTTGAAATGTGTGGGCTCAACAACACAGCCGTGTGGACTGGCTCCTAGGTCAAGGGACTTTAGGCATGTGAGGGTCTGTGTGTTCGAGTTCCTGGAACAAATGGATTGGCTATGAACAAAGGAAATCGTTTCAACCGAGTCACCGTTTAAAGAACTCCGGTAAGACATGGGAAAATCATGTACTAAATTCAAGTCTCCGGGTCTTTCTTCCTCAGGTGCCATAACACAATTACTTTGGTGTGTGATTCTAGAAATCACTTCATGAACTGTGCTGACAAGAGAAGATTTGACGGTGAATTCTATCAGTGCCTTCGAAACCAGTCGGTGAACAACGTTTTCTTTACAACAGGAAGCTGGGTGTCATCACAGACCGAGTGTGAAAGTTTGAACGTCACAAGGGAGCCGCCGCCTTGCCCACAGTGAACATAGAGCAACCCTCCCACGTCCGTGTGTCCCTTAACTGTCAACATTGCTGACATTCCTGTTTCTGCGGCTCATACAAATATGCCACACTCACCAACAAGTGTGACCACGTGCGTCCTCTTTCCTCCCGGGTCCACGTTAAGGTTATAAAGCACCATGTTGTTACAGGTGGCTGACAAAATGTGGATGGTGCTTAAACCGGTTTCTCCACCTGAGAGAAAATGAAACCAAAAGTCCATGCAAGTATATGTTTTTCTTCACATCCAGTTCTATGAATTATTTATATCACAATTTTTAATGCTCTTACTGCGGTGAACGCTCGAGAGATATTATTCTCCGAGTGTTTA
>NW_008352538.1:183098-188822 GCF_000622305.1 Nannospalax galili
GACATATATTTGAACTCAATCCTGGTTTTGGCAACGTGTCATCATACAAGTCCTATACTCACTGTATATCATGAAATCGTCTTCCTTTGACCGGTCACCCACTGCGGTAGTCAGTGTGCAATTGTTACCAAACCTAAAAAACAGAAAACAATGCGGGCCTCACGGCTCACATGCTGCCCACATCTTTGACTTTGGCTGAAGTACTGTAGAGATGACAGCATGTTCTAGGTGTTAAAGTAACAGCACGCTTCTGAAGTTTTACTGGCTAGGTCACTGGTTTTGCATTACTTTGTCGCTTGCGTGAATGTCTGTGGAAACTTTTAATGTTGGGGATGGAAAACCCTTTCTGAGGGTAGAAACAGTGCTCTCGTTTACTGCAGCTTGTGTGATTATGTCACTGGATAACTCCGATCTGGGACTAGCGACCGAGAGACGCACAATGCTGACGCAGGTTACAAACTATCACAGAGCAGTGACTTTTGCGATCGTGCGACAACATTAATGCAATGGCAGCAGGAGCACGTCAAAGATTCCTTCACACAAACTCTCATCCATGTGTGAAGATACATACATCTGCCTGTTGATATGTTTTATTTCCATTCTTCAGTCCCTAGAAGAACACAGCTCCTATGCTAAGCTCACACACAACATTCGTTGAGGCTGTAAGCAAACACAGATTAATGTGATACTGTGGTCATAACGCAACCCGTGGATCATTCCTTGCAGACCCACACACTGACATGGACCCCGGTGTGAATGAATTATAACCTACCGGTAACGGACATAAACATTTTGAAGACTCTAACACCGGTCCGGGGATCAAGGTTGCTGTCGGCCCTGACCACAGCCTACAAAGACATGAGCGTTCCCTCCCGTGTTTACACACTTACTATCACGGACCTGTCGCCACAAGTGCCACGTGGCAGTGCAGTCTGTACAGAAACCAAACAGCACGTCACACCGGGCGATGTGCCGATGCTCTGGCCGTGACCTCTGAGAGCACATGCTGTGAGCACACGCTCTGCATCCTTTGTCCGCAGGCCTGGGGTAAACGTCACTTACTTGGTGTAGAAAGTCAAGGTGAGAGTATCGCATCCTGGAGTACATTCCATGCGGCGGTAGTAAGCTCTCAGGGGCCCCCCTTCCATAGTCTTTTCCACGTCGTCGGCGCCTATGTAGAGGGTGTGCCATCTTCTGCTAACCTGGAGAGGAAGGAGCCATCGGAAGGTCAGGGCAGATAATGTGTATTTGTTCACCAACTATCACTTCTGATTTTTCTCAGTTGAAAAGTTACACTCTACCGTGTGATGCAGGGTGCTCCTTAAATCCTACATCTCATAATATCTCCCATTTACATGACAGACTGTTATATCGGGTATTGAAATAAATACCCTTATGTCATTCAAATTCCGCACTCTCTAAATGAAGCTTTTTATGTTAGATTCATCGCAGGTAGGCCAATGATTGTCAGAGGCATGTCCAATACATACAAAGACAGAACAGGGCTGGGTCTATGACGGGAAAACATGAATCTTATATTTCTTATTGAGGCAGAGCCACAGTTGGCCATGGTGGCCCTGTAATACATAACGTGGACAGGTATGACCGTGAATTTCCGGTCCCCTTCCCTCCCCCGTCAGTGCTGGGATTCCTGGGTGGCACCCGCACTCGGTGTCTGTGCTGTGCCGGGAATGAGATAAGGAATTTCATTTCTGCAACGCGAATCCTCCACCACATGAGCTGACTTGTCAGCCCAGAGCATTTCTACGATATAGCCATGCACATTCATGTGACACACTCACACACGCACACACAGATTGCCCCCAGATGAAGTCGTCCTCGTACCTGTTTCCTCGTGAGCTCCGGACGGTCACTATAAACCAGACCCAGCACCAGAGCGAGGAGAAGAAGTTTCATCCTGTCGGAGCCTCTATTCCCTCTCGGTGAGATTCTCAGAGCAGGTCAGTCGTTGGATGTGTTTGTCTTTTACAGAACTCGTTTCACTTGGAATTAAGCGAGAGTTCACTGTGAATCCTTGTTAATGCTTCCCCAGAAAATCCCGTTTGGCAGTGATGATTTACGTGTGACTTTCTGCTAGGCTGCTAAGGAGCTTAGAATTAAGTGGATATGTAGGGTGGGACTTTAAGGCGACTCAAGACATGAGGGATGGCTGAGAGATACAAATATTTGTGTCTCCAAAGTCTAGGTGGTGAACTGAGCTCTTCCCAAGGATATGATATTTTGACTCCTGATCCTTTCTGCCGTCCAAACTGCATCCAGCGTGATGGAGGGAAGAGGCCTCGGAGGCCACTTTAAGACCAACGTGCTTGGGTTCGCACTGAAAATATCCGATATCATTTTCAGAAATAACTTTTCGTGGAGAATAGAGATCACAGCACAATTTACCCACCCACATATGTAGCCAGGAGCCTATTTCTCTATAAAGTGAAGCCCGTTCTCTAAGCTCAGATTCTCCCCATGTAGACCTGTGCTGAGCACACGATGAAGACTTGTACCCACAACTAGGTAGATTAAGCGTGTGAAAGGAGGAAGGTCATCGAGTGTCTTCACGAAGACCTTTCGTCCTGTTGTACAACATTGTCCTCATCCACTGTGGCCGTGGCTGAGTCAGAACCATCAGACGTGTTTTCTCTGAGGTCTGGGTCAATCCGACACTGGAGGTTTGTGACCGTTTCCTTTCAGCGACTGAAAAGGATCGGACACAGGATTCCCTTGCTGGTCTCCTGAGCCTCCTCTTGGATTTTCCTCCCCTTCCTCCCTTCACGAGCGACCATGAGGAAAGTGGTCTTTCTTGCCACATTTGTGGCTTCTCTCACTGGAGAGACCCATTTCGTCATGGTGCTCCCTCCTTTATCAAAGACTCAGAAGAAAGCAACACCCATTTTGATTTGCGTGCTTATACCGTCGAATTATTTTTAACACCTGAGACCTTCGTGACATTTCTTTTGGCCTGGGTAGACTTACTGTATCTCTGCAGGCATCGACATCTATAAAAACCACAGCGTCAATATCGGCCCTCGTGTGTCTTGAAGACAGCCAGCTTTTAACCGTCATAAAATTTAAGTAAAAACATCTCGGGAAACTTTGGGACTGAACCTTTGCTGTCCCCCGTAGACGTTCACATCGATCCTTCCTAGTATGGGATGTACCTTGAGGTTGAAGACAGGAGGCAGAGGGGGGGAAGGGAGAGGAGAGGGAGGGGGAGGAAGAAGCAGGCAGTTCTCCGTAAGATTAAGGCCAGCCTGGTCTACATAGTGAATTCCAGGCAAGCTGTGGCTACAGGGAGACTTTGTGTTAAAGACATCCCCAAAAATGTCAGGCTTGGTGGCACACGCTTTTAGTCCCAGCACCCTGGAGGCAGGGGCAGGTGACCTCTGTGAGTTCAAGGCCAACCTGGTGTACACAGTGAGTTTCAGTCCAGTTGGGGCTACAGGGAGACTGTCTCAAAAAAACAAAAAACAAACAAACAAACAAAAAACAGAAAGCAAAGGACTGGAGAGGCTGTTTCCTAGGTGAGGCACACACACTCTTGAGTTCGGGTCTCATCAGTGGGCTGACATTTGCCTGCAGGGCATTTGACTCGGCCTCCAGGGCACCCAACACACAGCTCTGGCCTCGGGTGGGTGCTCCCGCTCATGTGCCCTTACACAGACATAGAAGTTATAAGTTACATCAATCATTCCGGGGACACATTTAAAGACTCCCTCTTATCCCTGAAAAGGGGACCAGGATGAAGAGGAGGAAGAAAGGAGATGAAGAACTAAGACAGAAAGCAGGAAAAGAGGGGGCTTCAGAGATGGCACCGCCACTAAGATCACACGTGGGTCTTCGAGAAGAACAGGGCGCTCGTAAACTCTGACTTCTCCGCCCTGTCTTAGCCCCCGTGGCGTGCCCATTTTATACACATTTTATAAAACAGATTCAGAAAAGTGAAATAAATACATAAGAATAAATCAACAAATAAAGAATAAATATAGAAAATAATTTTCCTCAAAGGGAATATAATCCCTGCGTCCGGAATAAAGGGGCACGGACATCATTTCAGGGGACCTTCCATAACAGGGAGATGTCCCAAAACACACAACTGAAGAAGTTGTTGAAGGAGTGCTGAGGTGACGTATGTCCACAGGGACAACACGGGAGAGTGTGAAGCAAGGGGTGCCGTGTTTCCTATGACACACAGCATGACGCTGCTCAGATGCAGGAGATCCATGAGAGGAGGCAGGGCAGAGGAAGGATGTAGGGACGAGGGTTTCAAGTCAGCAAAGGGAGCAAAGAGCTGAAAGGGGGAACTCACCCTGCGCCAATCCGTGTTTGTGTCAGAGGCAGGAGCACTACCTGAGGGCAGGAAAGGAAGGAGGGGTGGGGGGTCGATTGGCTAAAGAAACGGGGGAAAGATGGTAAATAGAAAAGAGGATATCGGTGGGGAGGAGAAAGGACGACAGCCCACAGGAACAAGGCGTTAGAGAATGTAAGAGATGTGGGCTGGAGCTACGACACCGTGCTCAGAGCACTGGCTGCTTTTGCAGGGGACCCAGGTTCAGTTCCAGGACCCACATGGTACCTAACAACCATCCAGAACTAGAATTCCAGGGGATCCCAAGCTGTCTTCTGACCTGACAAGGCGTTAGAGAATGTAAGAGATGTGGGCACCGTGCTCAGAGCACTGGCTGCTTTTGCAGGGGACCCAGGTTCAGTCCCAGGACCCACATGGTACCGAACAACCATCCAGAACTAGAATTCCAGGGGATCCCAAGCTGTCTTCTGACCTCTACAGGTACTGCAGGACCCTTGGAGCACTTACATATATACAGACAATACATTCACACACATAAGATAAATAAAAATAATAAATACAATATCTTTCAAAACTTGGCTTGGAATGACCCAGCAGTTAAGAGCACTGACTGCTCTTGCAGAGGACCCGGGTTCGAATCCTAGGACCCACACGGTGGCTAATAACCATCCATAACTCCGTCTCCAGGGGATTCAGTGTTCTCTTCTGACCTCCCCAGGTAGTGCACATAACACGGGTACACTTAAGAAAAAGGAAGGCAATACACACATACACATAAAATCAAAGTAACAAAATATTTTAAAAAGAAAGACAGATGGGAAGAGGAAAAGGTTTAGAAACCGCACAATGTGGAAGGATGGGACGAAGTGTCGGAAAGGACCGGAAACAGGAGGGACGGTATTCAGAACACAGGGATGCATTTAGAAAGAGGCTGGAAATCCAAAATATAGTAGAAGGACTTGAAAGGGGCTGGAAAGTGTAAAGGTTTTGGACCGACCGAAAATAAAAGACACCGGGGGTGGAGGCGGGGGCACGATGTGAAGGCATGGGAACGTGACAAGGACAGGGGACAAAGGAGGGTGTCCTAAAGGGCCCGTTATCCACAGAGAAGGTGTGGTTTGCAGAGCATAACTTCAGGATTACAGAGCATAAGTAGACGACAGGAATGAAGACTTTGAAGTCGAAGTAGCAATGTTTTCCTGAACTTTACGCAGAAAAGATATTGGAACAGTTTTGTAGGATTTATAAGGGAGTCTGAGTTAGGACAAAGAGAGTTACAAGAGTTAGTTATTCTCACTGGATCCCCTCTGTGTTTGTTTGCTAGTAACACTTTTCGCAATGGTGATGGCCAAAAAACTTTACGAGAGGGGAAAGCACATGAAAGGGTGTCGAGGACTGTGGGAAGG
>NW_008352539.1:0-733 GCF_000622305.1 Nannospalax galili
TCCCCGTCCTGTCTTGTTCATAGGGCAGGGGCAAGGGCTAAGATGCCAGGCGGATCCCCTGGTACCCATGGGTCTCTAACGTTGTAATCCATCAGCTTTAAAAGTGAATTTCAACAGTACCCCACACTCAGAGGCACACATACCAGAAAACAAGCCAAAATCTCAAAACCAGAGACTAGTCCTCACTCCCATGCAAATGCTGACTGTTGTCCTGTGGGCTGTTCAAACCCCTCTGCCCCTTGCTCCTTTCCCAGCCAGTGTCTGGCTCAGCTCGGCAGCTGTGGTGCCTGCTTACGTGTTGTTTTCTTTCACATTGCCTCACAGTTCCCCTATTGTGTAGTAGCAGTGTTGGGGATTTGGTAGTTCTAAATACTGTGGTTATGGATACCTCTGCCTTTTCCTTGTCCATTTTTCTTGGTGGTGATGTCAAGAGCATGGCCAGGTTTCTGGTTCTCTGCACTGGGAGATTGTGCAATAGTGAAGTCATACAGTGCCTGCAGCAAAGAAATGTTGATGCAGCACTTGATCATTTGCAAGTCACTTTGCAAACAAGCATGTTTCAGGCAGTCTTGAAGGAGGCTGGAGTTTTCACAATGCCTGGAGAGGAGGTATAGGTGGCATGCCTGGACTGTGCCTGGCTTCCATTATGGAAGGATCTGAACCCAGAGCTTCTGACCGCTCGCTCACACCCTCTGCTTCATGGCTAGGCCTGGGCCCCTGGTTTTCGGTGTTA
>NW_008352540.1:0-1074 GCF_000622305.1 Nannospalax galili
TGTATTTTCAATCTGTATAACATAGATGATGATGATGATGATGATGATGATGATGATGATTATTATTTTTGGTCTTTTTGAGACAGGGTCTCCCTGTAGCCCCAGCTGTCCTGGAACTCACTATGTAGACCAGACTGGCCTTGAACTCACAGAGTGCTGGGATTAAAGGCATGAGCCACCATGCCTGGCTAGTTATGAATGTTTTTATTATCTTTGAAAATGTATATATTTTCAGTTATGCCAGTTTTCTGATGTCCTCTATAATTATAAATGATCTTAGCTTCAAATTTAATCTAGTGGAGCTGAAGAGATGCCTTAGCAGTTAAGAGCACTTACTGCTCTTGCAGAGGATCTGGGTTCAGTTCCCAGCAACCATATCGTGGCTAACAACCACCTATACCCTCATAGAAGGAAGAGACAGACAGGATCATCAGACCCTCATGTAAGAGATCAGGCCACTCTTGGCCTCTCCTTCTGCTGTATGTAATCCTGTTCTGGCTCTGTGTGGCCTCAGGAAGTGCTAGTAGAGAGTGTGGAAGGGCAATTGAAAAAGAAACTCCAACTTTGCACATATGTGGAACTTATCTGTGCTGCAGTAAAATTTTCTGGAGATATGGCTGTTTTGATATTACCTGTATTCTAGTAGATAATCCAAATAAACTCACTGGCTCACAAAGTTTCTGGTGGAATTTTTTCTTTGGTCTTTTGTTGGGGCTGTACCTGGGGTGACCAGACATTTGTTCAAATCTTCCTAGGGAAAGTTCAGGTAATACTCCGTGTTCCTTATGGTTGATATCTGGTTTTTTTTTTTTTTACTGGATATTTATTGGATCAGGTGTTAATCTATCATCTATCTATCTGTCTAATCTATCTATCTATATCTATCATCTATCTTCTATCTCCCTACGTATCATCTATCTATCATCTATCTATCATCTATCATCTATCTTCTATCATCTATCATCTATCTTCTATCTCCCTATGTATCATCTATCATGTCTGTCTATCATCTATCTATCATTGTCATCATCAATCGATAAACTATCAGCTATCTAGCTATCTGTTAAACAATCA
>NW_008352541.1:0-319 GCF_000622305.1 Nannospalax galili
TGCCCTCTTTGACGTGCACATGTTCGTGTCACCTGCCCTCTGTGCCATAAATGTGGTCTTGTCACCTGCCCCCTCTGAGGAGCAGATGGTCGTGTCACTTGCCCCATCTGACGTGCACATGGTCGTTTCTCCTGCCCCCTCTGACGTGGCGATGATAGTGTCAACTTCCCCCTCTTACTTGCAGATGCTGGTGTCACCTGACCCCTCTCCCGTAAATATGTTCATATCACCTACCACCTCTGACGTGCAAATGGTCGTGTCTCCTTCGCCCTCAGACTTGCAGATGTTCGTGTCACCTGCCTGCTCTGACATGCAGATG
>NW_008352542.1:0-286 GCF_000622305.1 Nannospalax galili
AATTCTTTAAAAGCCACAACTCCGGACCTCCCCATAGCTTCATCTTGCTGCTTCCCCGTGCTCTGCAGTTCTCAGAGATCGCTGCCTCTGTATGGCGGGCACGGTCCTGCGGGGATCGGTCCTCTGGTCTCAGTCTCGCGCCCTGGAAGCCGCGGCGCGGGTGTCTTGCAGGCTTCTCCGGCATGCCGCGTCCCGTGTTGCTGTTCGCCGCTTTGGTACTGAAAGTCCCTGCTGGTGGAGCGTTGTCCAGCCGTGTCTCTGCCCTGATTTCACCCGTGCACCCTCC
>NW_008352543.1:0-1857 GCF_000622305.1 Nannospalax galili
GATTGAAAGAAAAAACAAGAGACAGAAAAGATACTTGGGAGGACTGACAGTGAATACTGCAGCCATGGTTTATTTCAGCTCCACCTTTTTATACAGAAGAACTCATTTAGTTTCAACATCTGTTTTTCCCAGCTATATCTGAGGGTCAAGGAGTGGTCAAATACTTGTTTTGTGAGCTCCACCATATAAACACATTCCTCCTGATTTGGCAGGTTAGGTACTCATGTGCAAAACACAAACTCAGTAACAAGTCTGCCACAGCTTATGTATGTAATGGATTAATAGCTCCCAACATGGACCATCACTGAATTTTCATCCATCAGTGTTTACTACATCATTGTTTCCAAACTTCTTGATTACTATCAAATATGACTTTTTTCCTCTTTACCTCATGTGGCTTTTCTTATCAAATATTCTTCAGGAGAATACCATGGTGAACACTTTATCAACCTCATTCCTCAAGTTTATGTCAAGAAATTTTTATTTAAATTTGATATGATTAAATGTGGGAGATAGGCTTGAGCCTAGGGTGATATTGCAACTTTCAGGGTCACATTGTTTCCAGGAATCCAGGCTCTGTAATCTGAAACTCATTATGCTAATGCGGCATCCTACCTGCTATTCTGTGATAGGATATTAAGTCTGTTCTGCTAACAGGATGCTAAGTCTGTTATGCTAATTCAGTATCCTACTTGCTGTACTGTGATAGAACACTAAACCTGTTATGATAATGAGGTATCCTACTTGCTGTGCTGTGATTGGACCACTACCCCTATATAAGCTTGTGCCTTCCTTCAATAAAGCGGACCTCTGTCACTGAACCTGGTCTTCTGTGTCTGAATGTGGCTCTGCTGACACAGTCTCCTCACCAGCCCTGGGGTCTGGGACTGGGCAGAAGCAGTGATGACAGAAGGAAGCACGGGGTGGGCAGAAGAGCGGCCTCAGCCCAGGGAAGGCAGAAGAGTGGCCTCAGCCCAGTGCAAGCAGAAGAGTGCCCTCAGCCCAGGGCAAGCAGAGGAGCAGCCTCGATGCCCATGAGAAAAAAGGAGCAGCACCCATGAGAATGGAGGAGTGGCTGCCACTGGCGGTGACTGCAGAATTCCAAGGAGGTAAAACAATAGTGGACAATAGTTGTCCCGAGTAGGACAGAAGAGGTTGTTGGATCCCTTGGAACTGGAGTTATGGACAGCTGTTAGCTGCCACGTGGGTTCTGGGATTCTAATCTGGGTCTTCTGCAAAAACAATCAGTGTTCTTAACCACTGAGCCATCTCTCCAGCCCCACCCATAAGTCTCTATTTTTAAAAAAATTCTGTTTAAATCATATCTTTCTTGATTGATTTCCTTGACCCAATCTTCACCTTGTAAGGATACTTAAAATTATATTGGGTCAACTTGGACGATTTATTTTGTTAAAAGAAAAGTAATCTTAATTTCTCCTACAATCTTAATCCCTGCTTTTGAAGTAACCTAATATATTGTTAGCTCATAGAATTTGTTTCTGATCATACTAGAACATTAGTACACCTGCTACATTCAGCATTAACTGACATTTTTCCTGTCTGGAAATGTTGGCCATGTAAAATTGTCTCTCTAATTTTCTGCAGCTTATTAAAATCTAGAGTTCAAGATTTTAAATATATTTTATTTAAAATTTAAGTAAAATAAAATATACAATCCTAAGTGCATGATTATTATATACAGGCAAGTATATAAAACTATGCAAGTCCAACTCCAGTATAATATATACTATTGCCGCAAAAGTTCCTAGAATCTTCTGTATTTACACTGTGATTCTACCCTATGAAAGCATCTGTCAATCTGGTCATTCTTCACTATGTATTAATTATAATTTTTTT
>NW_008352543.1:1905-12587 GCF_000622305.1 Nannospalax galili
AATATGCTTTCAAAATTTATCCATATATTGGTAAGCATCAATAATTCACTCTCCATTGTTGCTGAATTGCATTGCAGTGTATAAATATACTAGCACATTTGATTTCTTCTTCTCTGAATGGAAGTCTGAGTTGTTTACATACTGTTATTAAAAATAAAGCTACTTCATATCAGAAGTAAATTTTTAAATGATAAAAATTCAGTTAAATGTGACCAGAGAGATAGCTCAGTGATTTAGAGTACTGACTGATCCTGAAGAGGACCTGGGTTTGGTTCCCAGCATCCACTTGGCACCAAACAATCCATCCTAACTCCAGTTCCGGAGGATCTGACACCTTCTGACTGCTACAGGCATTACAAGACACAGGGGCACTTACATACACCTTGGTAAGACAATAATACACATAAAATAAATGTAATAAATAAATTTCTAAAAATAATCTATCAAGTAAAATCAATAAAACCTCAGTTTCTTTGAAATGTACAATAAAAGTGATACTTTATATTGACCAATAAAAAAACAAAAGTCAAAAGATTCAGATATCAAATGAAATATATAAATGAGATTGGTTAAGCAAGGAGTTAGAAATGGGTTAGCCATGGAATCCTCACTTGTATCTCATGTAAGTGTAATGCATCTTTGAGTTCACCATATCTGAAATCATGATTAATTTCTTCATGTTATATCATTAAAATGTTTCATAGGGTTTTCCTAGCCAAAACCTAGGAAGACTGTATTCTCAAACGACTTCTACTTCCAGAAATATTCATGCAGGTACAAGAGGTACAAGAGGTCTACAGAACACAAAATAGAGTGAGAAAATAAAACTCACCATTGCACATTACAATTAAAACACCAAAAATGCAGAAAAATCAAAGAATATTGAAAGCTACATAGAAAGAAGAGCTCAGTTCACTTACAAAAACAGGCCCATCCAAATAGTATCTGAAAACTTTAAAGCCAGAAGGACTTGGAACATATATTCCAAGTCCTGAAAGACCACAAATGCCAACTTGGACTATTATACTCAGCAAAACTACCTAATTAAAGAAAAAAGAGAATTTTTCAGTGTTAAAAATGAGCTAAAACATTTGATGACCACTATGTCGGCTCCAGAGAAGATCCTGGAAGGAACTTTGTTACTGGAGAGAAGGACAAACACAAACAAGAAACCACAGGAGATAAAAAAAACAGTAACAGGACACCTGATGAAAACATATGTAAGAAAACACCACATAATCAATGAAATGACAGGAATTAGTAAGTGTATTTCAATAATAAATCAAAATATCATGGGCTCATGCCATAAGATCTTGATTGTCTTTCAGAACTTTATGGTAAGACCCTATTTCAGAAGACATAATATATTGGGCACAGGACTTGGAACAATGAAGCTAGAATTGATCTAGACCTCCACCCTGAAGGCTAGTTCCCATAGGATCAGAAGATACTATGCAAATTACCAAGGGAGAAAGTCAATCAATGATCCCAATTAGCTCTAAAGTCTATAAACCACAAAGAGAGGTTCAGCAAACAATCTCTGCTGGTGCAATTGTGACACTTTTATTTTGGGGTTAATCAACAGTTGTCTAATTGACATAACTCCTACTGAAAGTGAGGAAACTCATATGTGGTAATATAAATATAGCCAAATACACATAACTGGAGAGGTCATAGATCTTAGAGAAAAACCTACTTTTGTCACATCTCTAGAGCAATGTAATTTCTTACTGTATTATAGGTAGGCATTCTGGCCTAAATGAATGTTTCTTTCACATCATTCACCATGTTCAGTATTTAATATCTTCATTTACTCTCTGAAGTCTCTCCACTGATTAAAATTTTGTAATAATTCTCTTTTAATTGACCTATCTTCAATGCCTACTCAGTTTCTAGAAACCACAAATATTTTTTAAAGAAATTAATAGATAAATGTTTTCCCCTATCTAGCCTCAAATCTGATGAATAAGATTGTTCCAAACTATGCACTCTAACATGCTGTCGAGGTTGTGGACTATTTAGTTTTTGTTTTTTGTTTTTAAATTTTTACACCTTTTAAGTGATTTATTTTTGTGTATTTCATACAGAACATCCCAAACAATCTTACTCATCTTTATAGCCCCATCCCAAATGGCATCCTCCCATAGTCTCCTGTTGCCTATGGAGCCCATATACTTTGTCATCCCTGTTACTGCCCACTGTGTTGACAGTGCCCCCAGCTGTCCCACAATACAAGTTCATCTTCTAAGTGTAGTCAACCTATCTAGAGACCCTTGTTTTCGGAAGATCAGCTCTTCTTCATCCAGCAGCAATCATTTGCCAACATTCCTTTAAATAAGATTGGGGTCTGATGTTCATTTTCCCAGATCTATGCTGGGTTATTGTCTACTTGAGTTTGCATGGGACTTGTGTATGCTGACACCTATGCCATCAAATCATATGAGCAGGTTACCAGGAGCTTTCAGGACTCTGTTTCCATATGGTTGTGCACATCCTTCCTGAGCCTTGGGTGGATGAAGTTTAATAAAGAGGTCCTCTCCAAAGGCCATTATTTAGCAGACTCTTGATTTCTACACTTTGGCCATTTGTGACCTTTTCTGTTCCTGGTCCTCAGCTACATTAGGGAGCTTCGTTATTGAGAACTGGTTGTTTAGTGTCCTCTTGTTTATCCCTGTACTATGTTCCATGAGCCTTAGGTGTAGAGGTTGTATTGCAAATGTGTCCCTTATGACTTGGCAATTCATAGACAATGTCCACGTGTTGTGGTGCTTGATATTAATCTCTGACTGCTGAAAAATGAGCTTCTTTGATGAGTGGTGACTGGGATATTTGTCTCTAAATATAAGGATACATAGTTTGCACATAGTAAGAAATCATGTCAGTCTAGTGATGTGAGTTTGGGGGTATTCTCTAAGATCTGTGATCACTCTGGCCATGTGTATTAGGTTATTTTACAGTACCAGTTTCCTCCCATTGAGTGGGCTTTTAGTCAAATTAGGTAGCTGTTGATTGCCCCCAAAACAAAAGTGCCACTACTGTACAAATGGAATATGCTGTGGGGGCCATTGATGTGGTTATTCTGTCTTGAAGCTGGTGCTGGATCATCTGTTAATGTTTGCCCTTGGCACATTCATACTGTTCTCCAAAGCTATGAGATCTCACCTTCAGGTGAAGTGGCTTACAGGTCAGCTGCAGCTCTATTTTTCCAAATCCTGTGTCCAAAATATGTTCTATCTTCGGCAGTAGGGTCTTACTTTCAAGTTCTGTGAGGGCTGTGGCAATAGCCTGAGTAATTTTGGGAGTCTCTTGGACCACATTGTCCAACAACTCAAAGGAAGGTATCTCCTGTCTGGCACTGTTTCTTGTTATGTAGTCTTTAACTATACACATGAACATTTAAAGAAATATACTGATCACTTTAAACTTTGGTTATACTCTCCTTTTGGGTGTTTAAGACCATACAGTTGGCCCAGATAAACCAATTTATTTTTACTCTTAAGGTCATTTGAGGAATGGTTCCTCAGGGGTCACATGGGCTTGGGAGGAGACCTTGGCTTCTTTATTTTTCCAGTTCCATCTATGTGAAGATTAGTCACAGGTCTGGTTCAACTGTGGCTGGCTTCACTTGGAAGCATGGAGGAAATGTTTCCAATGTGTTGGCCCTCCTCTTTGTAGACTGGACATGGGTTCAAGTCCATCTAGTAGGGTCTCCATGACCTGCTTGATCAAGAGGACAGGTGACTCACTACAGTTACAGGACATTTTGAGGGATGCTTGAGAGTCCTCTGGAACTTAGTTGACATTGGAGGGCAAGGAGCCAAAACTGTCCTTTAAGTCCCTTTGACCAGATTATTATAGGCTTCAAAGTATAGCTGTTAAACATCCAAGAAGGTTAGTTCTGCCAGTCTGGTACTTCCAATTACTATGCACTATGTAGATAAACTTTGAGCAAAAACCAAAGGTTCTCAGATAAATCTAGACATATATTTTGTTCATTGAACTAGTTGTATGTATAATTTGTCAGGAGGTTGTTGGACTAATATGGTTCCCTCTGGATTTTAAAAATTAGCTAGACATTATTTATCTCTCTCACTGTCTAACCCTTCCACCATGGTTTCACCATTTAAAGTTCCCCCATTTTCCCCATTTCTCTCTTGATAATACCCTTCTCCTATTATCCCACTTCTCTTGAGCATCTTCTTTCCCTTAATTCCCAAGATTCCTTTATAACCCTCTTTCCCTCTCCCATTTAAATAACCCCATTTTTATCCATATCTCCCTCAGTAACACCTGTTTCCTAATGGTCTCTCTCAGATTCTTTCTTTCCCTTTACCTCCCTGGTTCCTTTTCATTATCCTGGTTCCTATAGTTATGTCTGGATACACACTCACTAATAAGGATTTGGTGCTAGGATCCACGTATGAAGGAGAATATAGGTTATTTTTCTTGGTCTGTGTTACTTCACTTAGTATAACAGTTCCTAGTTCCATCCATTTACCAGAACATTTCATTATTTCATCTTTCTTTATTGCTGAGTAGATTGTGTAAATGTACCACATTTTTATTATCCACTCATCAGTTGAGGGACACTTAGATTTCTTCCATCTCTTAGCTATTATGAAAAGAGCAGCAACAATCATGAATGTACAAGTGTCTCTATAATAGGATGAGTTCTTTGGGTATATGCTAAAGAGTGGTAAAAGTGGGTCAAATGATAGGTTCATTTTTTATTTTTAAGGGTTCACCATACAGATTTCCATAGGGATTGAACGTTTGCAATCCCACCAGCAGTGGATGCAAGCTTTCTGCACATCCTCTCCAACATTTGGTATAATTTGTTTTCTTGATCTTAGCCAGTCTGAGAGGGGTAAGATGAGATCTTAAAGTAGTTTTAATTTGCATTTCTCTAATTACTGACAATGTTTAAAACCTTTTTAGATGCTTTTTAGCCACCTTTATTTCTTCTTTTGAGAACTTTCTGCTCAGTTCCTTAGCCCATCTTTTAATCAGGTTACTTAGTTTCCTTGTTTATTGATTTTTGAGTTCTTTATATATTCTGGGTGTTAAACCTCTGTTAGATGTGTCACTTGTGAAGAATTTTTCTTACTTTGTAGTTTTCTCTTCACTTGCTCCATTGCTTCTTTTGATGTACAGAAGTTTTTTAGTTTAATGAGGTCCCATATGTTGATTCTTGATTTTATTTCCTGAGCAATTGATGTCTGGTTTAGAAAGCGGTCTCCTAAACCTGTGCCTTGTAGGTTATTGCCAATGTTTTCTTCTAACAGTTTCAGAGTTTCAGGCTTCATATTAAGGTTTTTGATGAATTTGAAGTTGAATTTTGTGCAAGGTTAAAGATAGGGATATAGTTTCATTCCTCTAAAGGTGGAGATCCAGTTTTGCCAGCACCATTTGCTGAAAATGCTGTCTTACCTCCAATGAATGTGCTTGGCCTCTTTGTCAAATATTAGGCAGCTGAAATTGCATGTACTTACATTTGGGTTTTCAATTTTGTTCCATTGATCTACAGATCCATTTTTGTGTCAGTAACATGCTGTTTTTATGACTATAGCTCTGAAATATTGTTTAAAATCTACCATAATATTCCCTTCAGCGTTGCTCTTAGTTCTCAGGTTTTCTTTGGCTATGTGAGGTCTATTGTGCTTCCATATATATCTTAGGATGTTTTGTTCCAATTCTGTGAAGAATGCCATGGATTTTGATTGATATTACAGTGAATCTATAAATGAGTTTTGGTTGGATGGCCGTTTTCACATTAATTTTTCTAATCCATGAGCAAATGAAGTCTTTTCATATTCTGGTGTCTTTCTCAATCTCTTTCTTTAAATATTTAAAAATTTCATTATAGAGGTCTTTAATATATTTGGTCAGGTTTATTCCAAGATATTTTATTTTATTTTTTTTTTGAGGCTGTTGTGAAAGGGAGAGTTTCCATGTACTACTTTTTAAATTGTTTGTTATTGTTATATCTAAAGGCTACACAATTTTGTAGATTAATTTTATAACCTGTCAATTTACTGAAAGTGGTAATCATTTCTAGAAGCTTTCTGGTGGAATTTTTTTCATCTCTTAGATATCATATCATCTGCAAAAAGGGAAAATTTGAAGTTGATCTCTTCCAATTATTACTCCTTTAATTTCCTTCTCTTGTCTTATTGCTCTTGAAAGAGTTTCAAGCACTATGTTAAAGAGAAGTGGAGATAGTAGACAGCCTTGTCTTGTTCCTGATTTTAATGAGAATGCTTCCAGTTTTTCTCCATTTAGAATGATGTTGGCTATGTGTTTGTTATAAATGGCTTTAATGCTGAGATGTGGTCCCTCCAGTACAATTTCCTCTAGGACTTTGGACATGAATGTATGTTGAATTTTGTCAATAACCTTCTTTGCATCTACTGAGTTGACCATGTGGTTCTTGTCTGTGGCCCATTTACATGATTTATGACGTTTATTGACTTATGTATATTGAACCATTCGTTCATCTCTGGAATAAAGCTGATTTGATCATGGTGGATGATCTTTTTGATGTGGTTTTCAAGTATTTTTTCTATATGTGGTTTTCAAGTATTTTGTGGAGAATTTTTGTATCTATGTTCATTAAGATATGAGTCTATAGTTTTCTTTTTTGGTTGTAGAGTTACCCGGTTTTGGTAGTATAGTGATGCTGGATTCTTAGAAGGAATTTGGAAGTTCTCCCTCCATTTATATATTTTGAGTAAATTAAGTAGTACTGGATATAGATCTTCTTTAAATGTCTGGTAGAATTTTTCTGCAAATCCATCTGGTCCTGTGATTTTTTTTTTAGTTGGGAGGTTGTGTATTACTATTTCTATTTCCTTTTGTGTTATAGCTCTGTTTAAGCTGCTGATCTCTTCTTGTTTAGTTTTGGTGATTCCCATACTTTTAGATACTAGTCCATTTCTTTTAGGTTTTCAAATTTAGTATTATACAGGTTTTTTAAATATTCCCTTATAATGTTCTGGATCTTTTTGTCTGTTGAGATGTTTCCCCTTTCTTTTCTGTTTTGGTTGATTTGGAGGTGCTCTTTCTTTTGGTTAACTCGTCTAACGGTCTATCTTTTTTAGCTTTTTAAATTATCAACTTTTGAATTCATTGATTCTTTGCATTGTTTTCTTTGTTTCTATTTCATTAATTTATGCTCTGATTTTTGTCATTTCTTATTGTCTGCTGGTTTGGGTTTCATTTGTTGTTGCCATTAAAGAGTCTTGAGTTGCAATTTTAAGTCATTTATTTGTATTCTTTCTGATTTTTTAATGTAGGCACTTAGAGCTGTAAACTTCCCTCTAAGGACTGCTTTTAATGTGTCCCAGAGGTTTTTTTGTGTTGTATTGTCCTTTTCATTTTGTTTCAGGAATACTTTTATTTCTTTCTTAATTTCTCCTTTGACCCATTCATCATTCAGGAGTGTGTTGTTAAATCTCCATGTGTTCATGTATTTACTAGGGTTTGTTCTGGTGTTGATTTTAAGCTTTATTGCATTGTGGTCTGATAGAATGCAGGGAATTATTTCAGTCTTTTTGTATTTGTTGAGGCTTGTTTGGTGGCCCAGTATATGGTCGATTTTGGAGAAAGTTCCATGGGCCACTGAATAGAAAGCATATTCTTTGGTGCTTGAGTGAAATATTCAGTAGATGTCTGTTAGGTCCATTTGGTATATGGTACTGTTTAATTTAGATGTCTCTCTGTTAATTCTCTGTCCTGGTGACCTATCTAACAGTGACAATGGGGTACTGAATTCCCCTACCATTAATGAGTCTGGATTAATCTGGGTCTTAAAGTCCTGTAATACTGATTTTATGAAGTTATGTGCACCACAGTTTGGTGCATATATGTTCATGATTGTAATATCTTCTTGGTCAATTGGTCCTTTGATTAGCATGAAGTGGCCCTCTTTATCTCTTCTGATTAGTTTTACTTTGAAGTCTACTTTATCTGGTATTATGATTGAAACTCCTGTTTTTTTCTTAGTACCATTTGCTTGGAATATTTTTTACATCTTTTCACCTTAGGGTAGTGCCTGTCCTTGAAAGTGAGATGGATTTCTTGCAGACAACAAAAACATGGGCTTTGTATCTTCATCCATTTAACTGGTCTGTGTCTTTTGACTGGGGAGTTTAGTCCATTGGTATTTAAAGCTATTAATGAAAGATGTGTATTGATTCCTGTCGTTTTGATTTCTGTTTCAATTGTGGAGTAACTGTGCATTTCCAAAGTTACACCTTCCTTAAGTTTCTTTCTGTTATCCCTTGGGTATAGCTATTCCTTTCTTCAGCTCTTTGTATTGCTTCAATAACTCGCTGAGCACTGGTTTTGTGGACATGAATTCTTTCAGCCTATTTATGTCATGGAAAATTTTTCTTTCCCCTTTGACTATAATAGACATTTTGGCTGGGTAAATAAATCTGGGTGGGCATCTCTGCACATTTAGAACTGGGAAGATTTTGGTTCAGGCTCTTCTGGCTTTCATATTTTGCACTGAAAAGTAGTCTGTAATGCTCATGGGTTTTCCTTTATATGTGACTTGTTTTTCCATTGAGGCTTTCAGTATTCTCTCTTTGTTCTGTACATTTAGTGTTTTTAATATGATGTGCGGTGGAGAGTTTCTTTTCTGGTCTTGTCTATTTGGTATTCTATGTGCTTCTTTTATTTCTATGGGCATGCCTTTCTTTAATTTGGAGAAATTTTCTTCTACAAGCCTGTTGAACATCTGTCCATACCATTACCCTGAGATTCTTCCCTTCCTCTATGCCTATGATGTGCAACTTTGGTCTTTTATGGTGTCACACATTTCCTGCATATTCCATTCTTGTGTTTTCTTAAATTTTTCATAATCTTTGTTTGAGTGGTCTAATTCATCCACTTTGTCTTCCAGTATTGATCTTCTTTTTTTCCATTTGGCTTATTGATAGTTTCACTCCTTCTTCATTTCAGCCTGAGTATTCTTCAATATTTCTAACTCTTTTCTGAATTTATTCAGAAGTTTATCTCTGTCTTCTTCCAGTTCTTTGATTTCTTTGTCTGTTCTTTAAATTCATTGAATTCTTTTATCATGTTTACAGTTGTTCTTCTGAATACCATGTCCTGTGTTATTTCTAGGGAGTTCTCATTGTACTCTACAGGACTGTTGGAACTTGGTGGGGATATATTATTTTGTTTTTTCATGTTATTATGTTTTTACTATGACTTTGACATGTGGGTTCCTTTTCTAGTTTCTTATTCTTGTGTGAGACTCAAGCCTTTCTTTGTTGAGTTTAGGTCTTCTTCTGTTTGTAAACTTTATGTGCCTTCTTGGTTTACTTATTGGGCATGAAAAGCTGGTTGAATTAGGCTTCAGTTTCTCTCTTTTGATTTTATATTGGAGGGGCCATCAGACTTTAGTTCTGCTGCTGAGATGTTCCAAAAGAGCCCAAAGTTGAATAAGGATCAGATGCTCTCAGGCTTCCTCTTATGGTCTGGATCCCCCAAGTCAGCAGGCACATACAGTTTGGGAGGATTGATAGTTAGAGGTAAGATTCAGGACTCCCACATAGTCAGGGGTGGAGGCTGGTCTCAGGAATCAGGAGCAAGCAGGGAAGGAGTCTAGTCTCAGCAATCCAGGTTGGGTGTGGGACAGCCATGGATGAAGGCTGTTCTCAGATATACAAAGGTGATGTGGGTTAGGGAGCAGACTTTGGTCTGAGTGCAAAGGATCAGGGTGTAGTGGGGAGTTTGGGCCAAGAGGGTTATCCAGAGGTCTGTGTTACCAAGAGAAGAAATGGGCTAGTGCACATGCTAGAAGGAGAGATGGGATGGGGGAGCAGGGAGGGTGAACCAAGTTGTGGGAGTCAAGGCACAGTAGGTCCAGATTTAGTTTTATGTCCTTTGCCTCCAACAAAAACCAGGATGTTTCCATTTCTTTGTGGCTTTTTGTACTCAGCAGTGTCTCCATTTCCCCCAAATGTTGACCATTTTTCTTCACAGTTGGTGGGTCTTTCTGTACCTACTAAATCACAAACAAAGGAGTGTTGGGAACCCACACTTACCCAGTGAACCAATATTATAGAAACAGAATCCCAACCCCTGATGTAGAAGTGCACTTAGACATCATTAGACTAATAAACAAATGAGGGAGGGTCTTTTTGGATCAAGAACCATAAACCCCTCCAAAACCCAAATCCCATTATAGTCAGTAGTCTTTGCAAATCTGGAGAACACTTCTCACCCCAAGAAGTCTGCAATATCTTGCCAATAAACTTTCACTTTGTGCTGAATCATTTTACTTTCTTTTTTTAATTTTTTTAAGATTTATTTATTCATTGTTTTTTTAATAATATATCAAAGGTATACTTAACTCAAATTCATATGCCCGAAGATTTTTTTTTACAATTAAAGTTACAGTTTTAACAATATACAAAATATTACACTAATTCAGATTTTTTGGCATAATGATTACAGATTTGATAAATACATTTTATATCTCATAATAGCGATGAGGATTATACAAAAGCTATTAAAACAATTATGAGAATAAATTCTATCGTCACCCAAGTATCTAAAGCCATTTTCCCTTGCGTTCCTCCAGAATGATTTGCTCTCATTCCCCACCTCAACCTGAGGAACCCCAAGAAGACACTTGTTTTTTTTTTTTTTTTTTTCATACAAAATAC
>NW_008352543.1:15498-16212 GCF_000622305.1 Nannospalax galili
TCTAAGAGTTTCAGAGTTTCAGGCTTTACATTGAGGTCTTTGAGCCATTTGGAATTGACTTTTGTGCAGGGTGAAAGATAGGGGTTTAGTTTCATACTTCTACAAGTGGAGATCCAGTATTGCCAGCACGATTTGCTGAACATGCTGTCTTTCCTCTAGTTAATGTTCTTGGCCCCTTTGTCAAATATCAGGTGGCTAAAATTGCAATTACTCATATTTGGGTCTTCAATTTTGTTCCATTGGTCTATGGGTCTATTTTTGTGCCAGTACAATATTGTTTTTATGACTATAGCTCTGTAGCAGAGCTTAAAATCTGTTATAGTAATCCCCCCAGCATTGCTCTTAGTTCTCAGGGTTGTTTTAGCTATCCGGGGTCTCTTGTGCTTCCATATGAATCTTAGGATAGATTTTTCCAATTCTGTGAAAAATGTCATGGGGATTTTGATTGGCATTGCATTGAATCTATATATGACTCTTGGTATGATGGTCATTTTCACAATATTAATTCTTCCAATCCATGAGCATGGGAGGTCCTTCCATCTTCTGATGTCTTCCTCAATTTCTTTCTTTAAAGAGTTAAAATTTTCCTTGTAGAGCTCTTTAATGTCTTTGGTCAGGTTTATTCCAAGGTATTTTATTTTTTTGTGGCTATTGTGAATGGGAGGGTTTCCCTGTGCTCTTTCTCTGACTGCTTGTCATTGGTATATAGAAAGG
>NW_008352543.1:19803-36041 GCF_000622305.1 Nannospalax galili
GGCGCCAAGACCAGAAGCGGTGCTCCTGGGGCCCAAGAAAGGCAATGAGTTGGTCTGGGTGAGAAGGGTCAGGAAGCAGTATTGGTTCCCCAGGTGTCTGGGGCCCCAAGACTAGGAATGGCTCAGGGCCCAAACTAGGAGTATAGAATGGTGCGGGGCGGGGTGATGGAAGGGTGAATGTGGCTTAGGGAGTCCCGGCACGGAGAGCTGCGTTATAGACTTACCCCAAGAGGCCTGAGGGTAGAAGTGCAGGCTAGGAGTTAGCCGGTGGTGCAGGCCCAGGGAAACAGAGAGAGGTGAGGGCGGTGCCAGGACCAGAAGCCGTGCTCCTGGAGCCCAAGAAAGGGACTGAGTTGGTCTGGGTTAGAAGGATCAGGAAGCAGTATTGGTTCCCCAGGTGTCTGGGGCCCCAAGACTAGGGATGGCACAGGGCCCGAACTAGGAGTATAGAACGGCGGGAGGGATGGAAGGGTGAATTTGTCTTAGGGAGTCCTGGCGTGGAGAGCTACGCTATAGACTTACCCCAAGAGGCCTGACAAAAAGAACCCATCTACCTGATCAACAAAAAGAACCCATCTAACTGGCTGTTATCACAATCTGACCTAAAAGATAACACATTTTGATCCATGAATACATTTGGAAAAGTAGTTTAAACTCAGGCTTAGCTCTTCAATCTGTACAAAAAGATGTGTACATATACTTAGCTCAGCAAATGATCAAGATACACTGAGATAATTTGGGCTTGGGCACATAGCAGAAAGTTTGCCTATCTTCCATGAAGCCCTGGATTTGATCCACAACACTGTATCGATTATGTGTGGTATCCAGTACCTGCAATCCCGGTACTCAGGAGATGGAAGTAGAATGATAAGAAATCCTAATTATCTTCATATGCATAGGAAATTCAAAATCATCTTGGATTACATGAGAGTATTAAGAAAGAAAAAGAAAGAGAAAGGAAAAAATAATGATGGAAAGTCAAGAAACAATGTATGCAAGATTTAGGCATGTAGATGTCTGTGGAAGCCTTTAATGTTACTTATGTGTAGAGTGTGTGCATGTGTGTGTGTGTATATGTGTGTGTGTGATATGAATGTTGGAGGTGTATATATTGTCACTGAAGAATTATGGAAGCCAGATGATAACTAAGAGCATTTGTCTCCACTTTCCATCATATTTGGAAAAAGATCTCTCTTGTTCACTGGTCTGTGAGTCAAAACCTGTCTGGACTCAGAGTCTGTTGATTCTCATGTCTTTACCTCCATCTTCTGGTATGGAAAGAAGAAGATTGAATGGAAGTTGGTTCATGTAGTGAATCAGTGGTCTACTCTAATGCCAAGTTGTTATTAAGGGGGCAATGTGCAACTTTATGGTATTAAAATTGGCAAGAGAGTTGGACTGAGAATTGTAATCAAAGCTCAGTGTTTCTACCATCCTCCATTTTAGCATGTAACACAAAACCAGTTGGAACCTGTCTGAGGTGGAAATTAGGAGATAATAATTCTTATTATGTAGCTCTTCCAACTCATAGTTTATATGTGACAACAACAGTTTATGTCATTGGATTTTGAAACAGTGTGTAATTTTAATCATTATTTTAAACTCAACTTTATATCTCATTCATTGTATATTCAGCAAAGTACCTACAGAATGTCTTATATCAATCACTACGTAGTACTAATAAATGAATGGGAATTAAATGAAAGAATAAAAAATGGACCATTTTACATTTTTGGTTTGATATTCTCTAACCTGAATATCAAATTATCTTAGAATGAATATTTACTCATGATAATTTATTAACATATACATCCCACAATTATCAAGTGAAAGTACCCCAGTACTTACATGAACATAAAAGGATATCACATGTGATTAACAGCCTCCTTGAAAATCAGTTGTTTGTGTGAAATGAACCACTGTACTCACCTGGGAATGAGCTAATGATCCCTGGTGATTTGAATTCACACTTGAATCCAGAGCCTCTTCAGAGACTGATCCTCAGTGATAAATCATTTAGTGGGAGACTGCTTAGAAGTTATAAAATCCTAACGACCTTTTTATCTTACTCTACAGTGAATTCCCAGTTCAAGAGGTAAGATTTTGGATTGTAGGTGAATGGAGAATACTTTAATTTTTGAAATATTTTTGTGCTTTAATAAACCATAGATGAGAAAGAAGCCATGTGGAATAAGGCAATCATGATGCAAATGGAAAAAAAATCTAGGAATCAGGCACAAAACTAAGTTTTTGAAGACTCCTTATTAATTAATCCACTGACAAAACAAAATCTAAATTGTGTCTAAAAACCATATAAATTTAACATTAAAGAAAAAGCTAGTAAATTTACTGGATTTGAAGTGCTTTGATGGCTTAAGGTCAGTGAATATCTTGAGGAAAGATTTGCTCTGTTAATTGACTGAAGGTTTGAGCATCATAGGCTCCAGACACTGTGGACAATATGAATACATGTAGCCAGAAATCTCCAGAGAGGAGAGTCAACCTTCACCTAGCAGGTGAACCTGGGTAAAATTAGAGGTTTAGGTTGAATAAGTGTTCACCAGTGCACTTTGTTGACAATGGCATTAATTCCCTTCACCATTCTTAAGCAAGAAGCACTGTCACATTAGGAAAGGAATTGGTGAATCTGAACAAATGACCATGAATGATAATGTTCTACAAATTATTCATCTTTTTACATGGTAATTAGATTAATATTTCAAATGAATTGATAGATCAATTGTTTAATTAAATCAACTTTATGAACAATTTCTTCAGCAAAGAAAATCATTAACTTTTAGAGCCAAAATTTACCCTAAAATGGGCTCCAAATTAATATTTGCACTCAAATTCTTTGCAACTTCTCACACATAATATTAGTACCTTAAGGAACACATTTAATCCAAACAACCTAGGCTTCAAATTTAATTCTACTATTATTAAGTCACTTTTAGTTAATTAGAATTTTCAAATTAAGTTTTTCAACTGCAAAATTGGAGTGATAAAAGTAATTAAAAATATTAAATGGAAGTGAAAATAGAATTACATACAAATTTTGCCCTGGGCTAGTGATTCAGTAAGCACTAACTCACTAAAGGTTAGCCATTACTTAAGACTTGGTTTTATAATTTTATTCTTGTAAATTTTGAAATATTTTTATATTTGTAACTATGCTGTTATTTTCATAAGTTCCACATTTTTATGTGTGAGTGTTTTGCTTGTGTGTATAAGTACTCCCATTTTGTGGAGTGTCCACAGAGGCCAGAAAAGAGTGTTAGAGCCTTTAGAACTAGAGATACAGATGGTTGTTAGCCATTATGTGAATGCTAGGAACTGAACCCAGCTTCTCTTCAAAAGCAGTCAGTGCTCTTAACTCCTGAGTCATCTCTCCAGTTCCCTTAAGTCTCATACTTTAAACTCCTTAGCTTTAAAGACATATTTGCCTCAATAAAACAAAGTACATTTGTTTGAATGTAAAGAAAGGATATATATTATTTAAGTTAATTTCTAGCAGTTCTGTTTTTAAAATTAAAGCCAATAGCTTATTAATACATGACAACTGAGAATCCAGAACAAACTATCAACTGCTTCTCAAAACATTTCTTGAATTATATATTTGTTGGTGATATTTTAATTCACATTAATAATAACTAAACCACATACTTTTAAAATCCTTCATTTAATTTCTTCATCTCAGCTTTGTCGTGGCATCAGCTACTCTGTCCCATGGCTCTCCTGGGAGACAGAAATCACACTGTAGTGACAGAGTTCCTTTTACTCGGTTTGACTGATGACCCAGTCCTTCAAGTCACCCTGTTTATCATCATCCTGTGCATCTACCTGGTGACACTGTCTGCAAACCTCTGCACAATTTTGCTAATCAGAGTCTATCCTCAGCTCCATCACCCCATGTACTTTTTTCTGAGCCACTTGGCTTCTACTGACATAGGTATGTCATCTTCTGTCACACCCAATATGCTTGTTAACTTCCTGGCAGAGAGGAATACAATCTCCTACCTTGGGTGTATCATCCAACTTGACTCAGCTGCTTTCTTTGGGACACTTGAGTGCTACCTTCTGGCTGTCATGGCTTATGATCGCTTTGTGGCAATCTGTAACCCACTGCTTTACTCAACCAAACTGTCCACTCATGTCTGTGTTCAGTTGCTTATAGGGGCTTACGTCGGTAGTTTTCTTAATGCTTCCTCCTGTTCCCTTTCCTACTCTTATTTTGTCTTCTGTGGACCAAACACAGTCAATCATTTTTTCTGTGACTTCCCACCTTTGGTTGAACTCTCCTGTTCTGATGTCAGTGTCCCTACAAATATTACTTCATTTTCTACTGGCACTGCTGCTCTGATCACAGTGTTAATCATAGCTGTCTCCTACATCTACATCCTCATCACCATCCTAAAGATGTCCTCCACTGAGGGCCGCCAGAAGGCCTTCTCCACCTGTACCTCCCACCTCACTACAGTCACTCTGTACTATGGGACCACCACATTCATTTATGTGATGCCCAAGTCCACCTATTCCACTGAACAGAACAAGGTGGTGTCTGTGTTCTACACTGTGGTGATCCCCATTTTGAATCCCTTCATCTACAGTCTGAGGAATAATGAGATTAAGGAAGCTCTGAAGAGACAGCTTGGTAAGAAAATATTTTCATAGGGGCATTTGCTATTTTGAGGACTTGAAATAATAATGAGTTTTCATAGGCATAGTATTAAGAGGAAAATGAGTATCTATATTTGAAATACATACTCTGATAACTAACAAGATGGAGAGTTTTATTTACTAATTGATAGTGTGAATATTCAGATCAAGTAGTAGAATATTGATTTGTAGTGAGATCCATTTAATAAATTTCATGTATAATCAAGAATAAGAAATTCTTCTCTGCAAATAATAGTTCCTGAAAATTCAATTTCTTCTGTATTTGTATTTGAAAGTAGTTAGTGGCTATAAATTTAATTCATTACGTATATAATATTTTGGGTCCATTCTCAACAGCAGTTCACCATTAAGAGTGTCCAGTGATTATAATTATGACAATGTACATTCTGAGAGAAAATAATAGCATAAAATTGATAGAGAAAATTTTTTTGGTCTTTGGAGACAGGATCTCCCTGCAGCCTCAGCTGACCTGAAACTCACTAAGTAAATCAGGATGGCCTTGAACTCACAGAGATCCTCCTGCCTCTGCCTCCAGGGTGCTCAGATTAAAGGTGTGTACCATCACACTCAGCTACAGATGTTTTCATTGTTGGTGATAATCTGTGTCTTAAAGTCCTGTAGTGTTATTTTTATGAATTTGGGTGCACCAGAGTTTAGTGCATATATGTTCATGATTGTAATATCTTCTTGGTTAATTGTTCCTTTTATCAGAATGGAGTTACCCTCTTTATCTCTTCTGATCAGTTTTAGTTTGAAGTCTATGTTGTCAAACTAAACATTAGAATTGCAACCCATGCTTGTTTCTTAGTGCCGTTTGCTTGGAATATTCTTTTCCATCCTTTCACCTTAAGGTAGTGCCTGTCCTTGAACGCGAGATGGGTTACTTGCAGAGAACAAAAAGATTGGTTCAGTTTCTTATTCCATTAAATTAGCCTGTGTCCTTTGACTTGGGAGTTCACTCCACTTATATTTAAAGTTATTATTGAAAGATGTGTATTGGTAGCCTGAAAATTACTCATTCCTCTGAAAAGCTAGGGTGACAGGAGAATTCCTGGGAAAAGGGGTGGATCTGTGGCCATTTTGGAAAATCAAGGGTGAAGGGTGCGGCCACTGGGGAAGCTGAGAATGGCAAAGTGTCACACTGGGTGCGATGCAGGCCTTGAATGGTGTGTGCATTAGGAGAAGCCATTTCTTTGCAAGTCATCCACACCCGTGTCAAACTACGCAAAATTCAAATAACACTGTGTTAGGCTAGTTTTATTAACCAGCTTCAGTACTGGGAGACCCAGTGACTGAGGGCCAATCTTCCAGAGGGCAGGAAGGAAAAAATTTAGTGAAACAAATTGGCATAGAACAGCTGGTTAGGCAAACTACAGGAAAAACATGGGGATGTGGGCTTGGGAAAACATCACAGTTCTAACAGCGTCTGGTGAGCTGGTCAAATGGGAGCTGGGTTCAGAGTCCCAAATCCAGAAGGATGAAGATGCATGCTACAAGGAGTCCTGTGAGGTAATGTGACCCATCCAGGAGAAGCTGTTGGGGGCCCAGGGACGAGAGTGGCCAAACCCCATATGCTTAAGGGGGATAGCTGTGTTCATGCATTATACAATGTATCATGAAATACGTAATTAAGAATGACATGGACCGTGCAGATGTGGATGGACTTAAAGGGGAAAATTCCTGGGCCACAGCTGTCTTGTAAATGTGGGAGAATAGCTCAGTTGCTTGAAAAATGGGGTCTGCTACCACACGGATCTGAAAACTCATTAAAGATTATAGAGAGCGTGAAAAAAATCTTACAAGCAAATGAGGAAAACAGAGATGGGATGTGGACACTTTGCATAATAAAAGATTTGTCTGAAATGAAGGCAGCCTCAGGGGAGGCTGAAAGACTAAGAAATTGTTGGTAAATTCAGTCTTAGCCTCAGAGCTTGAGAGAGAAAAAATGGAAGATTTTTAACTTGTGTAAGTTTAGGGGACCAGAAGTCCAAAGACTGAGAGGAAAAGACAGATAGTAGTGATAAAAGAAACAACTTAAAAATAAAAGTGGCTAAAGTTGCCCCCCAGGTTCAACCTTTGATAGAAAAGAGGAAAAAGTTAACAGGACTATAGGTAGGAGAAAATACTCTGAACTGGAGCTGTTGAAACTAGGAAAGACAAGCAAGCAGTCAAAGAGCCCCTTGCCACTTGGCTTTTGAGGTTATGGGATATGGGAGCAAATAATATCAGTCTAAGTCCTTCAGATAGTAATAGACTAACCAAATTAATGCCTCTTATCCATGCTGTAGTACCTAACAAAATTCTATGGAGAAAGCAATTAATACAAATTGATAAAACCTTTCCATGATGTATTAAACCTTGACTATGATTGATTTAATATATGATGTTAACCTTTGAGTGTTTTATGAATGTGAAACCCATTTGAAAGATACCTGAAGGAACAAAGACCAGCTATAGCTGTAAGATTCTTGGGAGTTTTATGGTTGGGTAAGATAAAAAAGAGGCTCCCCAAATTACATAACTGTTAAGAAAATGTACAGTACCAGGGGTGGGTTGGCCCCCTATGAGCTCTTGGTCAGTGGGAGATCCAAGAAGCCCTCAAATTAACAAAGGCTATTGCCACTATTGTCAGCTGTACACTAGAAAAATCGGTAAGGCCATGTTGCTGAAGACACTGCATGATGTGAGCATGGGAAAAGAAGAGACAGAGCCAAGGCTAAGCTAAAACGTCCATGCCAGTGGATGGATGACTTTCATAGTGTCAAAAAGTGCTATGAAAATGGTTGGAGAAAAAGGATCCCCTATGATTCTGCTCAACAATGGACCCCATGTGCTGCAGACTATGGACATGCAAAGCAATGCCTGCTAGTGCAATAATGGCTTGATTAACATATGTACAAATGACAAATTTCTAATTGGATAAGGCCTGCTCCTAGGGGTGGAACACATTTGGTGGTGTAGACCAGGCCAACCCCCTGTCAGGGAAGGCTACAAGCCCCAGTGGGGAAGCCATTGCAAGCATACTGTTTAATGAATATGGTACACCTACTAGGATATCTTCTGGGCATTTGTATTTGCATTCATGTTTGTTCAGGTATGCCTACTTACTTCCATTTGTCTTTATAGTAGGGGAAACACCAGATAGATCAGCAGCCCCATGTTGAAGATGAATGATGGGGAGGCCCAAGAGATTGATACCTTGTCATAATACAAGAGAGATCACCCTGCTTCTGCTACCCCCTCCAAGGCTCAGGGAAATTTGCAGAAGAGACGGTGAAAAGTTTGTAAGAACGAGAGGAAAGGGGTGGAGTGTAGGCTAAATATTACTCATTCCTCTGAAAAGCATAGGTGATGCAGGGCACCCTGGAAAAAGGATTCGAGCCTCAGCCATTTTGGATCTCCAGGAGCAAAAGGTGCAGCCACTGGGGAAGCTGTGAATGGTGGTGTGTCCCACGGGGTATGGCGAGGGGCTTGGATGGTGTGAGGGTTAGGAGAAGCCATTTCTTTGTAAGTCATCCCCTCCCAGATGTCATATAAACTGTGCAAAAATTCAAATAGAACTGTGTTAGATCAGTTTTATTAACTAGTGTCAGAACAGGGAGAGCCAGTGACTGAGGGCATCTCCCAGAGGGCAGGAAGGAAAGAATTTAGTAAAACAGTTGCTATCATTTTGATTATTGTTTACATTCTTTGTCTGATTTTGTGGTTTTCCACAATTGTACCTTCATTTAGTTTCTTTTGTTGTCCCTCAGACATAGTTTTTCCTTTGTCTGTTCTTTGTATTGCTACAAGTATTCTTTAAGGGCTGATTTTGTGGACATGTATTCTTTTAAACTAATTGTGTTGTTGAAGATTTTCTTTCCCCTTCAACTATAATAGATATTTTTGCTCAGTAAAGTATCCTGAGCTGGCATCGGCAGTCATTTAACACTGGAAATACCTTGGTCCAGGCTCTTCTGGCCTTCACAGTTTGCATTGATAAGTCAGCTCTAATTCTGATGTGTTTTCCTTTATATGTGAGTTGTTTTTCTTTTGAAGATTTCAATATTTAGTCTTTTTTCTGTAGTTTTATTGCTTTTACTATGTTATGCCATGGGGAGTTTCTTTTCTGGTCCTATTTGGTGTTTTATGTGCTTCTTGTATTTGTATGAGGATGTCTTTCCTTAGTTTGAGAAAATTCTCTTCTACAATCCGTTTAATATCTGGTTAATACTGTTAACCTGAAATTCTCCTTCTTCCATGACTATGATATGTAGATTTCATCTTTTTATCCTGTTCCACATCTCCTGCATATTCCATTCCTTTTTAAATTTTTTTTCATGATCTTTGCTTGAAGTCCAATTCTTCAACTTTATCCTCCAGGGTGGATATTCTCTTTTACATTTAATCCATTCTAGCAGTGAGGCTTTCTTCTATTGTTTCAGGTTAGCTTAATGAGTTTTTCACTTCCTTCTTCATTTCAGTCTGAGTTTTCTTCAATGTTTCTATCCCTTTTGTGAATTCAGCTGGAACTTTATCCCTATATTCTTTTAGTTATTCGATTTGTTTGTGTGTTTTTTAAATTCATTGAATTCCTTGATCATGTTTATGATTGTTCTTTAAATTCTGTGTCCTGGGTTATCTCTAGTTGGTTCTCCTTATAGAACTCTTCTACAGAACTGGTGGAGTTTGGTGGGAACATGCTGTTTTGATTTCCCATTTTATTATTTTTCTTTGTGATTTTGGCATGTGTATTTCTTTTGTTGCTTGTGATTTTGGTATGAAAATCAAGCTTTATTTTGTTGAGTTAAAATTTGCTTTTGTCTGTATTGTTGATGTGTCTTGGTTGTTTTCTTCTTGGGTGTGTAGAGCTTGTTTGTCTATGATTCAGGTTCTCTCAGATTTTATCTTCAAGGGAAGTGATGGCTTCAGATCAGCTGCTCAGGATCTCCCACAGTGGTGCAAATCAGGCTCCAGCCAGGTACACTCAGGCTTCTTTCTAACGTTTGGACCCCCACTAGGAGGTACTCAGAGCACAATTTGGGAAGTTCCCAAAGGGGTGCCAAATCAAGCACTTTCAGGCTGCCTGCTCAGATCTCCACCTCTACACCAAGTGGAGGCCAGATCAGGCTTTCTAAGGCTGCCTGCTAAGGTATCATCTGCATTAGTATAGTGTATGGCTGAGAGTTCTGCCTTTGAGGTGGTGGGAGGGGCCTCATGTATCCCATTTAGGGATTTGGGTAATACCATGATTTGGGGAAGCTTTGGAAAAGCTCACCACCATGTGGAGGCCAGATCAGGTGATCTCAGGCTCTCTGCTGAGTTCTCAGCCCCTGTACCAGGCAGAAGTCAGATCAGGCACTCTCCTACTAGTCTCTTTGTTAAGGTCTATAAAGTCTAATCTGTGTTTCTCAAGTGCTCTCAGGTGGGGTTCTCGCCCTTGGAATCTGGTCAACCTACCAGCTATGGAAAACTGACTCTCCCACTCTCATCATCTATCAGATACCAGTAGATCCTCAGCTAGGCCTGGTGTTTCCTGCCTACCTTTCCTATCCATGCTGGGCTCCTATCTGACTTTGGATTTGACAACTCTCTTGCAAAGACACTGAACTTTTTACACTGGTGGATTTGTGTTTACTTTGATCTACGTGTAACTATACCCTGGTTCTTCCCTCTTGGAATAAGAAAGTATGTAATTTACATTGGACCTTATCAGAGCCACAAATTAAGGTACTTTAGACTTCTAACAGAAATTGGACATTTATTTATTTATTTATTTATTTATTGATTGGTCTTTTAGAGACAGTGTTTCCCTGTAGCCCCAGCTGTCCTGGAACTCACTATGTAGACCAGGCTGGCCTTGAACTCACAGAGATCCACCTGCCTCTGCCTCCAGAGTGCTGGGATTAAAGGCGTGTGCTACCACACCCAGGTGAAATTGGACTTCTAAATAATTAAATTTTTTAAATGGCTCAGGCTTAATATGATGGAATGAATTACATACTGTGATTTTAACAAGAAATATTGGGGTCAAGAAATGAAAAGTGTACAGCTTAAAATTATGTGTTTGTGTATGAAAAATATCAAGAGATGGAGTGTCCTAGTTAGCTTCAGCTCTCAACACAACCAGAGTTACTTGGGAAGAGGAAATCTCAATTGAGGATGCACCAAGATCAGATTCACATATAGCTATATCTGTAAAGTATTTTCTTAATTGCTAATTGATGTAGTGTGACCCTGCCCATTATGGGCAGTGTCAGACCTAGACAGGTGTTTTTGGGCTGTGTAAGAATGGCAGCTAGGCAAGCTTGAAGAAGCAAACCAGTAATCATCAGTTTTGCATGATTTCTACTTCAGTTCCTGCCTCCAATTTCTTGATTTGGCTTCTCTGAGGAACAGACTGTGAAGTGTATGATGGAATAAATCTTTTCCTCCAAAAGTTGTTTTTGTTAATGTTTTATCATAACAATTAAAAGCAAAGGAATACAGTTGCGTTCACCTTTAGATGATGACTGTAACTGTAGCTGACTTTCTGTGAAAGACAAGGTATAGACCTTGTAGCCATTAATATAAACCCCATAGAGGAAAAACACACCTCAATCATATAGTGATTTTGTTCTCCCATAAACACTGCAAATACCTCCAGCAGAAAAAAAGACTTTGTAGAAATAAAGATAGAAAGAAAGAAAGAAGGAAAGAGAGAAAGAAGAAAGGAACAAAGAAGTAAAGAATGATGGATGGTGGGAGGGACTGAGGGAGAAAGAAGGAAGGAAAGAAGATTCAACCAGCATACTAACTCTATAAATGCAAGTGTAGAAAAAAGAAAAATCATGATAAACTAAGATAACATGTATCCTCTAGAAATTATCAATCTCATAGTAATGGCCTCAAATGAAAGAAGCTTACAAGAACTTCCAGACAAAGAATGCCAAAGAAATATGATAAATATGTTGAAGCAACTGAAAGAAGACATGGCTGTACTCCACACAAACAAAAATTACAGTGAACAAAATAAGAAGGCAATTCAATATATGAAAACCAATTCAAAAGGAAATCAAATTATTGAAAAAGACAAACTGAAGTCATGCTGGAAATTAAAGTTATTAAGCCAAATAAAAAAGAAAGATTCACCAATAGAATGAGACATGTGATAAACAAAATACAATAACTTGAAGACAGGAAAGAAAAATGGAATCATTCAGTAAATCTCATTAATACATTTAAATACAAGCTGAATGAACCATGGGAGAGCTAAAATTACCATAAAAATAATAAATCTAAAAAGTGTGGGCATAGAGGGAAGAATACTATGTCAAAACACATATAAAATATTTCAACAAAATCTTAGAAGAAAAATCCCCAAATCTGCAGAAATGCCCATGCAGGTGCAAGAAGTCCACAGAACACCAAATAACCAGAATCAGAAAAGAAACTCACCATGATGCATTGCAATTAGCACACCAAAAATCCAGAATAATGAAAGAACACTGAACACTACAGAGAAAGAAGAGGCAAGAAGAGTGTTTCTGATCCCCTGGGACTGAAGTTCTGGATAGTTGGATGCGTCTTTTGGGTGCCGAGACCCAAACCCAGGACTTCTGTGGAAGCATTCAATGTTCTTAACCACTGAGCCATCTCTTGACCCTAACATTCAAATTTATTGTTGTCTCCAAGAAACAAACTTCATAATCAAATAGAGTTAGCATTTTAAGTGTAAAAGTGTGGCAAAAGGCATTCTAAGCAACAAGCAGACATAAGTATTTTAATTTCTGAGAAAGTAGACCTCAAACCAAAACTAGTCAGGGGAGGTAAAAAATCTATCAATTCCACCACACATGAAAAAAAACTATGACCAACATGACTGAAATTATTCCATACATAGAAAAGGAAGTAATGCTTCCAATCTCATCATATGAAGCTAGTCTTAGCCCAATACCAAAACCAAAAAAAGACACAACAATGGAAAATAATGGACTGATCTCCCTGATGAAAATATTTGGAAAAAATTCTCAAGAAAGTATTTGCATACCAAATTCAAAATTAGATCAAACAGATCATTCATCAGAACAAATAGGCTTCTTTCCAGAGCTTCAGGAATGTTTTGACACACAAAAATAAATAAATAAACAAATGTAATTTATCATGTAAATGAACACAAAAACAGAAATCACGTGACCCTCTCAATAGACACAAAAAAAATCCTTTGACAGATTCCATAATAAATGGAGACAATTTCTAGGCATTTCCCCTATGATAAGAAGTAAGATCATGATATCCATACTCTCTACTACTATGGAATGTAGTGCTCGAAGTCTTAGCTAGAGCATTAAGACAGTATGTCAGAAAAGGACACAAACATGAAATTTCAAAGTCCTATGTGGAGGTGATAAGATTCTGTACATAGTAGAACCTAAAAATTCATTCTAAAAAATTTAAAGCTAATAAGAACTTTCAACAAAGTGACAAGATACAAAATTAACAGAAACAGCAATCAGTATCCTTCTTATATATCAATAGCAAACATACTGAAAAAGAAAACATGGAGCCAGTCTCCTTCAGAATAACCATATACAAAACAAATAAAATACCTTGTAATAAACCCATCCAAGGAAACAAAAGGACTCTACAATGAAAACAGATGGGTACAGTTCAGAAGAAAGCAGTTTGGTGAGTTTGGTCTGAATACTGATAAACTTATTTCCTACCTATAGGTGTGTGACATGACCCCTCCCTTCCTTCTGAAAACTGTAAATCACTGTATGGGGGGCTGGGAAACAGAGGAATCTACTTTTATTTTTAATGCAACAATATTCACCTAAAATAAACCTAAAAAATATTTTAAGATCCTTTACTGGGCAATGCCTACTTAATCTATGATGTTAAATCTCTCTTTTTCTGATTTAGGCCAATTCTTTTTACTGTACCTGGATAGCCCTTTATGTACCTAAATCCACCAAAGTAGTCTTAAAATTTCTAAGGTCAAAGTTCAGTCAAACCCCTAATTAAAGTAATTCTTATAAAAACTGACTTAAAACAGAATATATGGCTAGTCAAGTTTTATTCAAGAATGTTTGAGTTTTTGTACACAGTAATTAATGTACCATGCTGGTACAACTAACATTCTTGGATGTTAAATAACCATATGTAAAGGCCTGTATTGATCTTGTCAAAAGAGACTTACAGGGACAATTTTCTAATCCTTACCCTCCATGGTCGACCACGTCCCAGGGAACTATGGGGCATCTCAAAATGTCCTGTAACTGTGACGAGTCATTTGTCCCCTTGTTCAGGGAGGTCATGGAGACCCCACTAGAGGGACTCAAACCATTGTCCATTCTATAAAAAGGAGAGTCAACAAAGGAAAAGTTTCTACCATGCTTCCAAGTGAAGCCACAGTCAAGCAGGTCCTTCTGACTTTTACTCACACATATAAAACAGGTAAAAGAAATACCAGTTTTCAGAGGCCCAAGTCCAAGTGACTCCTGAGGACCAGTACCTCAACTGACCTTCACAGTAACACAAAATTTCTATTAATTTGGGCCAAATATATGGTCTTAAACAACTAAATGGAAAGTCTAAGCAAAAATAAAAATGATCAATATATTTCTTTTAGAATCCAAGGAATTATACTTCCTAGACATTAGGCCTAAAAGTTCATACAAGATGTTATTTTAAAGGTTCTCATTAAGATTTTCTCCATGATAAAAATTATACTTTTCAGGCATGAGGCTTAAAAGTTCATATAAGATATTATTTAAAAGATTCTCACTAATATTTTCTCCATGATAAAAATTATAATTCCCAGACATTAGGCCCTAAATATTCATATATGATTTTAAGGATTCTCACTAAGATTTTTCTCTGTGATTAAAAAAATAATACTCAGGTATAAGACTTCAGATCTTGGCCTAGTTTAACACAGTAGTGCCAACTGCAGCCAAAACGACAAACCTGCTAAAAATTAAATAATCGCTAAATTTCTTCTCTCCCGTTGTCTAGAAGCAATTTGGGAGGGAACTCACACTATGATTCTAGCCACTCCAACAGCTATCAAAGTAACTGGTAAACAGATTATGAGTCCGACCATAAAGCCGAAAAAAAAAAAAAAATGAGGAGTAACCCAATAGATGGATGCTCTTAGAAGCCCTCATCAAGAAACTAAAAAAAAAAAATGAGGAGTAACCCAATAGATGGATGCTCTTAGAAGCCCTCATCAAGAAACTAATGGACTTTGATTTTGACATTTCAAATTCACCCTGTTATGACTTCTCCTGTCTCCTTGTCTAGAAATTTTGTCTAACTACTCTTGCCTTTATTTCTCCTCCCATACACCAGTCAAGGACTCTCTTTTCCCTCTATCCCTCTATACCTGAGTTATATACTTTGAGATCTTTTAGATAGACCCACTGAAGGGGTACCCCAGTTGTGACAACCTGCACCCCATTCAGCACTGAAGTAGCCAGAAGGACTGGTGTCCAAATTCCCTATTGGCAATTAGGGTTAGCTCTTCAGAGGGAGGAGTAATGAGAATAGGACATAGAAATTGGCCAGGCAGATTTACGATAAATACCCAAAGAAAATGTCTACTTTTTTCTGACAGACAGCTGGAAATTGCCTTGGATCTGGGAGTAAGTTTGTGCCTACCTGAGGCTAGATATGTCAGATCTAGCTAATCCAAAACTTTCTCTAGTTCTGCTATAGATTGAGGCTGGGAAGGCTAATAAGGCATTCTGTTGTTTTTTTTCCTCCCATCTTTTTTCTTTTTCCCCAAATAGTATTCTGTTCCTGGAAGATGTGCTGAGGAAAGTACCAGATCTTCAATGACCTGGACACCTGGAACAAGGACTAGACTGATCAGTAAAACTTCCCCTCCTCTCCTTCTTCCTCTAAATCCTTGTTGTCTTCTAAGTAATGAGATCATTATGCTATGCTTAATACAACTGTGGTCTCCAAAGATTCCTATATAATCTGGCTGAGAAGTCCACATGACTTCCCTAGCCACTACCTGATACTAAATTAAGGCTGTGTTTCTGCTCCCTGCTACCTGAGGACTCCTTCTCCAGCTAAAAGATAAAGGATGCCCCCATTCCATTCTTTTTCTGCCTTCAGAGTCTGGAATGATAGACTTCCCCAGTTGCAGAAAACCAGAAGTCCTCTGAAACTGCTGCTGACCTTATGAGACTCAAGAGACTGCTACCAACCTTATCAATAAATCATACCTGAATAAGTCACTCCTTGAATTCAGAGAGAACTGTTTGACACAGGCTGTTGGGAAAGATAGCCTTTCCTGCTTGACCAAGTGATTCCAGAGAATGATACACATTGACCCCTGTAGGTGAAGCTGCTTCCTCATGCCCTAGCCCCTATACGATATCTAACCCTCCCCATACACAGTACATTTGCCTCCAGCATGCGGGAAGGATGCGGGAAGGATATTATGTACACAGTGTTACAGGAGACCCACAGACCCTCAAAAATACTGTCCATTTCCTGTGATCTTGGTTACCCATCAGAAATGGAGGGTAAGACCCTATTGCTAAAGACACTACAAACATAACTTATAGAAGAAACAGTGAGAAATC
>NW_008352543.1:36671-46261 GCF_000622305.1 Nannospalax galili
GATTTGAATGAATTGGGACTTTGTCTTAGCTAGCATTATATTACAGTCATAAAACATTGACTAAATCCAACTTTGTGTTAGGGATTAGGAGTTGAGAGAGTCACAGTTGAAAAGAAAAGCAACCAACCATGCACAATTCAGTTATGTAGCAATGAGGCTGCAAGAAATCATGACCCCAGGCAGTGTGGAAATCTCCAGGTTTCTCTCTGGTGTCATTTATCCATAGCAGGCTAGAGGGGGGTGACTGCAGTTTGATGGTGGAGAGGAAAGGAGAAGAGCAGGGAGGAGGAGGAGGAAGAGAAGGACGAGAGAGAGAGAGAGAGAGAGAGAGAGAGAGAGAGAGAGAATAAATCAGAGAGATCAGAGAGATAAGCAGGCAGGGACCCAGTCCCCAAGGAGAGCTCTTTCCTGGGTTTTGGCACCAAAAATGTTAGGAATTAGGAATTGAAAGAGTTGCTGATAGGAAAGAAAATCAACAAAATTCATACAAACCACACCTATCTTTATTAGTTAATCAGGGGTGACTACTGACCTGCTGGAGTCTGCAGTAGCCACACTGGCCAAACAGCAGGGGAGCTTAAATAGCTTTGTGTCTGTAAATAGAGCGATGGGAGTTGGATAAGGGATTTAGGGCCTATATCTCCCATCCCATAAGGTTCCTAGAAGGGCTTATTACAAAGCAGGGGCCTGTTTGTACAACTTTTTGGTTAAGATAAAAGGGGTCCTGGATGGGCTTGTTTGCAAACCAAGAATTGTTTCATGGTATTGGGTTATGGAGGTCTCCCTTCAGTGAGGAAAGTGTTTATTTGGATTACATATCCTGAACACAGTTCATCACTGAGGGAAGCCAAGGCAGGAACTTAAGCAGGGCAGCAAACTAACTGGAGGCAGGAGGTAACATGGACCACAGACCAATGCTTCTTACTTTCTTGTTCCTTTGGCCTGTGCTCAGCCTGTTTCTTATACAATCCAGGACCATCTGCCCAGGGGGTGGCACCACATCATCAATGAGTAGTTTAGAAAATGCCTCAAAGACATGGCCACGGGCCAATAAGATGGAAGAAATAGCTTCATTGACATTCCCTCTTCTTGGGTTTGTTAAATTGACAAGTAAAGCTAGTCAGTACAGACACAGTATAAACTCAAAGGCAAATGTGACAAGATATTTAAAGTACATGCAACACCAGGGAACTCACATCTACCAGTGTAATCTAGTAAAACTGAGTGGATGAAAAATGGGCAGACAGGGGAGCATGATAGTGTCACTCAAAGGCAAATGTGACAAGATATGTCTTATCTCTCTGTGATAATTTGTACTAATGGTAGAGATTACGTATTCAGCCAGAGTCTTTCACAGTGTCATGGCCAATCAAAAGACCAGGGCCACAGTGCTGGCCTGTATCCTGTCAGAACCCAAGCTGGTTCCAGTTGTAGGCACAGCAGGCTGGAGTGTGGCCCAATCTCTCTTGTGTCTGAACCAGGCCCAGAAATGTCACTGGAGAGTAATATGGGTTCTAGAGGTGAGATGAGGCAGTATCTTCCACCTATGCTGATGTGCCAAAGCTTCTCTTTTCATGAGACAGCTGATACAGCTGATGGGATCATTTCATGCAATATTGGGCCTTGCTGATGCTTCATTATTAGTATCTTCTTAATGGCCCTAGATCAATAAGGCCTTGCAATGAATGACAGAGGACTTTCAGAAATTCTATGCTTCCTCCATAAAAAGGTTATATTATAAAGGTTATTTTTTAGAGTCTCAAATGTTTTTAACAGTAACTGGAAGAATGGGAAAATAGCAATTAAGAAGTTTAATTGATGGCAAACTGCAAAAACTGTTATGAGGCACTGTAAAGAACTGTAAATTAAAAAAAAACAAACCTAGTGCCAGGGATGGCCTACCTATGTGTGAGTTGTTGGCAGTGGAGGCCCCTGAAACCCTATAGCCTGGAGGCTTTTGTCCCTGCAGAGGGCTATTTTTTGTACACAGGAATAAGATGTTAAATCACTACTGCTGAACACACCATATGCTTTGGCTGCAGGACATGAAGAGAACGTCTGGGAGTGAGTTGAAACTCCCTCTGTACTGCCTGGGTCCCAAGGTGATAGAAGGTATTATGAGGGCTACTGGGAAAGTATTATCACCAATAGTCCTGCTGGTTCAATTGTGGCATGATGGTTAAGCATGCAGGCATCACCTTTCTTTATTGGATTTAAAATACATGCAACACCAGGGAACTCACATCTACCAGTGTAATCTAGGGAAAAATCACAAGAATGAGAAGTCATAATATATTATTATTTGGGAAGCAAATAATGTTATTTTAATAAATAGATAGGATGTGCCTATCAAGTTGTCATCTAAACATTTGTGTTCACTGACAAAGATTACTTCTGTAATGTTCTTTCTCCATTGAGCAGTGTACTGCAGATACTCATAACTGGTCACCTGTTGAGAAGTAATTGTTCTTTCATCACAGTAGTTCAATGTTCATCCACAGATTGGGAAAAACAATCAGCTGTTGATTACTCCCTATAAGCCACAAGAAAAATTCCAGGAAGGGCACAAAAATTGTAAAATCTATAGAAGGTATAGAGTGCTCTGTAGCTACTTTTTCCAGAAGATTCACTGGCCAAACTATGTGCATGGAACCCAGGGATACAGCCCTACTGAGTCGTCACTCATGCTGTGGTGGGTGTTCAGTGATGCAGCTGCTTTTGAATCACCCATGCTTCTGTAGTTAACTTCTCACATATACTACTGTAATCAACCTCAATAAATACACTAAGCCAGAAAGGCACGGACTCATTTCTTTGTTCTGTTGTCAGTACCATTACTGGAATAAGTGGATGTTTCTTAACAAGCCTCCAGAAAAAGTCCCATTATATTACAGACTAGTGGTTACTGTGCTATTGTGAGTCCCCATTAATAAATCAAAGCATTTATGTGCCACCTTCCAAATCTATTTCAACATCAACTTTCAGGTGTGTATGTTGCAGGAGATTTGCTTCTTTAGTTCACATGGGTTAAGATCAAAAGGGACAGTGTAATGGAATTTCCTTCATGAGAATCACTATGTCTGAACTTGATTTCAACTTCCTCATGACACGCTCAGTTTGGAGTTGTGGTGGATGATATCTGGGGTGGCTGAGTGAGGATGTCATTATATTCTGGTGTGGCGGGAATGTTGCTTGCACTATACTTAACATGCCATGTATCTAGTATATTCATTCATTCTCCATAACAAATGTTTATCAAATATTTGGGGAAGTAATGAATGGATAAATAATTTTCCCTTATCTATTTGTCACAGCTCATTGGTGACAGTAGTCCAAAGTATACACATAATATCTAATCTGACTTTAATCATGATCCTGGATTAAATTTTAATTCATGAATATGTTTGGAAAAACAACTTGAATTCAGTCTCTGTTTTATCATCTGTATATATACATTCAAAAACATACCTACAAAATCATTAAGATAAAGTGAGATAGAGGGCTGAGCCAGGAGTACAGTTAGCAAAGTGCTTCCCTAGAATGAAGAAAGCCCTGGGTCCAATCACCACATAAACTGATTATGGTGTTAGATATTTGTAATCCTAGCACTCTGGATATAGAGGTATGATTATCATAAGTTAAAGGTTATACTTGCATACAGAGCAAATGGAAGTCAACTGAATCACATGAGACAATCTAAAGGAAGAGAAAGGGAGAGAGAGTGTGTGTGAGAGAGAGAGAGAGAGGCATATGACAAGCATTAAGTACACAACCTAGCAGATAGAGTTTGGCTTTATCAATTTCTCTCTTTTAAATATTTTGTGTGTGCTTATGATGTATGTTTATATGATGTGTGTGTGTATGTGTGTGTGCATGTGTGCATGTTTTCATGTTGAGTCTGGGTGCATACTTGCCACAATATAGATGTGGAGGTTAGAGGACAATTTGGGATTTCAGCCCTGATCTTCCATCTTTTTTGAGATGTCATCTCTCTTGTTCTCTATGTAGTCCAGGCTACTTGGCAAGTGAACTTGCATTGAGTCTCCTGTCTGTGCCTCCCATCTTCCAGTAAGTAGAGCAAAAGCTTTGAATGAAAGTTGATTAATGCTCAGTGATCAACCACTTGTGTGAGGTGGCATAAAGGGTGCAATGTAAAATTTTATGAAATTAAAATTATCGAGAGAGTTGGATGATTCACCAGGATCCAGACAACTGTTTCTATGATTCCCCATTGTAATACATAAGCATAAAGCAGCTGTGACCTGTTTGAGGTAGGGATTATGAGACAATATTTCTTGCCTGGAAATCAACCATAACTTTTTCTGCTCTCAATTCTATACATAAGAATATTTCATACCTTTGCCTACAAAAATTGTGCATACCTTAAATAATTATTATGTAAAATTTGACTGAGCATCTCATCCCTCCATATATTCACTATAGTACCTACTAGAATGTCTTATATCAATCATTACTATCAATACTAATAAAATAAATGGACTCTGAAAGACAGAGGACAAAGTGGTTCATATTTATTTTTGGTTTCAAAGCATCTAACATGAAGCATAAAACAAACTTGAATATTTACCTCAGGATGTCTGTTATCATGTACTTTCCATAATTATCAAGTGAACATGCAATAATACCTTTCAAAAACAAATCCTTGAGATCGACAGTTGTTCAAAAGTAATTGCATTTGTGTAAAATGGACTGTTCCTTATTCATCTGAGAATGAGCTAATGGTCCCTGGTGATTTGAACTCACACTTGAATGGAGAGCCTCTTCAGAGACTTTTCCACAAGGATAAACAATGAGAGGAAGAAATAGTGCAGCAGCTATAAAAATCACAACGACCTTGACTGTCTTACTTCACAATGAATTCTCATTTCAAGAGATAAGATTTGGCTTCTTGGGTAAGTTGAGAATAAATATGTATTTATGAACCATAGCTGAGAAACTGCTCATGTGGAATCAAGAAATCTTGAGCATAAGAGAGAAAAAGAACTTTTGTGTAATCAACTTCTATTTCACTAGAAAATTCTTCTGAATAATCAGGCAGGAAACTTGGTTTCCAGAGAATCCTTATTAATCCATTACTTAGTAAGATCAATAACTAAAACAGCCTTTTAAGGGGTTTAAATTTACCCACACAGCCAAAATGTTAATAAATTCACCAGCTTTGAAAAGCCTTTGGGGGCTTACTGTCAGTGCATAGCTTGTGGAATGACCTATTTTCATTGAATAAATGCTCGAGCATCACAGGTTCCAGATACAGTGGCAAACACAAGGATCTAAAGTCAGAAATCTGAGGAGCTGAGACTCAATCTATGCCTAGAAGGTGAACCTGAGTAAATTGCGACTTTATGTTGAACCTTTATTCACTAGTAAACTCTGATGAAAATTTCATTCACTAGTAAACTCTGATGAAAATTTCATTCACTAGTAAACTCTGATGAAAATTTCCTTTGATCATTCTGTCAATCTTCAGTTATAAAGAGTGTTATATTAAGAAAGGATTTGGAGTGTCTGAATAAATGAATACTAACAGCAATTGTTATAAACATCTATTCATATTTTACACCATAGTAGGATTGATATTTTAAGTACCTTAATAGAGCAATGGCTTAATTAGAAATATTTAGGGATTTATAACCATAACATTTTTAGTGTGAAATTATTTCTATCTCTTCTCAGTTCAAGCAAGAAAATTAATCTCTTTTAAAATTTATTAAGACATCGTCTTAACTGATTGATGCATGTCACCATCTGATCACCTTTTTTATATTTTATTCATTATTTTTATTTTATGCATATATGTATTGCCCCCACGCATGTAAGTGCACCCATGATGTGCAGTGACCATGAAGGTCAGAAGAGGCAATCAGAGCCCCTGGAATTGGAGTTATGGATGGTTGTTAGCTGCCATGTGATTGCTGGGAACCAAACCCAGGTCCTCTGCAAGAACAGCCAGTGTTCTTAACTGCTGGGTCATCTCTCCAGCCCCTGATCACTCCTATTATGTATTAAAAATCAAATGTTGTTATGTATTAAAAAATCAGAAAGGTGAAAAGTTGCACTGCTATCTGTCCCAAATATCCATGTGCTCTCAATTTCATTGTAAATCTTTAGGTATGCTGTTCATACCTAATTCTAATGTTTTCTTACATAGCTTTAAGTTATTTCACATTTTCAAATTGTTTTCTCCACTATAAATGGAAATAATGTATATAGTACTATTTCACAGGCATGAAAATAGAACTACATATGAAATTTTATATCCTGTGCTGGTTATTAGTAAACATTCAATAAAAGTTAAGGTTTATTTAAGTCTTTGTTACATAATTTCCTATTTGTACTTCTTATTTTGAGAAGTCTCACATTTTACAGTCATTTATTTTTGTATATGTGTGAGCAGAGAGAAATGGGGTGTGTGGGAAGTCAGAGTCAATATTCTTTCCTCTAATCATGTGGACTCCAACAATGGAACACAGGTTTCCAGGTTTGGTGGCCAGTGCCTTTACCAGCTGAGCCACCATACAGACACAGTTCTCATAGCTTTAAATCTTTAGCTTTAAAGACACTTGGGCATATTTCGCTCTAAATAAATGTGAACAAAATTTATCCATTTGGAGTAGAAGTTTTCTAGCTTGTCTGTTTTAAAATTGTAAGACATCAATGTACAGAAATACTTAAACACTGAGAGTCTAGTATGAATGGCATTTGTTCATCAAAACTTTTCATAAAAGATATACTTGATTATATTACTCCATATGAATATATTAAACAAAATGCAGCTACATATTTATAAATCTGTTCATGTAATGTCTTCACTACAGCTTTGTTCTGGGAGAGGCTACTCTGTCTGATGGCTCTCGTGGAGGATGGAAATCACACCTCAGTGATACAATTCATTTTACTTGGCTTAACAGATGACCCAGTCCTTTGAGTCATCCTCTTCATTATCATCCTGTGCATCTACCTGTTGACCATATCTGGAAACCTCAGCACAATCCTGCTAATCAGAGTCTCCCCTCAGTTCCATCACCCAATGTACATTTTTCTGAGCCACTTGGCTTCTACTGACATAGGCATTTCATCTTCTGTCACACCCAATATGCTTGTTAACTTCCTAGTGGAGAGGAGTACCATCTCCTACCTTGGGTGTGTCGTCCAGCTTGGCTCATCTGCTTTCTTTGGGACAGTTGAATGCTACCTTCTGGCTGTCATGGCTTATGATCGGTTTGTGGCAATCTGTAGTCCACTGCTTTATTCAACCAAAATGTCGACACAGGTCTGTGTTCAGCTGCTTATAGGATCTTACATAGGTGGTTTTCTCAATGCTTCCTCCTGTACCCTTTCCTTCTTTACATTTCTCTTCTGTGGACCAAACAGTGTCAATCACTTTTTCTGTGATTTTGCTCCTTTAGTCGAACTTTGCTGTTCTGATGCCAGCATCTCTGCACTTGTTGCCTCATTTTCTGCAGGCACCGTTATTGTGATCACAGTGTTAGTCATAGGCATCTCCTATACCTACATCCTCATCACCGTCCTGAAGATGTCCTCCACTGAAGGCCGCCAGAAGGCCTTCTCAACCTGCACCTCTCACCTCACTGTGGTCAGTCTGTATTATGGGACTGTCACATTCATTTATGTGATGCCAAAGTCTAGCTACACCACTGACCAGAACAAGGTGGTGTCTGTGTTCTACATGGTAGTGATCCCCATGTTGAACCCTCTCATCTATAGTCTCAAAAGTAATGAGATTAAGAATGCTTTGAAGAGACAGCTTAGTAAGAATATATTTTCATAGAGACACCAGTTATTCTGTGGACAGTCATCTAGAGCAATGGACCATCATCTTGTATTTCATTATCAGTGTTCTCATTAGTTCTTTGGTTCACATTTCCTTGAATGTTGTCCACATAACACAAATGATCTTTAGAAACATGAATCATAGTAGTGAGTTCTGCTGAATATGTTAATTATTCCACCAATTTCAGAATAGAATTGAGATGCTGTCTTCTCCATGGGTGTCTTCTTGGCTTACTTTGATTTGCTTTTCATTTTTGGAGATTATATGGATTGCTGACATTGCTAATTCCCATCTAGCAGTTTTATCCCACGCTCTATACCAACAGGACCTTCTCAAATTTCTGCTTAAATATCAACAGGTCCATGTGGATTTATTGTCAGCCTACCTCAGCTGATGGCACCCACACTACCACATCTACCCTTTACCAGTCACATGACTTCCACTTGTTCAACATCATGTATTAAAATGGATTTATTTTACAGGGTCTTCTCCACTGGTCTCAATTTTATGATAATTCTGTTATTCATTAGCATAACATCAATATTTACTTAGTTTCTAGAATAAAATTAATGCTCAGCAAATATAACCAGAGGAATGAATGTTTAAATGATTATTCATGTTTCCCTATGAAACAATTGCAAAGCTCTATTACAATAGTCCAGAAAGAATTTATGTTACCAAGTTAGAAATTACTGTAGTTGGTGTGTCTTCTCTACGTTCTCCCTAAATTACTCCCATACATATAAGAAAGAGCTATGTGTTAACAGATATGGAAATTAATGTCTCTAATGGTCATTGACTCATTATTTCTATTATTCACTCTCAGCTTATACCTAACATTCTGCACATTCCACTTTCAAAGATATAAATTCCATGTTCATAGGAATTCAGGTATTCAGATTTGGCAGGTAGTGCCTTACTTGTTGAGGCATATTGCTGGCCAAATTTTCTTCATTTTTAATCTCCTTTTTTCTTTTATTCTTTTGATAGGGTCTCACTATTGCAGCAGCTGTTCTGGAACTTCTTTGTAATCTCTTCAGTAGTAGCTCTCTAGACTTTTTCAATGATATTTAAATATCCAATTACATAAACTAAATATATTCTGCTCAACATGGCTAAGAGTTCTTAGTGTTTTGTAACAAGCCCCTTCATAGAAGTGTATAAGGGGACTTATTTAGGCTCAAGCACTACATAATTTAGCATCTCATGAACATTATTTTATGCTCTGGGAATACCTTATTTGTGTCAATGTGGGAGGAGACGTTCATACTGCCTCTTCCAGACTATAGTTGTTAGTGTTTTGTAACAAGCCCCTTCATAGAAGTGTATAAGGGGACTTTATTTAGGCTCAAGCACTACATAATTCAGCACCTCATGAACATTATTTTACTCTCTGGGAATACCTTATTTGTGACAATGTGGGAGGAGATGTTCACACTGCCTCTTCCAGACTTATTCAATAGAGAAATTTGTGACTGACATGTATGAGTTCACATGATAAATTTTTATTTTTATTGGAATTTATGGAAGGAAAAACAAGAAAGGAATTATTTATTCATTTGCTATGGGGGATAATATAAAAGAAAACAGAATTCTTTCCACATTTAGACATTCTAATAACCAGATCATCTAATTTCAGATCATCTTTCATGGAAATTTTAGCCTTTATCCCCCATCAACAACACCAGAACAATTCAAGATTTCAAGATGGATCCTGGGAGAGCTGAGAATCCATTTCAAATTGACAAAGGCAGTATATGACACATGAAAGTTTTGC
>NW_008352543.1:46581-51954 GCF_000622305.1 Nannospalax galili
AATTCAGTTTCTTACAGGTTTCTGAAATTAATTTTATCATGTGGTACACATTTGAATAAGTCCTATGTTGACTACCCAATTGGCCTTACATTTTCTTAATTCTTAGAGATACAGACTATCAGGGTTCTGTAGGCTCTGTGATAGAAAATTCATGTTTATCAACAAGTCATTCATTCATCTACTCATTAACCCAAACAATGTACATGAATTAAGTACAAAATGATATTAAGGCATATGTATTATAGAAGTGAATGAATAAGTCCTATGTTGACTACCCAATTGGCCTTACATTTTCTTAATTCTTAGAGATACAGACTATCAGGGTTCTGTAGGCTCTGTGATAGAAAATTCATGTTTATCAACAAGTCATTCATTCATCTACTCATTAACCCAAACAATGTACATGAATTAAGTACAAAATGATATTAAGGCATATGTATTATAGAAGTGAATGATTCAGGCCAGTCCTCAGAGTGAGAAACACACATATATGAGAAAAATAAAAAGAATTAATTTATGACTGAAGAGATGGCTCAGCAGTTAAGAGCACTGGCTGTTCTTACAGTGGACCCAGGTTCTATTCCCAGCACTCACATGTTGGCTAACAGTCATCTGTAACTCCAGTTCCAAGGGAATCCAATGCCCTCTTCTGATCTTCACAGGCACTGTATGACATGGGTACACTTTACATACATGCAGGCAATACATTCATACACATAATTTTTTTAAAAAAAGAATTAGATTAGACGAACAAATACTAAATCTACAAGTCTTTAGAAGATACTGTTGAGATGAAGAAGAAGTTATTTTGTTTGGGAAAGCATCATATTGGAGCACTCCAAGCTTCTTAGAGCAGATTTGGGTGAAGTATTTACTTTGTTCCTCAAGATAAGCCCTTGTCTGGATTTCTACTCATGAAAGTGTGTCTGGGTACTATCATTGTTCAGCACTAATCCTGAAAAGTATTTCTATTAGACCCTAGCACAAGTCAATTCTCCACAGCCTACAAATTGTGGTTTTAGTCTAACAGAACTATAAGCAATTCCTATGAAAAATGTGAGGCAGAAGGCACGATCTCAGTTTCCAAGTGGGTCAATAAGGATTGGGCTCTTACATTAAAAACACATTATATTAGTTTGATCCTGGTTCTGTGAGATGTTATGCTGAGGAAATACCAGTTTAGATTTTACACTTCTTAATATCCTAAGTCCAATATGATTTTCATTGAGTTTCAATCAAAGAGTTAATAGAGTTGGGTTCCATTGTAGCTTTAGAAGAGAATCTTTTTCCTTCTTTTATCACATCCTTGAGGCCACCATGTTACTTGATTTGTGATATTCCTGATCTACATTCAAACCAGTAAGGTTTTATGGCCTTCTTTTCACTCATACCCTTGTTTGCATGACTCTTCATTCACTCTGCTACTTGTAAGGATAATTGTAATTATATTGGCCAACATGTATAATTAACTTTGTCAAAACAATAGCAATCTTATACTACCTCCAATCTTGATCTATGATTTTCAAATAACCTAGCGAATTGCTGGTTCATTGGATTTGTTCTTGATCATCTTTGGTAAACTATTAGTTATGCTTATCACATTCAGTAGTAAAAAGCGTTTTACTAACCAGAAATGTTGGTCACCAGAAATTTTCTCTCTAATCATCTGAAACACAGTAATATCTAAATTTCAATATCATAAACATTTTATGTAGAAGTTAAAATAAGATGAACAAACCTTAATTGTATAAGTTTTATCTGCTGGAAAAATGCAGAAACCTGTTTAAGTCAAGCACTAATCATAACATAGAACATTATAATCCATCCAAAGAGTCAATACAAGTAATAAGTTATATTGTCCAATAAAAAGTCAAATTAAAAGCTTTGAACATCAGATAAAGGATGTAAATGTGATTAGTTAGACAAGGAGTTAAATGTGAGGTATCCAAGGAAACTTCAGTCAAAAGTTTTGGCTAAGTATCCCATTGTAAGAGATGAAATACTTACATATGAGTTCTTGGTAATGGAGGCCCTTGATATGTGCTGTTTGTTGTATACCAGAACAAGACAATAGGTCACTATTGCTGAAGGCACCATATAATTTGGCTGTGGAACATAGAGAAACCAGCCTGGGAATGAGCTGGAAGCTCACTCTGTGAAAGCTGGGTTTCAGAGTGTTGGAGAGTATTTTGAAGGCTACTATGTAAAAATAGTCAGAAATAGTCTTCTGCCAAAATGCCAACCAAAAAGTGCCTCGTGGCCCATAGTGATATGAATGCTATGGGTGCAAACAACTGGTTTTTTAAAATTGGATTTATGGTCCAGGCTGCAGGAAGGAGCATACATCTAGTACTATAATCTAGGGAAACACTCCATGGGTGAGGAGTTGTATTTACTAACATAGATTAATACTGTAATCTTTTTTCCATTAAGCAGTGTACTGAAGACACTCATAAATGATCAAGCTGTTAAAAAGCGATTTTTCACGATCATAACTCTGCTGAAAGAGACCTCACATTTAAAATATGGGAAAGAAAAAGCTTATGAGAATTCATGCCTCTGTAAGTCACCCTGTCCTGGATGTCATAAACTATGCAAAACCCAAATAAAAGGTATTCTGTCGATTTTGTCAGCCCTGGGACCTCAGATGGTGTGTGCTCAAGGGTCTCCCAAGGAAGGGGAAGGGGGAGATTTAATGTAGCAATGTATAACAACAAATCATTAAGATAAACTGAGCTAATGGATTGAGAAAGCATCCCAGTTCACAGCGTGTTTCCCTAGAGCACATAAAGTCCATGAATTGACCACCACATAAACTGAGTGTGGAGTTGGATACTTGTAATCCTAGCACTCTAGAGATGGAGGCATGGTTATCCTTAGCTACATAGGAAGACAGCCTGAGTAACATGAGTCCATCTTCAATAATAATATAGTGGTAACATATGACAAGAGTGCAGCACACAGCTTAGCAGAGGTACCTTTGACTCTAATCATTCATTTAGAATATTTTGTGTGTATATAATGTATATGTATATGATGTGTGTGTGTGTGAGTTCACGTTGATGTGATGCTTGTCACAATCAATGTAGAGAAAGTTAGAGGACAGATTATGGTTTTCAGCCTTGACCCTCTACTTTTATAGAATGCCTCTCTTGCTCACTGCTCTTTACTCCAGGCTATCTGGCAAGTGAGCTTCCAATGACACTCTTGTCTCGACCACCTATCTGGAATTAGAGACAGCAAAATCTGTGAATGAAATTTGATTAATACACAACAGTCAACCTCTTCTGCAAAGGTGGCATAAAGATACCAGGTAGAATTTATGAATTAAAATTAGTATGAGAGCTGGGCAGCATCTTCAGTGTTAAAGTCACTGCTTCTGCCATTCTCCATCACAACACATAAGTCAAAGGCAACTGTCATGTATTTGAAATATGAGTTATGCGTTGCTAATTTTTACTTAGAAATCATCTGCACTCTTCACTCAGTTTTCTATATGACAATATTTTATACTCTTGTCTATGAAAATTGTGTATATCTTAAATAATGATTGTTTAAAATTCAACTTTGAAATTAGTCTCACCCTATGTTCAGCAAAGTAACTAACAGGGAATTGTATGTCAATCATTACTTAATAGCAAAAAGGCTTATATTAAATGAAAGAAGCCAAAATAATCTTTTTTAATTTTTATTTAATTGACTCTAACCTGAAATATAAAAGATACTTAGGATGAACGTTACCTTAGATAGTTTATTATTATATACTTCCCACAATTATCTAGTGAAAGTTCACTAATAATTACAACTAAGAAAGAAATATCTTATGGTTGATAGCCCTAAAAATTAATTGTGTTTGTGTGAAATGAACTGCTCAGTATTCATTTGAGAAGGAGTGAATGATCCCTGGTGATTTGAATTCACACTTGAATCTAGAACCTCCCCAGACATTTATCCCTAATGATAAACAGAGACAGCTTAGCAGCTATAAAATCATAACAACCTTGGCTTTATTAATTTGCAATGAATTCTTATTCCAAGAGGTAAGATTTGGGCTTTGTGAGTAAATAGAGAATAAATCGGTATCCATAAACCATAGCTCAGAAACCATAGCTCAGAATTAAGCCATGATGTAGTATAAGGAAGAAAAGAGAACTTTTGTATAATCAACTTTCATTTCAATAGTCAAATTATTCTGAATAATAAAGCATAAAGCTCAATTTTCAGATATTATTTATCTATCCACTGGAACTAACAATAACTAACATGATCCTTAATTTATATTAATTTAGCAATCAGAAAAAATGCTAATCAAATAACTAGCTGTGAAATCCTTTAATAGACTGCTAGTGACTATCTTAAGGAAGAACATGACATGTTTATTGACCAAATGCTTAAGCATCACAGGCTCTAGATACTGTGGACAAAAGCAAGTATTTAAATCCAGAAATCTAAGGAGGTGAGAGTCAACCTGAACCTAGCAGGTGAACCTGGGTGAACCTGTTCAGTTTTTAGACTGAATATTTATTCACAATGACACTCTAAAAAATCATATTATGAAAGTATTTGGTCTATCTAATAAATGAACACTAATAACAATGTTCCAAAGATTATTGATATTTTACATGATAATTAGATTGGTATTTCAAACAGTTAATAGAGCAATGACTTAATTTGAAATATTTAAGGAATTTGTAATAGGAATTTATTTTTAGTATGGAATCCTTTCTTTTTCTTCTCAGTTATAGCAAGAACTGTTATTAATTTTTAAAAAACTGATTAAGAAATCTTCATTTAACTAATAGATTTTATGACCAATGTCACCATCCAAGCACCTCTATGTATTTTCCATAAGAAAGCTGGGAATCTACCCTGCTATCTGTACCAAATATCCAAGCGCTCTCAACTCTTCATATATGATATAGGTACTAGAAAAATAATTGACTGAGTTCAGTGCCTGGTGTTCATATGTAATTCTACTATTTCTCATGTAATCTTAAGTTACATGTAACTTAACATATTCAAATTGTTTTCTCAACTATAAAATGGAAGTAATGTATCTAATGCTATTCCATGGATGTAGGAATGACTTTTATAAATGGACATTATCTGGACTAATGACTTTTAATTATGCCCAGCAAAACCATGTGCTATTGTGTCTTTGGACTTGCGCACCTGATCTTGTTTACTGGGAACCTCAATTTGGTACTCCACCAAAAAAGATAATGAATTAATGTGTGTATGCTTGAGAATTAACATACGAAATCACTGAAAGCAAGCACGCCCATCTCCACTGCACACAATGAAGACTGGGAAGGGACATAACCTTGGTCAAATGAGATGTCTAGAAGTGGTCATTTTGAAAAGGTCAGATGA
>NW_008352543.1:52758-54810 GCF_000622305.1 Nannospalax galili
AAAATTACATATTTATAAATTCCTTCATAAGTCCATCACAGCTGTTTTGAGGAAATGCCTACACTGTCCCATGGATTTCCTTGTGGATGGGAACCACACAGCAGTGACACAGTTCATCTTACTTGGTTTAACAAATGACCCAGTCCTTCGAGTCATCCTCTTCATCATCATCATGTGCATCTACCTGGTGACCATGTTTGGAAACCTCAGCACAATCCTGCTAATCAGAATCTCTCCTCAGCTCCATCACCCCATGTACTTTTTTCTGAGTCACTTGGCTTCTACTGACATTGGCTACTCATCCTCTGTCACACCCAATATGTTAATTTCCTAGTGGAGAGAAAAAACATCTCCTACCTTGGCTGTGCTATTCAGCTTGGCTCAGCCGCTTTCTTTGGGACAGTTGAGTGCTACCTTCTGGCTGTCATGGCTTATGATCGCTTTGTGGCAATCTGTAGCCCACTGCTTTATTCAACCAAAATGTCCACACAAGTCTGTGTTCAGTTGCTTATAGGAGCTTACACAGGTGGTTTTCTTAATGCTTTCTCTTTTACCGTTTCCTTTTTTAGTTTTCTCTTCTGTGGACCAAATAGAATCAATCATTTTTTTCTGTGATTTCACTCCTTTAGTTGAACTCTCATGTTCTGATGACAGTGTCTCTATCATTCTTGACACTGTTTCTGTTGGCTTCGCCATTATGTTCACAGTGCTAGTCATAGCTGTCTCCTATTATCTACATCCTCATCACCATCCTGAAGATGCACTCCACTGAGGGCTGGCAGAAGGCCTTCTCCACCTGCACCTCCCACCTCACTGCAGTCACTCTGTTCTATGGGACCATCATGTTCATTTATGTAATGCCCAAATCCAGCTACTCCACTGATCAGAACAAGGTGGTGTCTGTTTTCTACATGGTGGTGATCCCAATGTTGAACCCACTCATCTATAGTTTGACGAATAATGAAATTAAGGGAGCTCTGAAGAGAGAATTTGATAGAAAAAATAGTTTCTTAGATATGTCTGTTATTTTGTGGGTCTTTATTTAGTAGAGATTGCTCTCCAAGACAATAGACCTTCATCTTAAGTTTTAGCATTAGCCTTCTTGTTAGTTCTTTTGTCTACATCTTTAAAGACAAGTTCTCCATACAATAACACAAATGATCTTTAAAAACATGAATTGGGGCTGGAGAGATAGCTCAGCAGTTAAGAGTAGTGACTGCTCTTGTACAGGACCTGGATTGATTCCCAGCAAGCACATGGTGGCTAACTATTGTCTGTAACTCCAGTTCCAGGGGATCTCACTCCCCCTTCCTATTTCTGCAGGGACTGCAGGACGCAGGTGCACCTACCTACATGCAAACAATACACCGGTACACATTAAACAAACAAACAAACAAACAAACAAACATGCATCACAGTGGTCACTCACATGTGAAAATTTTAATTCTTTCCACTCATTTCAGAATAAAATCCAGACACTCTTCCATAATAAGCAAATGTTCTGAGTGATGAAATGATGGCTCAGTGGTTAAGAGCACTGGCTGTTTTTGTAGAGGATCTGGGTTTATTTTCCAGCACCGGCATAGTGGCTCACAACTGTTCATAACTCCAGTACTAGGAGATCCAACTCCCTCTTCAGACCTCTGTGGCTCTATGGGCATTGCATGACATGGGCGCACTTGCATACATGTAGGCACTATACACGCACACGTAAAATTTTTTTAAAACCCAGCAAAATATTTTAAAAAATACCCAAGTGTTCTCTTGGTACAACCTGACCTTAACTTGTCTTCCAATTTTTGAGATTAGAAATTAAATTTTAAAAAAATTGGGAGAGATGGCTCAGTGCTTGAGAGCACTGACTGCTCTTATAGCAGGCTGTTCGATTCCCAGCACCCACATGGCAGCTAACAACCATCTCATACACATAAAATAAAAATAAAGGGATCCAATGTCCTCTTCTGGCCTCTGTGGGCACTGTACGACACATGTGCACTTATATACATGCAGTAAAAAAAAAAAAAATTCATGCACATAAAAAAAAAATTTAAA
>NW_008352543.1:55475-56952 GCF_000622305.1 Nannospalax galili
GTCCTTGAACCCTTGGTGGGTGAAATTTAATATAGGAGTCCTGTCCGAAGACCAGCATTCTGCAGACTCAATCTCTACACTTTGGTCATGTGTGGCTTTTGGGTTCCTGGGCCTCTGTCACATAAGGGAGCTTCATTAATGAGAACTGAGATATTCATTGGTGTACTTTTTACCCTTTTTTCTATTTTCCCTGAGCCTTAGGTATAGAGGTTGCAATGTAGATGTGCCATTTAGCATTGGGCAATTCACAGATGGTGTCTATGTGTGACCAGTTGTGGTACTCTGCAATAGACTCTGTCTGGTCTGAAAGAAGCTTCCAAAATGATTGGCAGATGGGGCACTTGTCTGTAAACAGAAGGATATATATTTTGTACATAGTAAGAAACCACATTAGTCTAGGGATGTTATAGTCCTGGGGTCTGCTCTTAGATTTATGAACTCTCCAGCTATGTGTGTTTGTCTACAGAAAGACACATGGGTTTCCTCCAATTGAGTGGGCTTTTAATTCAATTAGGTACCTGTTGATTGCCCCTAAGATAAAACTGCCACTACTACACCGATGTGCCAGTCTTTTATGTGGTCATTTGGTCTTGAAGTTGGTGTTGGACCATCGATTGATGTTCTCCCTTAACATCTTCCATGGTACTCGCCACAACTATAGAGCTAGCCTTCAGGGAAAGTGGCTTCCATGTCAGTTCCAACTCCAATGCTTTATAGAATACCCTGGCCAACAACTCAAAGGAAGGTCTCTCCTGTCTGGCACTGTTTCTTGTTATATACTTTTAGCTATACACATTTACTCCTTGCAGATTTATCAGGATACATAATCAAATATAAGGATTTGGTGCCAGGATTCAAATATAAGGGAGAAAATACTAGTTTGCTTTTTTTGACTCTGTTACTTTGCTTTGTAATACAGCTCATCCATTTATGTGCATATTTCATGATTTTGTCTTTCTTCACCACTGAGTAGAACTCCACTGTGTAAATGTATCACATTTTCATTATCCGCTCATCGGTTGAGGGACACTAGGGTTGCTTCTGTCTCTTAGCTATTGTGAAAAGAGCAGCAACAAACATGGATGTACAAGTAGTTCTCCAATAAGTTGAGTGCTTTGGGTATATGCCAAGGAGTGATATAAGCAGGTGAAACGGTAGATTCATTTTTAGTTTTTTAAGAGTTCTCTAAACTCTTTTCCATTGGTGTTGCATGAGTTTTAGAATACACTAGTAGTAGATGAGCATTCCCTTTTTCCCCACATCCTCTCCAGCATTTGGTATCACTTGTTCTCTTGAGTTTAGCCAACCTGACTTGGGTAGGATGAAATCTTAAAGTCGTTTTAGCTTGCATTTCCCTAATTACTAATGATGTTGAACAGTTCTTAAGATTTTTCTTAGTCATCTTTATTTCTTCTTTTGTGAAACCTTTGCTAAGATCCTTAGCCCATTTTTGAGTCACGTGTTTTCTTGGTTCTTT
>NW_008352543.1:58075-58984 GCF_000622305.1 Nannospalax galili
TTTTTTCTGGAGTAAAATGGACACCAATCAAAGTAGTAACTTCCCTTTCTCTCCAAACTTCACACAGTCACCCATTCTCTTCCTCACTGAACAACTGACTATATTCCTTGACCAAAAAGTAAATTCACTGGTTCACAGTGTAGAGTATTCACCTATAAAAATAAGTGGATACATTTACTTCATAAAATCTTTGAAAGTCAGCATCAATATGTGTGCTTCTGAAAGGTAGGTGCAAGATTCAAGGACTTTGTTAAGATGAATTTGTATCAGTTCAAAAAAGGTTTGAAAGTCAAATAACTTTCACCAGTTTTATCTTTTCACTCCTATGGAAATCTTGTCTTCAGGAAGAGAGGCTCTGTGCAATGGTCATCCTGGTACATCTGCACCATTCTGGTTCAGGAGACCCAGGGCAATGTGGATGGTCTGGGGCAAAAACCATTGCTAAATGTGAGCAGTTGGGACTATGAAAAAGAAATAGGAAGAAAAATATAGGTATTTGGATTAAACTCATACATATATCCTCTATTTGTCTACACAGGTGACCAATGGATGAAGGGAAAGGATATTTGATTGTTTACAGTTATTGACCCAGGTCAAGAAGCAAATACACCAGTGGAAAGCTCCAGAACTTAAGTGTCCAGAGGAGAGGAAAGGAAAGGAAAAATCAATGTGTGCTTTGTGCATATGAATGGCTTAGTACAAAAGAGAGGAGGCATCAAATTCTATGCTTTCTGTCTTACTGTGGATTTGTGGTGAAATGCATCATGAAATATTGAATGAAAAATTATACTTGTCATCAAAATATCGAATAATTAAAAGTGTATTAGTATTTCACTTCTATTTAATTTTAAAAGTTTCTTAATGTTGGTGGGTGACCAAATACCTCTGGGTTTTTAATAGATAGTATTT
>NW_008352543.1:59899-61734 GCF_000622305.1 Nannospalax galili
GAATAAACTCATGTGTGGTACTGTAAATATAGCCAAATATACATGGCTGGAGAGGGCATAAATCTTAGAGAAAAACCTACTTTTGTCATATCCCTAGACCAATGTAGTTTCTTACTGTATTAAATATAGGTGTTGGGTAGACATGTTCTTGAGAGAATTAGAACTGAACCCTAAGAGACTCCATAGGCACAGGGGAAGACAGTCACCCCTTCCATTCAATCTGTCAGCTTCTATTGCATGAAGAGGGGGTTGGTCTAAGCACAGATGCTGAGGAATTTAGGAAGTGTTGAGGAAGCCAGGAAGCAGTAGAAAGTTGCCATCTTGGTGGAGAGCAGTGCTAGCAGCATGGATCTCAAAAACTTAGCCAAGACGTAGAGTAAGAGCCCATGGGTGCATATGCCTTTGTAAGTAACTTTCAGACTTTATAAACTTTTTACATAAACCCAAATGGAATGCATGGTGTTGGGTTTTGTCAGGTTGACATTAGGACCCTGTGGCTCAGGGATCCCAGAGAACTTTCAAGGGTGTTCTGTGAGAGAATTTGTCATTACAATAGCCATTCTGACCTAGGAGGAATGTTCCTTCCACACTACTTACCACGTTCCGTATTTAATATCTTCATTTATTCTCTATTGTCTTCTCCAGTGAAATGTAAATTATAATAATTCTGCTTTTGTTGACCTATCTTCAGTATTTGCTCTGGTTCAAAACACAACAAATATTTTTCAAAGAAATGAATAAATAAATGATTTCTCCCTATCTAGTTATGAAGCCTCATTTGTGTCAGTAGTCCAAACTATTTGGTCTAACATTCAATTGAGGATTTGGGTCATTAAAATTAAATAAGGGGATCAAAATAATCTCAGATTTAATTATATGTCTTTTCCCCCAACAATAAACAGGATGTTTCCATTTCTTTGTGGCTTTTTGTACTCATCAGTGCCTCAATTTCCCACAAACATTGGCCATTTCTCTTCATATGTGGCTGGTCTTTATGAATCTGCTAAAGCTCAAAGAGTAAAGGAATTTGGGGTAGGTACCGTCACCTACCCCAGTGAACCAACATTACAGAGACAAAGTCTCAAACCTGCTATATAAGGGCACTTAGAAACCTTTAGACCAATAAAGAAAAGAGGAGTGTTTTTAGGTGGGATACCGTAAGCCCCTATTAAAACCCAAACCCCATTAGAGTCAGTAGTCTTTGCAGCTCTGGGGAGCATTTCTCTCTGTAATTCTTGCCAATAAACTTTCACTTTGTGCTGAGTCATTTTACTTTCTTTTAATTCTTTAATTATTTCAGAAAAAGAACCCACTACTGGCTGGTATCACAATCTGACCCGAAAGATATCACTAGATTGATTTATGACCCAGGAATATATTTGGAAACATAGTTTAAACTCGGGCTTAGCTCTTTTATTTTTACAAAAACGATACTGCACATATACTTACGTCAGCAAATCATGAGGATACACTGAGATATTCTGGTCTTGGGCTGGTAACACAAAGTTTGTCTATCTTGCATGAAGCCCTGGGCTTTAGTCACAGCACTACATAGCTACGTCTGCTATCCAATACCTGTAATCCTGGCACTCAGAAGATGGAGGTAGGATGATAAGAAATCCAAGTCATCTTTGGAGGCATAGAAAATTCAAATTCATCTTGGATTGCATGAGACAATATGAAAACAAAGAAAAAGAAAGTAAAAGAAGACAAGAAATATTGTATGCAAACTATAAGCACCTAGCATACCAGTGAAAGCTTACAATGCTTATTTATATGTAGTGTGTGTGAGTGCGTGCATGCGTGTGTGTGTGTGTGTGTGTGTGTGTGTGTGT
>NW_008352543.1:62738-68375 GCF_000622305.1 Nannospalax galili
ATTTTTCCTGTATGAATAAACCATAGACAAGAAGCAAGTCTGGTTGAATCAAGCAATCATGAAGCAAATGGGAAAAAAAAGCCTCTCGGAATCAACTTATATATCCAGAGTCAAATTCTGCTGGATAATCTGGCATAAAACTCAGTTTTGAGGACTGCATATTCTTTAATCCAATAACAACACAATAATCTAAATTGGTCTTTAAAATATATGAATTCAGTGAATAAGAAAAATGCTAATAAGTACGCTGACTCAGAAGATGCTTTGATGATGTCTGTGAACATCTAGTGGAAAAACCTGCTGTGTCATCACAGACTGTAGACACTGTTGACAAAAGGAAGATATGAAGCCAGAAATCTCTGGAGGTGAGGGTCAACCTGCAACCTGCAGGTGAACCTTCTTAACATTTCAGGCTGAATAAGTGTTCACCAGTGTACTTTGTTGACAATCACATTATTTCCTTCCACCATTTTTAGGCAAGAAACACTGTTACATTAGGAAAACAAATCATGCCTCCGAATAAATGACCATTAATAATAATGTTTTACAAATTATACATCTTTTACATGGTACTTAGATTAATAATTTAAATGGCTTGATAGAGCAATGGTTTAGTTGAATCAACTTTATGTTCAATTTCACCAGCAAAGCACATCTTTCATTAACTATCAGAGCAGAAGCATTGCCCTGCAATGTCTCCCAAATTTATATTTGCACTCAAATTCTTTGCAATTCCTCATATATGATATGGGCACTGAAAGGAATAGATTTAATACAATCTGCCTAGGCTTCAAATCTAATTATTCTGTTCATTAAGTTGTCTTCTGTTAATTAGCATTTTCAAAGTAAGTTTTTTCAACTGCATAATGGAAGTGATAAAAGTAATTAATACTATTAAAAGGGAGTGAAAATAGAATTACATACAAATATTAAGCCCTGGGCTAATGTTTCAGTAGGTACTGATTTACTAAAGGTTAGCCATTATTTAAGTATTCAATACAGAAATCTATCCTTGTACACTTTGAAACGTTATTATATTTTTAACTATGTTGTTATTTTCACAAACCTTGTTTTTATTATTTATTTTTATTTTCTTTGTATGAATATTTTGACTGCATGTGTGTAAATACACTCATGTTGTGCAATGTCCACAGAAGCCTGAAGAGAGTGTTGGATTTCCTAAAACTGGAGTTACAGATGGTTGTTAGCCACCATTAGGGTACTAGGAAGTGAACCCAAGTCCTCTGCTGGAGCAGCCAGTCCTCTTAAGTGCACAGTCATCTCTCCAGTCCCATAAGTCTCACATTTTGAAATCTTTAGACATTTTTACTTTACTAAAATAAAGTGTATTTTACTACAATTAAGTGTAAAGAAAAGTTAAACATTATTTAAAGCCAAGTTCTAGTAGTTCTGTTTTTAAAATTAAAAACATTCATAGCACATCACTATATGACAATTGACAGTCCAAAGTAAAATATCAATTGCTACACCAAACTTTTGAATCATATATTTGATGATATTCTCATGTATATTTTAATAAAAATGGAACCAAATGCTTGTAAATTCCTCCATGTAATCTCTTCACCACAGCTTTGTCTTGGCAGCAGCTATACTGTCCCATGGCTCTCCTGTGGCATGGAAACCATACTGCAGTGATGGAGTTCATTTTACTTGGCTTAACAGATGACCCGGTCCTTCGAGTCACCCTCTTCCTCTTCATCCTGTGTGTCTACTTGGTGATTGTGTCTGGCAACCTCAGCACAATCTTCCTAATCAGAGTCTCCCCTCAGCTCCATCACCCCATGTATTTTTTTCTGAGTCACGTGGCTTCTACTGACATAGGCCTTTCATCTACTGTCACACCCAACATGCTTGTTAACTTCCTAGTGGAGAGGAATACTATCTCCTGCCTTGGGTGTGTTATCCAGCTTGGCTCAGCCGCTTTCTTTGGGACACTTGAGTGCTACCTTCTGGCTGTCATGGCTTATGATCGCTTTGTGGCAATCTGTAGCCCACTGCTTTATTCAAGCAAAATGTCAACTCACATCTGTGTTCAGTTGCTTATAGGATCTTACATAGGTGGTCTTCTTAATGCTTCCTCCTATACCTTTTCCTTCTTTTATTTTTTCTTCTGTGGACCAAACAGAGTCAATCATTTTTTCTGTGACTTTACTCCTTTAGTTGAAATTTCCTGTTCTGATGTCACCATCCTCACAGCTATCACCTCATTTTCTACTGGAACTGCTGTGATGATCACAGTGTTAGCCATAGCTGTCTCCTACACCTACATCCTCATCACCATCCTGAAGATGCACTCCAATGAGGGCCGTCAGAAGGCCTTCTCCACCTGCACCTCCCACCTCACTGCAGTCACTCTGTTCTATGGAACCACCACATTCATTTACGTGATGCCCAAGTCCACCTTCTCCACTGACCAGAATAAGGTGGTATCTGTGTTCTACACTGTGGGGATCCCCATGTTGAACCCCCTCATCTACAGTCTGAGGAATAATGAGATTAAAGGAGCTCTGAAGAGACAGCTTGGTAAGAAATTATTTTGACAGAGACAGTTATTTTGTAGGACTTGAAATATAATGATATTTCACAGACATAGTAAAAAGAGGAACTGAGTATCTGTAGTTGAAATACATGCTGTGTTAAATATTTAACCAATGATAAGGTGGCTATTAAGAAATCTAATAATAGAATATAGGTTTTTAGTGAGATACATTTAATAAATTTCATGTATAATCAAGAATACCAAATTTTTCTCTGCAAAAAATATATCCCCAAAATTCAATTTCTGGTGTATTCATAGTTTAAAGTAGTTATCTGTTATAAATTTAATCTATTAACTATGTAATAGTTTGTGTGTTCATTTTGAACAGCAGTTCACCCTTAAGGGTGTACAGTAACTATAATTATGACAAAATACATTCTGAGAGAAAATTACTGCATAGAACATACAATAAAATTGCTAGAAATTTTTATTGCAGTAGGATCATGTACTGGGATGGGGCCTATACATCTGTTAGATTGGTATTCCTGTCCTCTGACTCCAATATTGTTTGTTTGGGCAGGGGTGTTTTTACAGAAGAAAAGGGTGATATGGCACTTAGGTAATCTCCATATGCAAATAGCTCCATCATTTCTGACCTTCCTCTGTCTTCTCACCCCCAGCATGCTCCAGTCCACTTAGGGAACTTGTCACTGATAACCTCATTGATTTAGAAACATGAGGGTGTTTCAGTGTTTGGCCCTCTCTGAATTCCTACACTGGGTCACAAAGATCTGTACATTTGAGCCTGGCATTTATCTACTGGTAGTCTCCACATTCACTGTCCATGCTCCCACTTCAAGCCGACTGCTTTCACATCCAGTTAGCAATGAATAATATCTAGAAAGGTTAGTTGTATGTGTCTAACTAATATGTGTTGCCTAGATTTTTGGTTGAACTCCTGTCCAAATAGCCTTTTATGGTATTTTTAGATGAGATTAGCATTTAATACTCAATAATTAGAATATCATACTTAAAAAGAGTGGGCATTATCTTCAGAGTTCCTCTGAAGAGGAAGAGCTTCTGGCTCCAGCCTAACACTGACCTTTAATTCTCCCTCTCTCTTTTTCACTGGCTGTTTTCTCTCTCTCCAGTTTTCTCTCTTCTTTCTCCCCTCCTGTCTCCTCTCTGCTCTTTCCCTCTGTTTCCTTCTATCTCTCTCTCTTCACCTCTCTCTGTCTCCCGCTATGTATGAAATCCACGAGACAGTTTCTTAAAAACTCACAAAATATCTATGTGAAAATTTGTGTATACTAGTAGGCTTGAGTGTGCTTACATGTGCTCTTATATGTGTGTAACCTGTTTCTATGGACAAGGCAAATACAACTCCTAACATGGTTTCCTTTATGGTCCTGTACTCTCTTCCAATCTGTTTTTCAGGCAACATCCATAGACATAAATCTTAATAAATTATTTTATTCACAGGCCTCAAGAATATACATTTTTATTATATCCTGCAATTTGGTGAAATGATCATTGTGATTAATGCTGATCATCAGCTTGATAAGATCTAGAATCGCCTGGGCATATCTGTGAGGAATTCCTAGATTCGGTTTAGGGGGAAGTCCCTAACTGTGATTGGGGAGCAGCAACCTTCTATACACTGTGGAGCTGGATTAAATTTTTAAAAAAGAGAAAATGAGCTGAGTAGCAGCATTCAGTGATCTCTGTTTTCTGACTGGGGACTTAATGTGACCAGCTGCCTTACAAACACCATCACTTTTCCCTGTCATGATGCATTATACTCTGAAAAGAAGAGCGCAATAAACTGTTCCTTCCTATGTTAATTTACACAATTGTTTTGACAGAGCAATGAGAAAAGCATCTAAAATGCCATTTTCTTTCCATCTCCCATGATGTTTCTTCTTGACGTCTGAGCACCTATACTCTAGGTATTTATCATTAGTTCTTATCTTAAACTTGTCCCCTTTCTGTGCTGCCTTGGCACTCTCATACCCAGTATATCCACCTGCCATATGCTCTTCTTACCTGGTGCTGTACTGAGTAGGTTGCAGCTCCTAACCTTTACATCATTGACCACAGAAAAGCTTCTGTGAAGCTCCAGCTCGAACTACAGACACCATCATCTTATTGCTCAACCATTCCAATCGCACACTATAGTGATATTACACTTTCATCTCTTATTTTTCTGCAGTGCTAAAAGTTTAATGCAGATGGTGAAATGCTAATCTTCTTCTAGTCTCTAATTGTCATGTAAATCTTGTGCCTAAATACGATTTAATGTATAGCAGCTTAAATGAAAAACATAGTAAATTACTAAGAAGAATTGTGCAGTGTCTAAACTAGAATCTATAGGCTATGAATAACTTACAAAGGATATAAACAGGCACTATAGGGTAAGGAAAGTCAAGGTCACAGATATCATCTTATACTTTGAATGAATAATTTACAAGGATATGAATAATTTACAAAGGATATAAACAGGCACTATAGGGTAAGGAAAGTCAAGGTCACAGATATCATATTATACTTTGCCATCATTTATTTAAACTAACTTTCACTGAAATTGAATTTATGCTTGAAAATTTCATACAGTATATATTGATCATATTTAGAGTCCATCCTGTATTGCACCCCTTTCCTCAACCCCACAAAGTTTCTGTACACACACACACACACACACACACACACACACGTGTGTATAGTGCCAGGTTTGTATCCGTGCTCTTTGGGTTGTCTTCAGCCAACAAACTATTGTCTAATTGAATTTAAGGTCTGCATCACATCTGACATTGATATCAGGTTTTGGTACCTGAGGTTGGACAGTGCACAGACCTTTAAAGGAAGTCTGACTTATGCTTGATACAGTATTAAACTAATTTCTGAGGATTTTGCTATGTTTCAAAGCACACACTCTGAACAGGGTAGAAAATCAAGCTGCTAGAGAATTTTTCAGGAGGGGACTTTGTTTCTGACATATTTATTTTAGTGAACTCTTTCTGTTCCAAATAGATCTGTAACTCTGAAGACAGCATCTTAGTTTGTATTGGCCTATTTTCTGGAAGAAAATGTATAAAAGAGAATAAACATTTTTATGATTATCACTATATATACATATA
>NW_008352543.1:68475-82817 GCF_000622305.1 Nannospalax galili
TAATGGTGAGCATTTGATTTCTTATGGTTTTATGTCCTGAGACAACAATGCAGAGTCTCTAACCCAGAACCTGAACAGACACAGAATACAAGACTGTAAGAAAAGTCCGGGCTTCTTCAGGATAAAATTTTTGTAAGGGTGGTCTGAACACAACAGGAACTATTTGGGCAATACTTGCCACAGTTGACCAAACATTAATAAAAAAATGATGCTTCACACTCCACAAGTTGTCAAAGATAGAAAAACAATGCAGAGTCTCTAACCCAGAACCTGAACAGACACAGAATACAAGACTGTAAGAAAAGTCCGGGCTTCTTCAGGATAAAATTTTTGTAAGGGTGGTCTGAACACAACAGGAACTATTTGGGCAATACTTGCCACAGTTGACCAAACATTAATAAAAAAATGATGCTTCACACTCCACAAGTTGTCAAAGATAGAAAAGGAGAGCTGATTTCTCCATATTCACCTTTCTATTCTCTCTGACTTGACCAGAGAGAATTTTAGACTTTTAGAAATGAATTTTCACTGATGCATGACTGCCAAAGACCTAGTAAGATGGTGTGAGGTGGTCCTCAACATGATTCTCTCCTCCTTGTATATGTAGGGCCTGTGTGGAGCCAAGGGTCCAGGCCATTACACCAATAAGGAGATATTGCTTCTCCTTCCCTGCTGGTACCATGCTCCAAAAGTTATCAGAGTTTACTTCCAGGAAAAGAACCATTACAAGTTAGACCACAGATGGGACCTGCACTTCCACATCACTGCCATGATTGGCGTACATGAACCACTCTCCACTTTTGGCAGACTGGTATCAGGGGGCTAAACAAGGGCCTGAGCACATACACTTGCTGGCATTTGTAGCTAAACCACAACACAAGGACAGCCTGCTAAACAAAAAAAGTCCTCAATTCTCACCAGTGAGGCATCTATGTACATCAGAGTGTGATACACACAGAAGGCCTCAACTGACCAAGTTTTGGAGAATAAAAGACTGTAGTGTGTAGGATGGGACTCTCATATGGAACCTCACCCACTCAAAGCTCAGGGACCATAATGGAAGAGGAGGCCAAAAGACTGTAAGAGCCAGAGCTCGTTTGTGAATGTAAGGAGGTGGAGGCTTCCAGGGCATGGAGGCTTGCTCATGTGCACCTGCAGCAGTGGCATTGAGTGAGACCCATGACAGCTCAATTAAATAAGGGTCCAAAGAGGAGGTTAGAAAGAGGTGGCAGGTCAGCACTAGAATAAGAACTATTTGAGACTGATTGCTACTGGGTGGGGAAGAGTATGACTTACAATCACTGGATGGGCTGACTACACTTCAGTGGACACATTTACATTGAAGGACATTCAGGTACAAACACCTGAATGAGTAGGACTCAGTGTGTTTGGCAAAATGCATAGGATTCGGTGGCGGGATGGAGGAGGCATAAATGGAGGAGGGGGGTCTGGATGTGGGTGGGAAATACTGTATAAAATTTTAAAAGCTTAATAAAATAAAGTGAACACAATTAGCATCTTTTAATATGGTGTCCAAATGTCTATGTTGCAGTTAAAAATATCCAGTGATGTGAAGAACCAAAATTATCATAAACTAAATGAAAAAATAGATGCCCAAACTAAGAAAAATCAGAAGTTGAATTAACTGACAAGAGTTTTAAGACTTTCATCAAAGGGTTTCAGTAAGTGGTCAATAATTTTCTTGAAAGAGATAGAAAATTTTTCACCTAAGAAATAGAAGGCACATGAGGAAGAAATAGAAATTATGTGACTTAACTTGTCCCTACTGAGAACATTAGAGTTAAATGGGAAGAATATAGTCCTGTAGATCATTGCAATGCAGAATGCCTAATTAGCATTGTGTATTCACAATAGCTCAAACCGAAAATTTCCAGTGTTTTCATCACAGAGATTATGTTTCAGTTGTTGAACATGCAAATAACCATGTTCTGATCATTAAAAATATCTGCATGACATGAAATATCACATGGAATCCATAAATATTTATAATTATTTTTCATTATATCAGACTAATTTAAAAATCAAGACTTTAACAAACGTAACAACCAAAAACGTGATTATAAAACCAAAAGTCTCAGTCTTCAGGATGAAGAAAAGATATTATTGATGGGCTCAATAACAGGTATTGTTAGAGAAAGGAGTGGTAGATTCACGGTACAAAAATTGAGAATAAAGAGAATCAGAATTTGTGTATGTATCCACCTGTGAGATGCAAGGTGCTCCAGAATGAGAGTTAAATGACAGAGGGAGGGTGGATGAGTATTCAGAGAAATAGTGTGCGAAAGCATCTAGAACTGGTGAAAGATGTGAAAAATAATGTCCACTGATCCTGTGGACTGCAGGAGTCACACAGTTAATAACATTCTACCATGAACCAAATGACAAAACACACCACTGCTAAGATGGATCTCCAGGTCATCTTGGTTCCAGAGACGGAAGCTGTGGACACTCTTCAATTTAAAAGTCAGAAGCAATACAGAGCACGGTATTTTCTAATTAAACCTTTGAAATTAGAGACAGAAATATCATGAAAGTAGCCAAAACGAAAGCAGGTTGTGTGTAAAGGGGAAGATGAGTCTGAAGAAGAGTTTTCATCTGAAATCAAGACACCGTGTCTTTTTTAATCTTTAAAAAAAATTTTAATCTAGTATTTTAATTTTTTGTGTATGAGTGTATTGTCTGAATGCATGTTAGAGCACCTATGTTGTGCAGTGCCCACGGAGTTCAGAATAGGCCAGATCCCCTGGAATTGAATTTATAGACAACAGACAGTTGTTAGCCACCATGTGGCTACTGGGAATTGAACTGGATCCTCCACAAGAGCAGCCAGTGTTCTTAAGGACTGTCATAGCTACAGTTCTTGTCTTTTTATGTTTTTCTATTGTTGTTTGTATATTCATTATTGTGTGTGCATATGTGTGTGAGTGTGCCCAATGCTGCAGGAATCACAAAGCAAGTGTGGAGGTCAGAGGACAACCTTTCACAAATCTCTTGTCTTTTCCACCTAGTTTTGAAATGTATTTCCTCTTTTTTCTTTACTGCTGAGTACTCCAGGTCAGTGGGTCTGAGAACTTCGAGGTCTCTGTGTTCCACCCAGTCACAGTAGCACTGGGATTACAGACACACACTATTATATCCGTTGTTTAATGTGGGTTTTGGGGAGTGAATTTGTGTGGCCAGGCTTGAGCAGCAAAACTTTTAGGTACAGAGCTGTGTTGTGAGCCCTGATCTCTTCAGTACTAGTAAAGTGTTGTGCAGCCACACCCTGGGACTTTCTCTCCAGCACACGCTTTTTCTAGCACTAAATCTCATCATTTCCTCCCTCTCACTCTTCATTCCTTTCAAACCCAGGAGAAGAGTAAAGTTTCGAGGGACTCAGTCCTACGCTGTCTGAAATTAAGTCATTTTAAATATACAGAAATAATGATATAGAGGCTAAAATCTTAAACGTTAACAATTAAATATTCATTAAAGAAAAATTGGAGTTGTATTAATATGTAATAGGGCACGTTCTTGTCCATAGTTATACCATGTTAAAGTTTAGACTGACTCTAGTATCTGAACTTATCAGGCAGTTGGCTCAGAGTATGGGAACATATATCAGCTGAACCCTGGTCGCCTTAGGAACAGGTCAAAGTGTCCTGGAGTGCACGTGCTAACTGCAGATTTATGGCTTCTGTAGGTTATGCTTAGTGTGATTCTGCAAAATAGTAATTGTTACTTAATAGAGTAGAAATTGTTAAGGGACTCTCCACCTGTAAACTCGGGAACTTAAGCTTTTCACCCCAGGTTATGTTTTTTTCTGTATAAAAGCAGCCTAGAGATGGCTTGGTGCTTTACACTTGGGTTCCCGACACCCTTGTGCAGTAGCCCTGGCAAAACATTGTCTGAGTGGTCTTCTCTGGTGAAGCATCCCACTCCACAGTGTAGAACTCAGAGCAAAGATAAGAGACAAACACAGCTAGGCATGGTGGCACACACCTTTGATCCCAGCACTACAGAGGCAGAGGCAGGGGGATCTCTATGATACTGAGACCAGCCTGTTCTACATAGCAAGTTACAGGCTAGCTTGGGCTACAGGGATAGCCAGTCTTAGAAAACCAATGAGAGAGAGAGAGAGACAGAGAGAGACAGAGACAGAGAGAGACAGAGAGAGAGAGAGAGAGAAACAAACCATAGCAGGGTATTGTATAAAGATAAAACACTTGAAATAATCAATCTAACAAATAGGGAGGGCCTTACAGCTCCAGAAATTTAAAGAGAGAATTAAGCTGAAAGGGAATTTCCCATGGTTATAGACTTTAGCAAGAACAACAGCTGTGATTATGTAAATGTTCTGTACCTTGACTGTGCCATTACATTGTGTCAGTATACTGGTTGTGATATTGTACAAAAGTTTAGAGAGATGTTACTTTTGAGGGAAATGGGGCAATGTACAAAAAGAATCTCTTTGTTATCTCCTAAAATTGCATGTGAATTTCTAACTACTTAAAAAAAAAACTTTTTAAAAACAATGACGGTGCCATCAGAGATACGTAAAATGCTCTTCATTTCCAGGAAGCTGTAAACATTGATTAAAAACTCTTTTGACACTGGACATGGTGGGGCACTCCTTTAATCCTTGCCCTAAGGAGGCAGAGGCAAGCAGATCTCTGTGAACTCAAAGCCAGACTGGTCTACACACTGACTTTCAGGCAGGCTGGGACTAAGGAGACCCTGCCAAAAAATTCTATTGAAACACTATACCCTTTGCATATGCTTGTGAGTTCCAACAAACTGAGAATGATTTTTAGCAGTACAGGAAAAGTATACAGCTATAAAGTTAATGCACACAAAATTTAATTAATACATGCAAGTAGATAACATGTGTTTATATTAGCATGGGGAAGTGTAATTTCCACAGTCTTGATGGATTTTCAGTGGAATTTTAACAAGCAAGCAAGGTACTCAAGAGGTTATATCCCATAAGGCATAATTTCTCATAAACTTAGCCTTGCTTTATATTGACAATATTTTTTCCTTTGTACTTATTATTAAGGCACAGACATTGAAGGTAGTAGTTTTCTTTTTCTGCTGATGAGGATATTTATTCCTCATTTTTATTAGAAGTTAAAGGTTGGCTATTTTAAATTATTAATAGTTTGTTCTAAGTTCACTTATTCCTGTGCAGTACATGGTAGTATTATATATACATATCATGTTATTAAAAATAAAGAATTCCATGAGGTGACATGGTCTTTAAAATATAGCAAAAGTGAGTATTGCAGAGTATATGTCACTTGTCTAAGGTTCCATAGATTGTCAGTGATAAAGTTACTATCTGAGGCCTGTGAGGTCCAGTGTTTATAGTAGTTCCATACAAGGTGTGGCATATTGATGCCTTAGTGAAACATCCATTCCATTATTGTACTTCTGGTCATACATTTTCTTTACAAGGTTAAGTTTCATTAATAAAGGTCTTACTTCTGCCCTGTGCAAAGATAAGGACCACATTGGAGTTCAGATATATGAGTGTATGGTCTTCATACCACGGTTTGTTACTGTCATTTAACTCACCTATTTAAGCATATGTTACTAATGAAAAGGTAGCAGGATTTATAGATAGACAAGTGGCAGGAAAACATAGGTGGGATCACATAGGAAGAGGAAGGAGAATATTGAGAGGGAGACAAACACATGGAGGTCCAATGGAAGAGAAAATAGGCAAAGTAAAGGATAACAACTATAAAATATATGAAACAGAAGGATTTGTGTTGTGAATTTATACTAAGAATTTTTTAAAAAGAAAAACAATGTAATTATCAGGATGTCTCAGCACATGTTATAGTGTTACTAATGTGTGACTGTGTGTGTGTGTGTGTGTGAGAGAGAGAGAGACAGAGAGAGAGAGAGAGAATGAGAGAGCATCAGTCCACTAGACAATGAATTCTTGAAAAAAGTTCTTTTTTAGTTATAGACAGCATGAGGCACACACAGATGGCAGGGTAAAAGAAAACACTTTTCAGATTATTACTGACCATGGATCAATGACTATTTAAAAAAATTTTCTTAGAGGGGTTCTATGCAAAATGTTTCCATACCAATTTATAAGTAGTGTCTATGCTTTCCCATTCATAATCTCCATTTATTGTGTGAACAAGATGCAAGTGACAGTACATAAACCATTCTAACAGCTGCGCTTTTTTTCTTGCAGGGTGTATTGTTCCTGTTACAGATGGAACTTGGAAATGTCACAACTGTAACCGAATTCATTCTCTTGGGTTTAACAGAGGATGCTACAGTTTCTGTCATGTTATTTGCTGTGTTTCTAGGAGTCTACTCCGTCACCTTAATGGGCAATGTGAGCATAATCATATTAATCAGAAGAAGCCCTCAGCTTCACACGCCCATGTATCTTTTCCTCAACAATTTGGCCCTTGTAGACATTGGGTACTCCTCCTCAGTCACACCCATAATGCTTGGGGGTTTTCTCAGGAAAGGGATATTTGTCCCTTTCGCTGGCTGTATAGTACAACTCTGTTTTGCTGTGACATTTGGGACAGCAGAATGTTTCCTGCTAGCTGCCATGGCCTATGACCGCTATGTGGCCATCTGCTCACCCCTGCTCTACTCCACCCAGATGTCCTCCAGAGTCTGCATTCTCCTAGTGGGGGCTTCCTACCTGGGTGGATGTGTGAATGCTTGGACATTTACTGGCTGCCTATTAAATCTGTCCTTTTGTGGACCAAATAAAGTTAATCACTTTTTCTGTGACTATTCACCACTTTTGAAGCTTTCTTGTTCTCATGACTTTTCTTCTGAAGTAATTCCAGCGATCTCTTCTGGCTCCATCATTGTGGTCACTGTGCTCATCATTGTTCTGTCTTATGTGTTTATTCTTATCTCAATCATGAAGATACGCTCCTCTGAGGGCCGCCAGAAAGCCTTCTCCACCTGCACCTCCCACCTCACTGCCGTCACTCTGTTCTTTGGGACCCTCACGTTCATTTATGTGATGCCTAAGTCCAGCTACTCCACTAACCAGAACAAGGTAGTTTCCGTGTTCTACATAGTGGTGATTCCTATGTTGAACCCTCTCATCTACAGTCTGAGAAACAAGGATGTTAAAGAGGCCATGAGAAAAATGATGGGCAAAGCTCCTTGGTGGTCCTGAAATACATGAATTTATAAACACTACAGTGAGGTTTGCTTTTTCAGGTGAAAGGAAGACACATCAATTAAATTTAAATATATATTTATAATATCTGAACATAAATGTAGTCATATTGTTATCAATATTCTTTGATTCATTAAAATAGAAACACGGTATTTTTTTTCTTTGTTTTCATCAACCATTTTTTCATCTGAATGTTCAAGTCTTTTCTCCATAAATTCTGTTCTTTGCGCGTAGTTTTTAGAATTACTACTATAGCCTCATCTGGAATCCAGCTGATGAGAATTGCTTTGCTGTCCTTGATCTTATTCTGAAGAGAAACTGTCCTGTTCTGCAGGACTGTGAGGTTTTTATCAAGAACTTCACATGGTTGAAAAGCTGCTGTTACCAATGGGATTCCTCTGTAGATGAACCCAATCCAGCCAACTCAGGAGATAACTCAGATTCTCCCTTAGCCACTAATTCTCTTTTAAGAATCTCATACAATACCCTCCAGGGTCTGAACAGGGCATTGGATCCCCTGGAGCGAGAGATCAGATGGTTGTTAACCACAACGTGGGTGCTTGGAATCTAACCCAGTTCCTCTGCAAGATCATCCAGGACTCTTAACCACAGAGTTACCACCAGTTTCTGTGGTGACTTTTGAATAGTTTAATTCCTTATTTCCTCTAAAAATAAAAATTCTTAGTTTCCTATACATTATTTCACAGAATGTCACAATGCTGAATATTCTTCCTTGGAACAAAACAAAATAATATTTTTTTTTCAATTTAAACACACTTATAGTAATATCAGCCCCATTGGGGTTTTTACAACAAGTGCCTTTATATGAATATGCTTTTAAAAAAACAATAAATACAGCATTCTAAGAACCTGCTTTTTTCTTTATGAAAATGATAAACATCAGATTAATCTTAAAGCAAGGTAAATTACATGATCTCCATTTCATTATCAGCAAAGCTTCCACAGACCTCAATATAAAGTCCCATTTCCTTAAGTGTTGAAGGAATAGCACTTAAGGCTATAGAGTTTTGAAACTGATTTTTTGATTGGAGTGTCTTCAGTTCCATCTTTTTAGCCTTTTCCAGTGATGAATTGAATCATTTATAGTCAATACCTAAGAGTTGTCAGTATTTTATGCCAAACGCTTGACTGAAGTTCATAAGAGTATTTATTGTTCCAAGCACAATAAATAAATGCCACAAGAATATTTTATGTGCTCTGGGAGTACTCATCAGCATCAAGGGGCGGGGATGGGGGGAAGAGAAGGCCACAGTGCCTGTTGAATATTTATCCAGTAGTTTTCTGGCTAACATATGTGAGTTCACATGATAAATTTTTATTTCCACTAGAGTTATTGATGAAAAAATAAGAAATAGGGGACAGGAAAATAAGAGGGGAGAGCTGAACAGAAAGAATGTGAAATCAAGTGATCAGAATTAGCAGTATTGAATGATATTTGGACTATAGCTACTTAAATTGTGGATTCAGTTTCCTAGACATTTCTCAAATTAAATTTATCATGAGTTATATATTTGCATACATCCCCTGTTCAATATCCAACTGACTTTATTTTCTTAAGTCTTAGGGGTGCAGATTTTCAGTGTTCTCTGGCCCCTGGGATGTAAAATTCATGTTTATCAAAAACTCATTTATTTACTCACTATTCTACATCTAATCTACAAGATGTAAATGAATTAAGTAAAAAATGCTATCAAGGCAAAGGTGTTATGGAAGTGAATGGCCCAGCCCTAATTCTCAGAGTGATGACCATACAGGTATGAGAGATGCATAAAGAGAATTCATTTAGATGAGCAAATGCTAAAAAAAAATAGGTGTTTAGAAGATACTATTGAGACAGAGAAATAGAAATTACATTATCTGTCAAAGCATCATAATGTTAGTTCTAGCTTTTTAAGGGAGTAGAGGGAAATTTTTTCCTTTGCATCTCAATACCAACCTTCTCTGGATTTCTACACACTAAAGTCAGTTTGGGTACAATGACTGGGAATACCTAACTTATCCAAAAGTGTTTTAATTAGGCACTGACACAGCCTCATTCTACACAGAGTACAAGTTTGGTTGCAGCCTTACAGAGTTATAAATAGGCCTTAAACCAAAGTGTGTGACAGAATGCATGATGCCGGTTTCCACGGAGGTAAAACACTAGTGGACTCAGACTAAAATGCACCTGGGATTTGTTTTCTCCCAGTGTCACAAGCTATTTCTACAGTTTCTAGGTATAAAACATACCAATTTATGTCTTATAATTCTTGATGTCATAAGTCCAATATAATTTTCTTTGAGTTGCAATCAAGGAGGTAGTAGAGCTGTGCTCATTGTGCAGGCTTTAGAAGAGCATCCATTTTCTTGTTTTATGAGGTCCTTGAGGCAACCATATTACTTGTTTTCTTTTTGGTGTTCTTGTCTGCTGTTCAAGCCCAAAAGACTTTTTTTTTCCTGTTTATGTCATACCTTTCTTTGGCTGATTGCCTTGACCCAATCTTCTTCTTGTAGGGATACTTATAATTATAGTGGGGCAACTTGGATGGTTTATTTTGTTAAATGAACAGCAATCTTAAACTTTCCTACAATCTTAATCCCTGGTTTTGTGATCATCTTAATACTTTAGTATGCCTCGTACATTTAATAGTGAAGGACATTTTACTCTCCAGAAATGTTGTCCATGAAAAATCTTCGCAGTAATTTTCTGTAGTTTATTAAAACCTACATTTCAAAGATTTTAAATATTTTATTTAAAATTTAAGTAAAATAAAATGTACGATCTTAAGTACATGATCATTATATACTGGCAGGTATATAAAACTTTGAAAGACAAAGAGCCATCATAATATGGGTCATTGCCCCCAAACTTCCTAGAATCCTCTTTAGTAACATTGATTCTTACTGTATGTAAGCATCCATCAATCTGGTTATTTTCATTATGGATTAATTTTAAATTTTCACACAAATGTAATCATATTTCCTTTTCTGTGTAAGACTTTTGGTTAAGATGATTTCAAAATTTATCCACATTTTAGTATGCTTCTATAATTCACTGTCCATTTTTACTGAATTTCAAAGTATGAATATACTACCATATCTTATCCTCCCTCTATGAATGGAAATCTAAGTTGTTTACATATTGTTATTAAAAATAAAGCTACTTCATAGCAGAAATAATTTTTAAATGATTAAAATTCAGTTTAATGGGACTGGAGAGATGGCTCAATGGTTAAGAATAGCGAATGCTCTTGCAGAGGACCTGGGTTTGTTTCCCAGTATCAGCTAACAACTGTCACTACTCTAATTACAGGGAATCTGATGCCTTCTTCTGACCTTTATGTGCATTGCATGACACAAGTACACTTAACATACATCCTGCCAATACCCTCATATACATAAAATAAATGTAATAAATAATTTTTAAAAATCGAGGAAAATCAAGCTTCTTCTCATGCTGTGTCTTTGAATTGAACAGTGAAAGTGATATGCTATATTGACCAATAGAAACAAATTCAAATGATTCAGACATCAACTGGAATATATAAGTTAGATTGGCTAAGCAAAGAGTTAGAATTTGGGTAACTATGGAATCTTCAGTTTTAAAATGTAAGTAGAAATTCATCTTTGAGGTTGACCATCCTTGAAGTTGTGATTAATTTTTTCATGTTATATCATAACAAAAGTTCTATAGGATCATCCTAGCCAAAACACACAAACTGTATCCTCAAAAGACTCCAACTTCACTGTAATATGATTGCCTTTGTGAATTTGATTCAATTTGTAGAGTTTTCAAGAGGTTTATGGGAAGGAAAAATCTAAAAGAGAGTTCTGGTCTCTTTCATAATTAGCAAGTAAAAAGAGTGATGTTGCCCTTGTGAATATGCTACACACTTCATAAATGTGCATTAATATAGAAACTTTTATAAAGCAAACCAAACTCTGTAATTCTGTCCAGCAACATGCAGTATGCTTCAGACATAAGAACGATGACTAAGATGACCCAGGCTAGGGAGTCTGGGTGTGGGGGTCCCACAATACAGCATAAGCTGAAGAAGCAGGGAGAAGGCCATAGATGACCTGTGATAGAGTATCAAGTGCTCAGTGTCACACCACAGGTTGGTAGAGGCACAAGTCAGTCAGGGGTATTGTCATAGTTGACTTCAGCTGTCAACTTAACGCAGTCTAGAGTCACTTGGGTGGCCTTGACACCCGTGAGAATGAAGGAGCAGCACACACGAGAAAGGAGGAGCTGCCGCCGCTGGTGGTGACCACAACTATGAAAGCCAGAAGGGTCTGGACCAAAGTATTCCCAGTTCTAAATGACCATAAATGCCAACCCAGAATACTTTACCCAGTCAAAAGTTCTATTATAGTTGAAGCAGAAAGAAAAATCTTCCATGACATAAATAAGCTGAAAGAATTCATTTCCACAATACCAGCCATTCAGAGAATTCATGAAGTAATACAAATTGCTGAAGAAAGGAACGACTATACTCAAGGGGCAACAGAAAGAAACTAAATGAAGGCATAACTGTTGAAACACACAGACCAAGAATGCAAGTAGAAATCAAAATGACAGGAATCAACACACATCATTACATCATTAATTACTTTAAATATCAGTGGACTGAACTCCCTAGTCAAAAGACACAGACTAGTTGAATGGATTAAGAAACAAAACCCATCTTTTTGTTGTCTGTAAGAAACTCATCTCACTTTTAAGGACAGATGGAAAAAAATATTCCAAGTAATGGTACTAAGAAAACTGCAGGAGTTGAAATTCTAGTATCTGACAAAATAGACTTCAAACTAAAACTAATCAGAAAAGATAAAGAGGGCCCTGTAGGAAACCAGGATGCTAGGCCCTAGCGCGAGGTGAGCCTAAAACTTATAGGTCCAGGCTGCATTCTCTGCTAAAGGGAGGGCCACTGAAAACAGTGGCTCTGATAATCCCTGTCCTGTAGAACACTGTTAGGATGGCAGGAGAAAGTGGCCTGGTCATAGAAGTGCAGGATCCCTGCTCTGTGGGAAAGCATCTTGGTCAACAACCCTTAGTTCATCTCCTTGTCCTGAACAAATAACTCAGCTATCCCTAAGAGATTAGGCCAGGTTAAAGGTTTACTCCTGTGCTGAAAGCTAAAAGTTCATCATGCTTTTAGCTCTAAGAAATAAAACATTGTGGCCAATAAATTACTGGATGGGCATTGATAACCTTGAGTAAAAGTTTAAGAATCCTTCTGGCGCCAACTAACAGACTGAATGTCCTGTTTCTTTATACCTTAAATCTTTATATGTGACTGCCATAAACATTTAAGAATCCTTCTGGCACCAACTAACAGACTAAATGTCCTGTTTCTTTGTATCCTAAATCTTTGTATATGACTGTCATATTCCACGTGACTGCTAGTTCCTTGGGATGTATAAAACCATCTAAATTCTAAAATAAATCTTCCTGTTGGGAAGACACAGGTCCCAGAGTTTGACTCTGTCCCGAAGCCAGCAGGTCCCCTGCTAAGCAAAGCAAACCTGAGTCCTGACAGGGCCCCTTCATTTTGACCAAAGGAACAATTGACCAAGAAGATGTTACAATCATGAACATATATATACCAAACTCTGGTGCACCCAATTCCATAAGAACAGTACTACTGGACTTTAAGAGCCAGATTAACCCCCAACTCATCAATAGTAGGGACTTCAATACCACATTGTCTCGGTTAGATAGGTGTACAGGACAGAGAATAAACAGAGAGACATCTGGATTAGTAATACACATCAAATGGGCCTAACAGACATCTACCAAATATTCCACCCAATCACAAAAAATATGCTATCAGTGCCCCATGGAACATTCTGCAAAATCAACCACATACTGGGGCACAGAACAAGTCTCAACAAATACAAAAATATTGAAATAATTCCATGCATTCTATTAGACTACAATGCAAAAAGCTTAAAATCAACATCAGAAGTAACCCTAGTTACTACATGAACACATGAAGATTAAACAACACACTCCTGAATGATGAATAGGTCAAAGAAGATATTAAGAAAGAAATAAAAGTATTACTGGAACTAATTGAAAAGGACAATACAACAACAAAAACCCTCTGGGACAGTTTGAAAGCAATCCTCAGAGAGAAGTTTATAGCTCTAAGTGCCCGTGTTAAAAAAAGAAAAACAGAAAACAAAAACAGAAAGAACAAAAATAAATGACCTAACATTGTAACTCAATAGACTTGAAAGGCAACAAGAAATGAAACACGAACCCAACATACAAGAAGAAATAACAATAATCAGAGCAGAAATTAATGAAATAGAAACAAAGAACCCAAAACAAAGAATCAAAGAACTCAAAATCTGTTTCTTTGAAAATATAAACAAGATTGAAAGACCCATAGCCCAGTTAACCAAAAGAAAGAAAGAGCACATCCAAATCAACAAAGTCAGAGATGAAAGGGGAAACATCACAACAGACACCAAAAAGATCCAGAACATTATAACAGAATACTTAAAAGCCTAGAATACTCCATTAAATTAAAAAACCTAAAAGAAACAGATAGGTATCTAAAATCATAGGATGTACCAAAACTAAATCAAGAGGAGATCAACAGCTTGAACAGATCCATAACACATAAGGAAATTGAAACAGTAATACAAAACCTTCCAACTAAAAAAGCCCAGGCCCAGATGGATTTAGAGCAGAATTCTATCAGACATTTAAAGAAGATCTTTATCCAATACTACTTGATTCATACAAAAAGATAGAAACAGAGGGAGAACTCCTAAATTCCTTCTATGAAGACAGCATCACTCTCATACCAAAACCAGGTAAAGACACAACCAAAAAAGAAAACTGTAGACCCATATTCTTAATGAATATAGATGTAAAAATTCTCAACAAAATAATTTCAAATCCCACTCAGAAACACATCAGAAAGATCATCCACCATGATCAAGTCAGTTTTATTCCAGAGATGTAGGATGGTTCATTTTACATAAGTCAATAAATGTCATAAACCATATAAATGGCCTCAAAGGCAAGAACCATATGGTCATCTCAATAGATGCAGAGAAGGCCTTTGGCAAAATTCAGCATAAACTTATGTTCAAAGTCCTAGAGGGAACTGGAATTATGTGGAGGAAACATATTTCAACATAATCG
>NW_008352543.1:82886-90908 GCF_000622305.1 Nannospalax galili
AAATCAGGAACCAGACAAGGCTGTCCACTATCTCCACTCCTTTTTGATATAGGGCTTGAAACTATTGCAATAGCAATAAGACAAGAGAAGGAAATTAAATGAGTGATAATTGGAAATAAAGAGACCAAGTTATCCCTTTTTGCAGACAATAGGATACTATATCTGAGATGCCAAAAAAATCCACACCCAATAAAAACTCCTACAACAGATTAACACTTTCATTAAAAGGGCATGTTGTAAAATTAATCTACAAAAGTCAGTAACCTTTCTATATACCAATAACAAGCAGAGAAAGAGTACATGGAAACACTCTTTTTCACAATAGCCTCAAAAACAAAATCTTGGAATAAACCTGACCAAATACATTAAAGACCTCTACAATGAAAAAATTCAATCTTTAAAGAAAGATTGAGGAATACACCAGAAGATGGAGGGATCTCCCATGCTCATGGATTGGAAGAATTAATATTGTGAAAATGACTATTCTACCAAAAGCCATTTATAGATTCAATGAAAATGCCAATAAAATTCCCCACAACATTCTCCACAAAATTGGAAAAATAAAACCATCCTAAGATGCACATGGAAGTACAAAGGACCCTGAATAGCCAAAGCAACCGTGAGCACTACAAACAATGCTGGGGGGATTACTGTATCAGATTTTAAACTGTACTACAGAGCTATTGTCATAAAAACCACATGGTACTGGCACAAAAATATCCCAATAGATAAATGAAAAAAATTGAGTACCCAAATATGAGTACATGTAATTTCTGCCACCTAATATTTAACAAAGTGGCCAAGAACATTCACTTGAGGAAAGACAGCATCTTCAGCAAATGGTGCTGGCAAAACTGGATCTCCACCTGTAGAATGAAGCTAGACCCTTATCTTTCACCTTGCACAAAAGTCAACTCCAAACGGATCAAGGACTTCAATGTGAGACCTGAAACTCTGAAACTGTTTGAAGAAAACATTAGCAATAAACTAGAAGATACAGGTGTAGGAAAGGACTTTCTAAACTGGACATCAGTTGCTCAGGAAATAAGGTAAATAATCACCAAATGGGACCGCATTAAACTATTCTGTACATCAAAAAAAAAAAAAAAAAAAAAAGCAACCAAGGAAGTGAAGAGAAAACCCACAGAGTGGGATAAAATCGTCACCAGAGATACACCTGACAGGTTTAGCTTCCAGAATGTACAAAGAACTCAAAAAACAAAGACTCTAGGGCTGGAGAGATGGCTCAGTGCTTAAGAGCAGTGACTGCTCTTGCAGAGGACCCTGGTTCAATTTCCAGCACCCACATGGTGGCTATGAACCCTCTTTAACTCCATTTTCTGGGGAATCCAAAGGCCTCTTCTGATCTCCTTGGCATTGCACGACATGGGTGTACTCACATTCATGCAGGCAATACACTCACACACATAAAATAAAAATAAATAAAATTAAAAAACCCAAAGAATCAAGAAAGCAATTAACCCAATTAAAATATGGGCTAAGGACCTGAACAGAATTCTCAAGAGAAGAAATAACAATGGCTAAAAAGTATCTTAAAAGGTGTTCAACATCATAATTAGAGAAATGAAAGTTAAAATCACTTTAGAATTTCATCTTACCCCACTTGGAATGGCTAAGATCAACAGAACAAATGATACCAAATGTTGGAGAAGATACAGGTAAAGGGGAATGGTCATTCACTGCTGGTGGGATTGCAAACTTTTGCAACCCCTAGGGAAAGCAGTGTGGAGAATGCCTAAAGACCTAAAAATGAACCCTACTTTTAACCCAGTTATCCCACTCCTTAGCATATACACAAAGAACTCATCCTATTGCAGAGACAATTGTATATCCAAGTTTGTTGATGCTCTTTCCACAATAGCTAAGAGATGGAAGCAACCTATGTGTCCCGCAATGGACAAGTGGATAATGAAAATGTGGTACATTTACACAATGGAGTTCTTCTCAGTGGTAAAAAAGATGAAATCATGAAATTTGGAGCTAAATGGATGGAACTAGAAACTGCTATACTAAGTGAAATAATACAGACTCGTAAAAACAAATGGTGTATGTTCTCCTTCATATGTGGATCCTAGCACCAAATCCTTATAAATTAGTATGTATCCAGACATAACTATAGGAAACAGGACAATGAAAAGGAACCAGGGAGCTAAAGGAAAAGAAAGAATCTGAAAGAGAAGAACAGTAGGAAATGTGTTACTAAGGGAGAAATGGATAAAAACGAGGTTATTTAAATGGGAGGGAGAGGGACGGTTATACAAGTAACCTTGGGGATAAAGGAAAACAAGGAACTTGAGAGAGGTGGGACTATAGGTGACAGGTATTATCAACAGAAAAGTGGAGAAGATAGGGGCACTTAAAATGGGGAAAACATAGGAGGTGTTAGAGAGAGAGAGAGAGAGAGAGAGAGAGAGAGAGAGAGAGAGAAACAATGCCTAGCTAGTTTTAAAAGACAGAGGGAACCACATTAGTTCAACAACCTACAGACAAATTATACATACATGATCTCTACGTGAGTTCATGTGTATATCTGGAGGCTTCATGGCAAGAAACAGTGCCAACAGAAGATACTTACCTTTGAGTTGTTGGCCAGGGTGGTCCAAAAGACTCCTAATATTTACTTAGGCTATTGCCACAGTCCTTGATGGCCTCCCAGAGCTTGAAGCTAAGGACCCTACTACAGAAGACAAAGCATACTTCTGACACAGGATTTGGAGAAATAGAGCTGCAACTGAACTGAAACCACTTACCCTGAAGGCTAGCTCTTATAGCTTTGGAGTGTGCTATGAATATGCTAAGGGAAAATATCAATGGATGATCCAACACCAGCTTCAAGACCAAATAACCACATCAGTGGCCAACACAATATATGTCAATGATGCAGTAGTGGCACTCTTATTTTGGGGGCAATCAACAGCTACCTAATTTGACTAAAGGCCCACTCAAAGGGAGGAAACTCAAGTGTGTTAATTTAAACAGAACCTAATACACATGGCTGGAGTGGCCATAGATCTTGGGGAAAACCCCAAGAATGTCACTTTGCTAGACTAATGTGATTTCTTACCATGTGCAATATATGTAGCCTTATATTTACAGATAAGTATCCCACTCATCACCACTCATCAAAGAAGTTCATTTCACACCAGTAAGGAACTCTTATCAAGTACCACAACTTGTCACACACGATCATTGTCTATGAATTGCCCAGGCCTAAGTGACACACCTACAATGCAACCTCTACACCTAAGGCTCATGGAACATAGAACAGCGATAACGAAGAGGACACTAATGAATCTCTCAGGCCTCAGTAATGAAGCTCCTCATGCAGTGGAGGGTCAAGAACACAAAAGAGCACAAATAGCCAAAGTATAGAGAGCAAGTGTCTGCTGAATGCTGGTCCTTGGACAGGTTCCCTTTATTAAACTTCTCCCACCTAAGGCTCAGGGATCATCAGGGAAAAGGGGACAGAAAGGTTGTAAGAGCCAGAGAAGAGGTGCATGACCATATAGAAATGGATTCATACAAGCTCCTGGGAACCTGCTCATATGATTCTATAGCAATGGTGTCAGCATACATAGGTCCCATGCAAACTCAGGCAGACAATAACCCAGCATAGAACTGGGCAAATGAGCAATAGACCTCAATCTTATCTGAAGAAATGTTGTCAACTGATTGCTGCTAGATGAAGAAAAGCTGATCTTCCTAAAACAAGGGACTCTAAAGAGGCTGACTAGACTTAGTGAATGGACGTGCATTGGGAAATAGCCGGGGACACTGAAAATCCAATTGGCCTTGACATATGGGTTCCAGTGGTGTGGGAAGGGAAGCTTTGGGAGGGTGCCAGTGAGGATGGGGTATAAAGATGATTAAGAGTTTTTGAGTTGTTATGTATGAAATACACACAAAAAAATCACTAAATTATTTTAAAAGCTGGCAGCAGAACTTGGTAAATAATGTGTGAGTCCCCCAGGTGGTACTCATTTTGGCAACATAAAAGCTTATGAATGAAAGGGATCATAGAGAGTATCTGGATCTGAATGAACCGCAGATGTTGGACATTGAGCTTTTAAAACATTTTTATTTGTCCAACAACTTCATGCAATGTGTTCTGATCATATTCATAACCCTCTCTCGTCTCTCCACCTCCAGCTTACTACTCATTTGACTTGATGCCCTCTATTATTATTTGTCACTTTCCTAAGGTCTATTAAGTTGAATCTGTGTTTCCAAAGTGCTCTAGGATGTGGTCTCTCCCTTGGAATCTGGTCAACCTACCACTTATGGAAAACTGACTCATCCTCTCTCATTATCCATCAAATACCAATAGATCCTCAGCTAGAACTGGTGTTCCCTGCTAATCTTTACTGTCCTTGTTGGATTCCTATCTGATCTTGGATTACACCAGTCTTGTGCAAAATCTTTTCAACTGTTGGATTTGAGTTAACTTTGATCTAATTGTAAATGTGCCCTGTCTTCAATTTGGGATAATAAATTATGTGACTTATTTTGGATTTTATAGGAGCCAAGAATTAAGGTACTTTGGCTATTTAAGAGAAATTGAACTTTTAAATCATTGAAAAATTAGAGACTCAGATTTAAAATATAGAATGTATTACATATTCTGATTTTAACAAGAAATATTATGGTCAAGAATTGAAAAGTTTATGGGATAAAATGATGTATTCGTGTGTGAAAAATGACAAGAAATGTAGTGTCCTAGTTAGCTTTAGCTGTCACACAACCCAGAATCCCTTGGGAAGAGGAAAACTCAATTGAGGGTACACTTAGATCAAATTCACATATGACGATATCTGTGAAGTATTTTCTTAATTGTTAGTTGATATAGAATGTCTCTGACAACTGTGGGCAGTACCAGAGCTGGGCAGGTGCTCCGTTGTTGTATAAGAAAGGTAGCTGAGCACACCAGAAGAAGCAAATTAGTAATCAAAATGGCTCCATGATTTCTACTTCAATTCCTATCTCCAGGTTCTTGATTTGGCTTCACTAAAGAATAGACTGTGGGGCTGGAGAGCTGGTTCAGCAGTCAAGAACACTGGGTGTTCTTGCAGAAGACCTGGGTTCAAATCTCAGCACCCACATGGCAGCTAACAACTGTCTGTAACTCCAGTTCCAGGGTATTCAACAGCCTCTTCTGTCCTCTGTGGGCACTGCATGACATGGGTGAACTTACCTATATGTAGGCAATACATGACTACACATAAAATAAACATAAAAAATAAAATATTTTAAAAAGACTGTGAATTGTATGATGGAACAAATTGTTTCCTCCCAAAGTTGGTTTTTGTAAGTTTTTTAAATCATAATAAATAAAAGCAAAGGCAGACAGGTGTGTTCATCCTTGGATGATGGCTATAACTGTATCTGACTTTCTGTGAAAGACTAGGTATAGAACTCATAGACTTTAATATAAATCCTACAGAGGAAAAACACACCTCAATCATACAATGATTTAATTCTCCCCACTAAACTGCAAACACCTCCAGTAGAAAACAAGAGGCTTGATAGAAAGAAAGAAGAAAGAAAAAAAAGAAGAAAGAAAGATGGATAGATAGTGTGAGGAACTGGGGGATAAAAGAAGAAAAAAGGAAAGGAAAGAAGATTCAGGTAACATGATAACTTCAGAAATGCAAGTTCTGAGAGAGAAAAACAGTGAAAAACAAAGACAAATGTATCCTTTACAAATTATCAATCCCATAGTAATGGCCCCAAATGAAAACAATTTACAAGAACTTCCAGACAAAGAATGCCAAAGAAAGATTATAAATATGTTAAAACAACTGAAAGAAGATATGGCTGTACTCTACATAAACAAAAATAAAAATGAGTGAAATAAGCCTAATCAATACATGGAAACAAGATTCAATGGGAGATAGAAATGTTTGAAAAGCCAACCTGGAATCAGGCTGGAAATGAAAGTTATTAAGCCAAACAAAAAGTTTGGAGGGATTCATTCATAGAATGAGTCACGTGGTAAACAGAATATAATGGCTTGAGTGAAAGACAGAAAAATGGAATCATTCATTAAAAGTCATTGATGCATTTAAATAAAAAGGGGGAATGGATTGTGAGAGAGATAAAATCATCATAAAAACAATAAATCAAAAAATTAAGGCATAGAAGGGAAGAATATCATGCCAAAACACATACAAAACCTTTTCAATTAAATCACAGAAGAAAATTTCTACAGAAATGCCCATGTAGATACAAGAGGCTTACAGAATCCAAACAGAATCAGAAAAGAAACTTACCATGATACATTACAATTAAAACACCAAAAACACAGAATGAAAAAGTACTGAAAGCTGCAGAGAAAGAGGGGTCAATTCATTATAAAGACAGAAGGGTTTGGAAAGTTATATTCCAACTTCTGAAAGACCAAAAATGTCAACTCAGATTATTCAATTTAGCAAAACTATTATAATTAAAGAAGAAAGAAAAATTATCAATGTTAAAAATGAACTAAAGGATTTGATGACCACTAAGTCAACCTTATTGAAGATCCTGGAAGAAACATTTTACTAGAGAGAAGGATAAACACAAACAAGATGGCAAAGGTGACAAAAAAGTAATACCAGGGCACTTGATCAAAACATATATAAGAAAACCACATTATCAATGGAATGACAAGAATTAATATTTATATTTCAATAATACATCTGAATATCAGTGGTCACAATTTACCAATAAAAAGAGACAGATTATCAGTTTGTAGTATAATACATATCCCATCTTCTTTAAATTTATTTTATTTATGTGTATGAGTGTTTTCCCCCCATGTATGTATGTGTACTACATGCATGTCATGCCCCCAGAGGCAAGAAAAGGGTGTGTGATGCCCTGAAACTGAAGTTATGAACAGCTGTATGCCTCCATGTGGGTTCTGAAATCCAAATTCAGGACCTCTGCATGAGCAGCCAACGTTCTTAACCACTGCGCTATCTCTTGACCCCCATGTTCAAATTTTTTGTTTTCTCCAAGAAACAAACCTCACCATCAAAGAGAGATAGGTGATAGGTTAAAATATTGAAGAGAGCGAGCCGATGGAGGAGGCACTGAGGCACAGATGGAATTCTCAGCAGGATACAGCTTTATTTCGCATGGGGCACCTTTCCCTCGGGGAAGGGAAAGATATCAGGGAAGGGAAGGGAAAGATGTCAGGGAAAGGAAAGATATCAGCCCACGGGCCGTGAGCTGGGACTTTATATATGGGGGCTGGAAGGGAAGGATGTCCGCTCACGAGTTGTGAGCTGGGACTTTAGATATGGGGGCTTTAGGGTGTGGAATCAGGGAGGGTGAAGCAGGTAGGATTAGGGTGTGGAAGTGTTTACTTTTTCCCTCTTAAGATGAGAGAAAAACAGCTTCTAAAATCTCTGGTTAACAGGTAGAATCTGCTTATCTTATCTTTGGAGATCAGAGGAGAGGCAGGCTGCTTCTCAGCAGAGTTTATTTCCCTTGACTCCAAAGGTCAAGGTGAGGTCCCTGTTGGGGAGGGGGAAAACTGCTGCTGTTTGGAACCCTAACATTCCAGCCTTTTGTGTTATAGGATAGGGGGCGCCATTGTCATCTTGCTACTTCCTGCTGGACAGGGTTGACATGGGGGGTAGGCTGGTTTAGTGGTCCACTAGGCAGCAGGGGTTGTCTCTCCATGCATCTGAACGGGGTCCTCGATGGCTGACAGGCGTTCATATACATGTGAAGGGAAGGAAAGTAGCAACTGATTAAAATGAGTATGCGTTAGTTTTCGGATCTGGTTCTGAAAACATCTGGCAAGGCAAGGAGCAATGGGTAGCACCAAAGTGATAGAAAGCAGAGGGCCCAATAAGGGCAGAAGCCAAGGAGTTAGTCCTGTAAAAATGTCCCATTGAGATGACTGTTGGTACTGGGAATTTTTAAGTGAAAGATTTTTTGCTACCCATTTGAGTTGTTCTATATCATGTTCGACCTTACTGGATTGGTTGACAAAATAACAGCGTTCTTCAC
>NW_008352543.1:93221-108961 GCF_000622305.1 Nannospalax galili
GAGGTCAAGAAAGGCGTGGATGTAGGGTACTTCAGACTGCTTGCCGTTATGCTGGCAGAAGTTTTCCAAATCTTTTAAAATATTGAGGTTTAAGGTTCCAGTGTTTGGCCAAACAGAGTTATTATCTAGTTTGTGCTGAGGCCAGGAAGTGGTGCACAAGAATTTTAGGCGTTTTGATCTGATCATGTGAGATAATCCTAGCTTCTTTAAGGATTTAAGAAGGCAGGCCAAAGGCGTGAGACCCTGAGATTTTGAGTGTTTGGTTCCCATAGCAACGGATTAGGTGGAAAGCGAAAGAAGAGTTAAAGACCTCAGCTGGTGGGTGGGGAACAAAGAGGAAGCTTACAGGGAAGAGCGAGAGAAAGAGGAAGAGTCAGAGAGAGAGAAAGCAGGAAGAGAAAGGTTTGGCTTAGGTCACGCAAAAATGAGAATGAGAAGAATCAGGCAACAAAAGAAATGCGTCCTTTTTTTTAATTGCTTATCTGAGTTAAATTCCCAAACCCCAGGGCAGCGTCCTGCAATGACTGGGGGGGATGGGGGAATACAAGTTGTGCGTGTCCCTGCCAGTGACCACAGTGTCCTGTAGTCAAAGGCAGGGCAGAACCTCCCACACACCGGTGTGATTTCGAGCGAGTAAAAATGAGTTAGGAGAGGTTCTGCAATGTGGTGCATGACCAGCCAGTAGGAGCCAAAGTATAAGGAAACAAGGTAGTGGGCCCAGAGGCCGAAGTGGACCGGAAATGGAGAAGAATGGAGAGGCGTAGATGAAACTCAAAGTAGCCAGTGAACGGAGGCAGAGGAGAGAGAGAGAGGGAGAGAGAGAGAGAGAGAGAGAGAGAGAGAGAGAGAAGATATGTTAGGGGAAGGCAAAAGATGGCAGGAGCGAGGAAGGGAAGGGAGCTGAGGTAGGGAAAAGGATTTGAGTGTGACGGGGAGGCAGGTCTGACTCCCAGGTGGGCATGGACAGACACAGTAACTGTGCCAGGCAGTTCAACGGTCGCAGAAACCAGTGCTGTCCAGTGGCCTTGAGTGAGGTCTGGGAGTGACCGAATTTGATTGGAAAGGAGATGAAAAGAAAACTGGTGGAGAGTAGTGAAGGGGAAAGGGGAGAGAGAGTTGAAAGGAACAGGAGAGGGGAGAGAGATAGAAGGTGGAAGTGTACCTTAATGCCGAATCAGTGGTGTTCGCAGCGGCCAGTAATGACAAGCGAGTCCGAAAGTTTTACGTGCGAGGTCCCTTGAATTAAGAGCCGGTTTCAGCACCATCTGATAGGTTAAAATGTTGAAGAGAGTGAGCCGATGGAGGAGGCACCAAGACACAGATGGAATTCTCAGCGGGATACAGCTTTATTTCGCATGGGGCACCTTTCCCTCGGGGAAGGGAAAGATGTCAGGGAAGGGCAGGGAAGGGAAAGATGTCAGGGAAAGGAAAGATGTCAGCCCAAGGGCTGTGAGCTGGGACTTTATATATGGGGGCTTTAGGGTGTGGAAGGGGGGAAGGTTTGGGGGAGAAATCAGGGAGGGGGGAGCAGGAAAAGCAGGTAGGATTAGGGTCTGGAAGTGTTTACTTTTTCCCTCTTAAGATAAGAGAAAAACAGCTTCTAAAATCTCTGGTTATCAGGTAGAATCTGCTTATCCTATCTTTGGAGGTCAGAGCAAAGGCAGGCTGCTTCTCAGCAGAGTTTGTTTCCCTTGACTTCAAAGGTCAAAGTGCTTATCAGCTCAGTTCCCTTTTTCGGGCTCCAAAGTCTGTAGGTCCCTGTTGGGGAGAGGGGGAAGCTGCTGTTGTTTGGAACCCTAACAATAGTATTTTAAAGGAAACCTGCTGGCAAATCCATTCTAAGCAAAAAACAGATGTAAATATTCTCATTTATGGTAACGTAGACCTCCAATCAAAACTAGTCAGAAGAGATAAAGTGAACAATCTATCAATTCTACCAGACATGAAAAAGAATTAGCACCAATGTAACCCAATTTATTCCATACACAGGAAGCTATATGAAGCTACTCTGACCCTAATACTCAAACCAAATAAGGACACAACAATGGACAATAATGGACTGATCTCCCTGATGAACATAGTTGTAAAAATTCTCAAGAAAATACTTGCATACCAAATTCTAAATTAGATCAAACAGATCATTCATCCAGAACAAATAGTCTTCATCCTAGGGATGCAAGAATGTTTCAAATTTCAAAAATAAATAAATATAATTCATCATATAAATGAATGCAAAAACAGAAATTACATGATCAGCTCAATAGACACAAAAAAATTCTTTGACAAATTGTAATATAGTTGATAATAAAAGTCAAGAGTAAGTGAGTGGGAGAGGGAGAATATCACAACATAATAAGTTTAAATTTGACAAACTTATGGTTAACAACATACTAAATAGAGAAAATCTCTAAGCATTTCCCCTAAGAAGAGAAGGATGTCCACACTCTCTACTACTATTGAATGCAGTGCCTGAAGTCTTGGCTATAGCAATAAGACAGTAGGTGAAGAAAGGGGTACAAACAGAAAAGTCCAAGTATCCCTATGATGAAATAAGATTCTGTGCATAACAGAGCCTAGAGAAATGATTCCAAAAATTGTAAAACTGATAAACACTTCCATCAGAGTGACAGGATACAAAATTATCACACATAGCAGTCAGTACCCTTCTATATAGCAATGACAAACATCCTGAAAAAGCTAACATGGAACCAATCTCCTTCATAATAGCCATATACATAATAAATAAAATACCTAGTAATAAAACTAACCAAGGAAATGAAAGACCTCTACAATGAAAACTTTGGGGTAATGAAGAAACTGAGAAGGACATTAGAAGATGAAAACACTGCACATGCTCCTAGATAAGAAGAATTAGATATTGAAAAAATGACCATCCTATGCAAAGCAATCTACAGCTTCAATAATACCCCAATCAAAATGCCAGGGCCATTCTTCACATACACAGAAAAAAGAATCTTAAAATACATATGGAAGCACAAAACCATGGATAATCAAAGCAGTCCAAGACATCAGGTACAATGTGGGGAGTATCACAATTCTTAATTTCAAATTATACCACAAGGTCATACAATAAAAGAGTATGGTTACTGGCACAGAAACAGAAAAATAGCTAAATGGAATAGAATAGAGGATCCAGACCTAACTCCACAAAACTTTAGCAACATGAATTTTTACAAACTGGCTAAAAGTATATGTTGGAAGGAAGAAAGCATCTTTAAGACATGATGCTGAGAAACTTGGATATCATATGCAGGAGAATGAAAGTAGAGCATCACTTCTCATCTTCACCAAACTCAATTCCAAAATAGAGTGCAGTGTGATACAGAAGGGAAACAGGGGATAATGGAATAGTAGAGGCAAAAGAAAATGGTGAAAGGGAGGGTAGAAAGAGGAAGGAATATGGGGAGACGTTATTAACACTAAAGGCCTTAAGAAAAAGTCATATGGAAACCTAGCACTATAGAAGCTTCTTAAAGCATATAAAGATTCCATACAAAATATATTAAAAGTAATTAACCTATAACAGGATACATTTCCCCTTTCAGACACTATATGCTAGCAAAGACAAAAACTCATTGTCAGGAACCTACTCCCTCTTATGAAGCTGTTGACCAGTGATAGAATGTCCTGGTTAGAGAACACCAGGAATTCTCTGAAACTGCTGCTGACCTTATCTGACTCCTTGACTGCAAACTAACCTTGTTGATAAAGCACACTTGGAATGGTCACTTCCTGAACTTTAGGGAAACTGTTTGAGACAGGCTGTTATTCAGGATGGCTTATCCTACTTGTCCAAGTGGCTCCAGAAAATGAGGCACACTGCAGCTGCAGCTTCTTCCTCATGCCCTAGCCTCTAGATAATCTCTAAGTCACCACATACACAGTACAGTTGCCTCCAGCATGCAGGAAGGCTGCTGTCACTTGCTGTGCTTGAATGAACACAATCTCATCTGAGGTCAGGTGTCTTCTCTTTCTATCTTATTGTTCCTGTATCCTGTGCTCCAAAATCCAACATGATGGTGTTGAGAAGTGAGAGGGTTTTAGGGGGCCTGGCTTGTGGCCCCAGACCCTCCTCCTGGGGCCTCATTTACTTTCCTAGTGTTCTCAGCTATTCTGTTCTGTGTAAACCCAGGTCGGGCTCCAAGCAGAGGGCCAGGGAATTCTTTCTCTATTTTCTTTCCACTCTCTGCTCTCCCCCTTTTCTGAGACATTTCCAGACTTCTAGATGAGAGGCTACTCTCCATTTGCCTCTGATTCACACCCACCATGCCTGGACAAGGTAATATATTGGGGCTGACTTGAATGCACACCTGCCAAATTGGGAAAACTCTAGGAGTTTTTCACTTCAGTCAATATATGGTTTTCCTCTCTATCTACTGTCTACACTCATTCAAAATGTAAGAGTCTCTAAACTATATTTTCTATTATGTTCACCAGGAACCCTACAAAGCCCCATTGTTCTGGCATAATAAGGGTCTCAGTATGTCAAGCTCGGTTGCACCTGCTTGCTTAGGATTACCTCAAGCAAACATGATTGTTGATGCTCCACAGAAGGGAGGGGTCAGGAGAGACAGCCACACCTTCCTACCAATCAGTTGGCCTGAGTTTTACCAGGGGGAGGTACTAAGGACACCTAACAGGAAAACATGGTGAGGCACAGGCCCTGGCCATTTTGGAATGCTGCTGGAAAGTTGATCTGCTTAGGGAGTGTCTGGGGGTGACATCCACACTCTTGTAAATAATCCCTCACCCATCGATTTGTATGGAAGCCCAATAAACTCTTCAGTTTCCCATACTATAGTTTGGAAAAATTATACCTTGTTTTGTAAGGTGGTAATGGTGGTGGGAAGAGGGGGTCAGATGGCGTTTGTTCCTCCCAGAAGGAATTTGAGTAATAATTGGAATAGTTGAGCAGGCTACAACAAAACTGAGGATGAGTTTGGGAAGAGCAATGGTGTCCCTGATATTGGGAAAGAGATTAATGACTGAAGCAAACCTGGGTGAGAGGAGTGTGGGCAGAGAAAATTTAAACATGGTGGGCTATCCCCTTAGGCCTAGTGGAGGCAGCAGTAATGGCATGGATTATGCAGTGGATAGTGACATTTGTAAATAGGGTAGGGCTACCTAAGCTAAAGGTATTAATGGGGGGAAATCCTAGGATTGCTTTTCTCTTGTAGGTGGTATGGAATGGCATGCCTGCTTGAGCAGTGGGTTCTGCCATGTGAGTATGGAGATGCTTTAAGGATAGTCTAAGGTCTACAGCAAATTTTTCAAGCCCTGGAAGTAGGGCACCAAGGGCAGAAATTTCAGTGAGCAGCTTACTGACTGTTCTTTTGCATAATAAAATATCTGTTCCAAGCAGAGGCAATAGCCTAGATGGAGACCTAAGGTGTAAGAGAGGAATTACAGGGAGAAAGGGATATGAGGCTGGCCTTGTCAGTATTGGCCTCTGACCTTGCCAGTAAATTGCATAAAAGAAAAAAAGAGATTGAGATCTTAGCCTGCTGTTTTCATGGCTAGGAAGCCAAAAATGGAAGAAAGGCCAGATTAGATCAATAATATAAGGCTCATTCTGGGACCCCAAAACCTGGAACCCATGGGAGAAGGACGATAGTGATGAGGAAGGTAGCAGCCTAGAGATAGCTAAAGATGCACCTCAGGTTCTACAACTAGTACAAAGAAATGAAGAAAATCCATGCTTCAGACTGCTGATGGAAGCCTTAAAAATGGTCTGTGAGAGAAACTATAGCAATTAGAGAACACTCCACTCTGGAGCTGTTGGAACTAGGGAAGACTTTCAAACAAGCCATAAAGAAACCCCTCATCACCTGACTTGTAAAGATGTGGAACATAGGAGCAAATGATATTAGTTTAAGTGCTACAGAAGCATTAAAGCTGAGCAGTATCACCACCTGTCCCTTCTTGAGACACAACTTGCATAACCTGAGGCAGTACAGGGGGAAGCAGTCCCTGATAGACTGACTTGTATGAGTCATTAGGGTCACTTTGTCACTACCAGTGGAGGTTCCCATGGATATCAGGAGCTGGAGGACAATAGAGGATGGACAGGCATTATTGAGAGATCTAGGAATGAAGAAAGCAATGCATGATGGCAAATTAACTGGGACAGATATGACTGTGTTCACCACAGATTCAAAGAAAATCTTGATTCAGCAGGTACCTCGAGATTGGTATGGAGGTTGAGTGGGTTTGCTGAGTCCCTTAGTGGGGCTTAATGAAGTAGGAGAGTCTTTGGTGGATCTGAGTGATTTAGACCAATATGTAAATGTGTCTGTAGTCTGTATAATGGTAAAGCAACCTAGAAGAGCTATAAAAAAGATAAAAAGATAAAGAGGTCTGTTTGGGCAAATGTGGCAAGATTTGTGTCAAACCCAAGTTCCTAAAGAAAAAGTGAACAAAAAGCCAAATTCTGTGTTTAGGAAGCTTTTGTAAAACTTTAAAACCTGGTGAATAGTTCATAAAAGGCACAAAAAAGATAAAAATTTCCCCAGAGGTGGATAATGACCCCCTCCCCAAATAAAACAGGGTAAATTTCTCCCTGAAAAAGGTTATGCTAGGGATGGAGTCAGGGCTTCTCCCAGCAGCCAGGTATGGTCAAAGGGGAGACTACTGGTATGGCTACAGCCAGGAGTCAGGCCAAGGGCATACCTCAGGAAACAAAAGCTGCAGCAAGGCCCAAGAGGAGACCTATTCTGTGACCCTGTGCAGGATCAGGCAACTTAAGTCAGCCCCATCATGTTTATCAGGGATGGAGAAATGCAGGGAGGCTCCATGTAAGAAATGCAGGATACAAAATGACTCCAAGAAAATGACTAAAAATAGTAAAGAATTAACTATGTTGATGCCTCTTATCCATGTTATTGTACCCAACATAGATCTGTTGAGAAAACAATTGGTAGAAATGAATAAAATCTTTCCATGCTGTGTTAGACCTTGGTTATGTTTGATTTAGTATATAATGTTAACCTCTGAGAGCGTTTTACAGATGTGGAACCCATTTGAGAGCTATCAGGAACATCTGCAGAATCAAGGGTGGAAAGTAAATTTACAAAGGATAGAAGGACCAGGTATAGCTGTGAAATTCTTGGGAACTTTATAGTCAAATAAGACACAAGTGATACCCACCAGGATGGTTGGGAAAAGTCCACATCAGCCTGGGCCTATAGATGCCAAAGAGTAAATAGGTATCTTATGAAAATAAAAATAGAGGCTTCCCCAAACTATACAATTGTTTAATGAAAATTCCAGTACTAGGGTTGGTAATGGCATTGCCCCCCATGAACTGTTGTCCAGGGAGGCCCTGGAAACCCTCAAAATGATAAAGGCTATTGCCACTATTGTTGGTTGCACACCAAAAGATGCCTGTAAGATCCTATTGCTGAAGATATCACATCATGTGAGCATGGGAATGGGAGAGATCAAGCTGGGACTAAGCTTGAAACTCCTTGCCACTGGATGGCTAGGCTTCATATTGCTGTAAGGTGCTATACAAATGACTGAGGGAGAATTTTCCTCTACTCTGTGTTCTGCACTGTTGACATGCCAAGCAAGATGTGCCTGTTGGTGTAACAGTGGCACAACTAATATGTACTACTAACAAATTTCTAATTGGATGTAAGGCCTGTTCCTTGAAGAGGAACACATATCTGTTACTGCAAATCAGGCCAAACTCTGGTGGCAGGAAGAGTTATAGGCTGCAGTGGGGAAACCATTGCAGTTGTTTTGCTAGATGGATGTGATACACACTTGTAAAGGTATCTTCCAAGCATTTGTGTTTATGCCCATAGGTTAGGTTATTAGAGCAGTCAGTGTTCATTTAGATGTTTCTGCATCTTTTCATTTGTCTTTATTAAGGAGGAGGAATATCACTGAGATGGGCCAATATCCATGTCTTGGAAACAGATAATGAGAAGGCACAAGAGTTCAATGTCTTGCCACAGTGGAAAGGGGATCATTCTTCATCTAAGTCACCCCCTCCAAGGCACAGGGACTCTTGAAAAAGAGGATGGTTGAAAGAATGTAAGAGCCAGAGGAAGGGGTGTAGTGTGGCATATATGGTCAAGCTTGGTTGTACCCACTTGTTTAGGTTCATCACAAACCTGACTGTTGATGCTCCACAAGAAAGGAAGGGCAAGAGACACAGTCACACCTCATAAGCAATCAGTTGGCCTGAGTTGCACCAAGGGAAGGGACTAAGAATACCTAAGAAGACAATGCCTTGAGGCAGGGGCTCTCACCATTTCCAATGGCTGCCAGAAGGTCAATCTACACCAGACTGGGGGTGACCACCCACACTTTTGTAAGTAACCTCTAAACCTGTATGGAAGCCCAATAAACTCTTTAGTTTCTCAAACTGTAGTTTGGAGAAATTCTGGTTCATTTTGTAGTAAGGAAGGTGGGACAAGGGGACTGGATGGCTTTTGTGCCTCACAGAAGGAATTTTAGCAACAAGTGTGTACTAAAGATGTATTATTACATTATCTTTTATCTTTAATTCAGATTCCATACTCTTCTTGTAAAAGAATGCTACATAGTACTCTCTTCTGAAGTCAAACCATTGCTGTCTTCATTTCAGCTGTGCTTACTTACAGAAGATCACCATAATCAAATTGTAGATTATCATGTTTTGGGTGCACCTAGTCTTCAGGTAATTATATGTGCCTATGATGATTGTTTGTCATGTGTTGTTAAAATTTGATGTAATTATGTCATACATTTGTCTTCATGTGTTAAGATCTCAATTCCGTCATGTGTGCCTATAAGAACTATCTTCATATTTTTCTATCAAAATTATTTTTAACAACAAACTGTAGACACCTCAGTGTTTTCTTTCTCATTATTTTATTGTGCACCAAATTATTGTTTTAACTTTATTTTGGCATGTGCAATTAAAATACACATATACATATTTATAAATTTAGGTATTTTGATGATAAATTCAGAGGCCTTATAAACTTGGATACCCTACACTTAAAAAAAATTCTTATTTTTATTTAATGTGTATGAGTTTTATGGATGTACATGTGTAAGTGCACCTGTGTCCTCTAGTGCCTGCAGAGGACAGAAGAGGGTATCAGATCCCCTTGAACTGGAGCTATGGATGGTCAGTAGCCACCATGTGGGTGCTGGAATTCTATCCTGAGTTTTCTGAAAGAGCAGTTAGTGCTCTTAACTGCTGAGACATCTCTCCAGCTCATCCTAAAGTTCTTTAATTCTATGAAACAACGTCTTTAGTTCTGTAAGTGTTTCACAAAACTAAAATACCAGTTGTTTATACAAAGCAACTTCTTAGCTTGTTTAAAGATTCTATTTGTTAGAAAACGTTTTTGGTTTTGGTTTGCTTTCAAGGTGTTTGTTTTAAGGTATATAATTTTTGTTTGCTTTAAAAGCAATTTTTGTTTCTAAAGGCATTTTTAATTCTGGACATTTGTTTGTTTAAATTTACTAGCAGTATTTTTTTCTTCTTATTTTTCTTTTCCTCTGGACACTTCTCCCATATCTAATCTAAGAAATGAAAGAAATATTTTGAGAAAACTGAACTGCAGTTGGTTTTAGGTTTGATTAGCATGTTAATTCACCTTCAGAACTAAAGATACATTCTAAGGTTAGTTTCCATATCTCATCATTTGCCTTTCATTCTTTGTCCCCCACCACAAAACTCTGTATGCAAATGGATTATGCCGTTTTAAGAAAGTCCACTCTTCTGGGAAACTCACTTGGATATAGCTCACATTTTCCCCGCTCCCAGAAACTCTTCAGCTTTAATTCTCACGTTAAAGTCTATAGTAAATTGTCTTGTTATAACAGCTATTCTTATAAGCTGGTCTCTTAGCCCCAAGAAAACAGCCTCAGACAAATGGGACAATGTCAACGTGTTCAGGAAAACTAGTTTTAAATTTATTCTTAAACCAAAGTTTTAATGTTCCCTTTACTGTTCTTCCTCTGATTTATATAATTTCAATGTCTTAAATAAGGAGAACCCTGCTAGTCACGGGAATTGCCCCCTGTAAAAAATATTAAACCTTAATCTTTGCTTTCAAACTCTGTAAAATTTGGAACTTGATCTATGATAAGGAATTCCAATCATTAATCCTACTAAATCTTATAAACTTTTGTTTAAGGGAAGGCCCTAATGCATTACCTAATGCCTAATACCTAATGGCTGGGGCAATGGAGCTAAGCTCTCTTCCCTTTAAGGAGATTCAAACTGGATCTGACTGGCCAAGCAACACACCCTTATTAAAAAGTAAAATCTGCCTTGCCAAATTACTTTTGATTTTTCTACATGTTCTTTGTCTGGAAATTTTTGTGGTAAGTTACCTTTAATATGAAATAAGCATTTTAGATATTTTTTAAGGCATTTCTACCTCTACTTCCTCTTTAATGCCAACAAAAAGGGTTGTTGAGGTTCATACCTTTGCCAATCCTATGTAAAAACATCTCAAATTATTTAAAAAAACCTGCTTCAATGCTTACAGAGACATCTTAAATTTTATATATGACCATAAAGTGTTAATTGTTCATTTCTGTGTTTAAATATTAATTACTTAGTGAATTATCAAAACAAATGGTAAATTTATTTGTAAATGCTATCATGTCCATGACTAGATATTTCCAGAACAGAATGGATAACGAGAACATTTAAGCAAGTTTATTGAAGGTCTGGGCAGGTATATACAGATACAGAGTTATTATTATAAGAATTACTGTTGCAGCCAAAATTTGTACTCTACTCTTGTGACTTGTAGTGCACACCAAGTTACTATCTTAGATAAAATAGTTATTCATAAGTATTGAGGTTACGTAGGGCTACTAAAAGAAGTCTTTATGTTCCTCTGTATTACGCAAGTGTTACATTTGGTACTTTGTTTGGTCAATAAGATAATTTGGCTCAAGAGGTGCTAAGTTTTGCCTCCTGGTATCAAATGGGTTCAGTTCAGAAGAAAACGGTTTTGGTGAGTTTGGTCTGAATACTGATCAGCTTCTTTCATATCCATTGGTATGTGACATGGCCCCCACCTTTCTATCTGAAAACTGTAAATCAGGATATGGGGGGCTGGGAAACAGACGAGATAATTTTATTTGTAATGCAACAACAATCACCTAAAGTAAACCTAAAAATTATTTTAAGATCCTTTCGTGGGCTATGCCTTCTTAACTTATGATGTTAAATCTTTCTTTTTCTTACTTATGCCCACTCTTCTTATATTACCTGGATAGTCCTTCATTGTACCTAAATCCACTAAAGTAATCTTAAAATTTCTAAAGCCAAAGTTCAGTCAAATTATAAATTATATTGATTCTTATAAAAACTAACCAAAAAATAGAATATATGTATAGTCAAGTTTTATTCAAGAATTTTTGGGGTTTTGTACACAGTAATCAACTTACCAGAATGGTATAACTAACTTCCTTTGAGGTTTAATAATCATACTTAAAGGAGTATATTAATCTGGTCAAAAGAGACTTAAAGGGACAATTTTCTAATCCTTGCCCTCCAAGGTTGATCAAGTCCCAGAGAACTATGGGGCATCTAAAATGTCCTGTAACTTTGATGAGCCATCTGTCCTCTTTTTCAGGGAGGTCATGGAGACCCCACTAGAGGGACTGAAGCCAGTGTCCATTCTATAGAGAGGAGAGTCAACAAAGGAAAATGTTTCTGCCATGCTTCCAAGTGAAGCCAAGTCAAGCAGGTCCTTCTGACTTTTACTCACATGGGTGAAACTGGTAAACAAAAAACTAAAGTTGCCAAGGGCTGCCCCCAAAGTCCAAGTGACCCATGAGGACCAGAACCTCAACTGACCTTCACAGTAACACAAAATTTCTACTAATTTGGGCCAACGGTATTGTCTTAATCAGTTGGAAAGTATAATCAAAAATAAAAATGATCAGTACATTTCCTTTAGAGTCTGAGAAATTATGCTTCCCAGACATTAGGTTTAAAAGTTCATATAAGATGTTATTTAAAAGATTCTCACTAAGATTTTCTCAGTGATAAAAATTTTATTTCTCAGGCATTAGGCTTAAAAGTTCATATAAGATATTACTTAAAATATTCTCAGTAAGATTTTCTCCATGATAAAAAAATACTAGTTAGATATAAGACTTCAGATCTTGGCTAATTTAACACTACAGTTCCTACTTCCAGCCAAAAATACAAACCCACTGAAAATAAATAATGGCTAAACTTCTTCTCTCCCCTTGTCTGGAAGCCATTTGGGAGAGAACTCACATTGTGATTCTAGCCACTCCAACAACTATCAAAGTGCCTGAAAAACAGATCCTGAGTCCAAACATGGCAGCCAAAAGAAAAATGAGGAGAAACCCAATAAACAGATACTCATAGAAGCCCTGATCAAGAAACTGTAATGGATTTTGATTTTGAAATTTAAAATTCACCCTCTTATAACTTCTCCTGCTTCCCTGCCTAGGTCTTGTGCCTAAATATTCTTGCCTTTACTTCTCCTTCTCATCTCCCAGGCACCAGTCAAGGACTCTTTTTTCTCTCTAGAGCTAACAGTTATAAACTTTGGGGGAAGTTTAGATAAACCCACTGAAGGGGTACCCCATTTGCTACACTCTGCACCCCTATTTAACATTCAAGTAGTCAGAAGGACTGGTGTTCAAATTCCTTGTTTGCAATTAGGGTTGGCTCTTCAGAGGGAGGAGTAATGAGAACAGAATGTAGAAATTAGCTAGGAAGCATTAGGATGAAGACCCCCCAAAATGCCTATTTTCTTTATGACTGAGACCTAGAAATTCCCTTGGATCTGGGAGTAAATTTGTCCCTACCTGAGGCTTGATATATCAGATTTATGCAATCCAAAAATGTTTCTAGTTCTACTATAGCTAGAGGCTGGGGGGGTGCAATAAGAGGTTCTTTTGTTTTTTTTTTTTTCTATAATATCCTGTTCCTGGAAGACACACTGAGGACATGACTAGAACCTCAATGGACTTGGACACTTGGAATGATGACTGGACTAAGCAGTTCTCCATTTCCTCCTCATCTCCCTCCACTAAATCCTTATTGTCTTCTGAGTAATGAGATCATATACTATGCATAATGAACTGTTGCCTCCAAACATTATCATTATACTATGTGTAATCAACCGCTGCCTCCAAACCTTTTGACAAAATCTCCTTACTGAGAAGCATGCATGACTGTCCAAGCCACTACCTGAGAACAAAGTAAGGTTATGTTTCTGCTCCCTCCCACCTGAGGACTCCTTTCCAGCTAAAAGAAAAAGGATTCCCCCATTCCATTCTTTTTATGTCTTCAGGGTCTGGAATGATAGAATACTGCAGTTGCAGAAAACCCAAAGTCCTTTGAAATTGCTACTGACCTTATCTGACTCTGAGACTGTTAACCTCATCAATAACCTCATCAATAAATCACACCCAATTCAGCTACTCCCATAACTCAGGGAGAACTGTTTGAGGCAGGCTGTTGCTCAAGATGGCCTGTCCTACTTGACCACCTGGTTTCAGAAAATAACACACGTAGACGTGAAACTGCAGCTGCTTCCTTATGCCGTAATCCCTATATGGTCTCTAACTCTCTCCATATACAGTACAGTTGACTCCAGCATTTAGTAAGGCTGTCATCACCGTGGTTGAATAAATGCAGTCTCATCTTAGGTCAGGTGTGGTCTCTCTCTTTCTCTCCTATTCCTGCATTGTTCACTCCAAAACCTAACAACTAGGAGCCCCACAGATCCTCAAAAATACTAGCCATTTCCTGTGATCTTGGTTACTCATTAGAAATGGAGAGTAATACCCTATTGCTGAAGACACTACACACATAACTTATAGAAGAAACAGGGAGCAGTCAAATTGGAACTTATTTCAATGCTTCATCTATACTGTCTAGCTTTCATAAGGCTAGAAGGTACTATGCATGCTACCACAATAGAAAAGTAATCAGTCATCTTGCCCAGCTGTGAATCTTGTGAGCTACAACTGGCTTGGAAAGATATGGCTCTTAATGTAATAGTAATACAAGTACTATGGGATTAACCAACTGTTCTCCAATTGGCTTTAAGGGCTGTTTCACAAGATGGAGCCCATATCTAACACTGATATCAGACCTATGAACCTGTGGTTAAACAAGTGACAGGCCATGGGGGGAGAGTCTTCTACTGTTATTGTGTTACATAGGCACAATATTAAACTGAATTCTGTAGGTTAATTCACCTCTCAACTCTCACCAGGGAAGATTCTCATGCAGTAGATGGTGATGAACCCAGAGACCCACAAATGGGTAAGAGACTGAAGCTTTTCTCCAGCTGAGTTCCCTATGACTACAAGAAACTGGAAGACAAAAAAGGAAGGTCAGACAGTACTAAGAGACTTGGACATAAGAAATACAATGTTTGATGCCAAGGTCACTGGGCCACAGCACTGTGCTCACAGGAGACCTAAAAGTACTTTATTCAGTAGTGATCTTGGGGAAGGTATGGGGCTTTAGTTGCTTTGATGAGCCCTGTGGCAGAATTTCATATATCTATTATGCAAAAGAGAATTTAGTGCATTTGAATGATTTGGGACACTGTCTTAGTTAGCTTTGTAATACAGTGATAAAGCGCTGACCAAAACCAACTTCATAAGTGCTAAAAATTAGGAGTTAAGAGTCATTGGTAGGAAAGAAAAGCAGCCAACCTCACAAAATCCATACCTGCGTAGCAATGAGGCTGCAGGAGATCATGACCCCAGGTGATATGGAGATCTCCAGGTTTCTGTTTGGCTGCCATTTATCCATAGTAGGCTAGGGAGAGGATGACAAGTTTTATGGGGTGGAGGACAGAAGAGAAGGGAGGTTGAAGAGTTGGAGGAGGAGGAGAAAGAGGAGGAGTGGGGAGGGGGAGAGGAGAGGAGAAGAGAGAGAGAGAGAGAGAGAGAGAGAGAGAGAGAGAGAGAGAGAGAGAGAAAGTTAGGCAGGCACCCCAGTCCCCAAGGAGAGTGTAAAAAAAAATGGAAGACAAAAAAGGAAGGTCAGACAGTACTAAGAGACTTGGACATAAGAAATACAATGTTTGATGCCAAGGTCACTGGGCCACAGCACTGTGCTCACAGGAGACCTAAAAGTACTTTATTCAGTAGTGATCTTGGGGAAGGTATGGGGCTTTAGTTGCTTTGATGAGCCCTGTGGCAGAGTTTCATATATCTATTATGCAAAAGAGAATTTAGTGCATTTGAATGATTTGGGACACTGTCTTAGTTAGCTTTGTAATACAGTGATAAAGCGCTGACCAAAACCAACTTCATAAGTGCTAAAAATTAGGAGTTAAGAGTCATTGGTAGGAAAGAAAAGCAGCCAACCTCACAAAATCCATACCTGCGTAGCAATGAGGCTGCAGGAGATCATGACCCCAGGTGATATGGAGATCTCCAGGTTTCTGTTTGGCTGCCATTTATCCATAGTAGGCTAGGGAGAGGATGACTGAAGTTTTATGGGGTGGAGGAAAGAAGAGAAGGGAGGTTGAAGAGTTGGAGAAGAAGGAGAAAGAGGAGGAGTGGGGAGGGGGAAAGGAGAGGAGAAGAGAGAGAGAGAGAGAGAGAGAGAAAGTCAGGCAGGCACCCCAGTCCCCAAGGAGAGTTCCCTCCTGGGTTTTGGCAACAAAATGTTAGGAATAGGTGTTGAAAGAGTTGCTGGTAGGAAAGAAAAGTAGCCAACTTCTTAGTCTGCTTCCATTATTAGT
>NW_008352543.1:109381-113516 GCF_000622305.1 Nannospalax galili
AGAAATAAAACAATGCTTCAAAGCTTAGGATGTATTCATAAGTTACAGTGTTCAGAAAACTTCTGAAACAAAATTCATAAGGCCCTTCTCCAATATTTGCTAAGCAAGAATATTTGTAGAGGAGAGAAGATTAACTGGCCAAGCTGTGAATCCCTGGGAACCCAAGGGATTCAATCCTCCTGAGTCATCACTCGTGCTAGGATGGGGTGTGATGCAATTGGCTTTGAGTGACCTATGCTACTGTACAGTGTTCAGAAAACTTCTGAAACAAAATTCATAAGGCCCTTCTCCAATATTTGCTAAGCAAGAATATTTGTAGAGGAGAGAAGATTAACTGGCCAAGCTGTGAATCCCTGGGAACCCAAGGGATTCAATCCTCCTGAGTCATCACTCGTGCTAGGATGGGGTGTGATGCAATTGGCTTTGAGTGACCTATGCTACTGTAAGGAACCTCAATAAATCCCCCTAAACCAGGAAGGCATGGACTTGTTTCTTTGTCTATTTTCAATGCCATTTTTGGAATAAGTAGATGTTTCTTAACAAGCCTCCAGAAAAAGTCCCATTATGCTATTGACTAGTGGTTACTCTGATTTCCCATTAATAAATGAGAGCATTTAGTGTCACCTTCCAAATCTATCTCAACATCATCTGTCAGTTGTTTCTGTTGCAGGAGACTTGTTTCTCAAGTTCATATAACTTAAGATTGAAAAAAAAGAGGCTCATAAATCTCAAGAAATAAAACAATGCTTCAAAGCTTAGGATGTATTCATAAGTTATAGTGTTCAGAAAACTTCTGAAACAAAATTCATAAGGCCCTTCTCCAATATTGGCTAAGCAAGAATATTTGTAGAGGAGAGAAGATTCACTGGCCAAGCTGTGAATCCCTGGGAACCCAAGGGATTCAATCCTCCTGAGGCATCACTCATGCTAGGATGGGGTGTGATGCAGTTGGCTTTGAGTGACCTATGCTCCTGTAATTAACCCCTCACCTATGCTACTGTAAGGAACCTCAATAAATCCCCTAAACCAGGAAGGCATGGACTTGTTTCTTTGTCTATTGTCAATGCCATTTTTGGAATAAGTAGATGTTTCTTAACAAGCCTCCAGAAAAAGTCTCATCACGCTATGGACTAGTGGTTACTCTGATTTCCCATTAATAAATGAGAGCATTTAGTGTCACCTTCCAAATATATCTCAACATCATCTGTCAGTTGTGTCTGGTGAAGGAGACTTGTTTCTTTAGTTCATAAAAAAAGGGGACAGTATCTGCAGTGCTAGCACTCTGGAGATAGGGGCGTGATGATCATAAGTTAAAGGTTATACTTGCATACAGATCAAATGGAAGTCAACCTGGATCACATGAGACCATCTAAAGGGAGAAAGAGAGGGGGGGGGGAGAAAGAGAGAGACAGAGAGAGAGGAGAAAGAGGGATGAGAGAGAAAGAGGAAAGAGAGAAATGCATATGACAAGTATTAAGTACATAAGTACACAACCTAGCAGAGTTTGACTGTCAATTTTTCTTTCTTTCTTTCTTTCTTTCTTTCTTTCTTTCTTTCTTTCTTTCTTTCTTTCTTTCTTTCTTCATTTATTTATTTATTTATTTACTTTATTTTGGTCTTTTTTGAATCAGGGTCTCCCTGTGGCCCCAGCTGGCCTGGAACCCACAGAGATCTACCTGCCTCTACCTCCCAAACTGCTGGGACTAAAGAGTCCCATTATGCTATTGACTAGTGGTTACTCTGATTTCCCATTAATAAATGAGAGCATTTAGTGTCACCTTCCAAATCTATCTCAACATCATCTGTCAGTTGTTTCTGTTGCAGGAGACTTGTTTCTCAAGTTCATATAACTTAAGATCAAAGGGGACAGTATCTGCAGTCCTAGCACTCTGGAGATAGAGGCATGATGATCATAAGTTAAAGGTTATACTTGCATACAGATCAAATGGAAGTCAACCTGGATTACATGAGACCATCTAAAGGGGGAGAGAGAGAGATAGAGAGAGAGAGAGAGAGAGAGAGGAGAAAGAGGGAGGAGAAAGAGGAAGCATTTTGTTACGTCTTTCTTTCTTCTTCCTTTCTTTTAAATATTTTCTGTGTGCTATGATGAAATGGTTGTGTGTGTGTGTGTCTGTATGTGTCTGTGTGTGTTTTCATGTGAGTTTGGGTGGATGCATGCCACAATATACATGTGGAGGTTAGAGGACAACTTGGGGTTTCAGCTCTGAACTTCCAAGTTTTTGAGATGTCATCTCTCTTGTTCTGCTCTGTACTCCAGACTGCCTAGCAAGTGAACTTCCATTGATTCTCCTCCTGTGCCTCCCATCTGCCAGTAGAGATAGCAAATGCTTCGAATGAGAGTTGATTAATGCTCAGGGATCAACCACTTGTGTGAGGTGGTGAAAAGGGTTCAGCACAAAATTTTGGAGAGTTGGATGATTCTTCAGGACCCAGATCACTGTTTCTACTATTCCCCATTTTAACACTTAAGTGAAAAGCAGCTGTGGCCTGTCTGAGGTAGGAATTATGAGACGTTATTTCTTACCTGGAAATCAACCATAACTTTTTCCATTCTCAATTCTCTATATAACAGTATTTCATACATTTGGCAACAAAACTGTACATACCTTAAATAATTGTTATGTAACATTTGACTGCACATCTCATTCCTCCATACATTCACTGAAGTACCTCCTAGGTACTTATATCAATCATCACTAACCAATAATAAAATAAATGGACCCTGAATGACAGAAGCCAGAGTAATTCATATTTATTTTTGGTTTCAAAGCCTCTAACCTGAAATGTAAATTAACTTAAAATGAATATTTACCTGAGAATGTTTGTTATCATGTACTTTCCATAACTATAAATTGAATGTGCACTAATACCTTTCAAAAAGAAATCTTGGAGATTGACAGTTGTTGAAAAGTAATTGCGTTTGTGTAAATTGGACTGTTCCTTATTCACCTGAGAATGAGCTCGTAGATCCCTGGTGATTTGAATTCACAGTTGATTGGAGAGCCTCTTCAGAGACTTGTCTGCAACAAAAAACAATGAGAGTAAGAAACATTGTAGCAGCTATAAAATCACAACAACCTTGACTGTCTTACTCTGCAACGATTTTTCATTTCAAGAGGTAAGACTTTGGCTCCTTGGGTAAATTGAGAATAAATATGAATTTATGAACCATAGCTAAGAAATTACTCAGAATAGAATCAAGGAATCTTGTAGCATAAGAGAGAAAAAGAACCTTTGTGTAATCAACTTGTATATCAGTAGAAAATTCTTCTGAATAATCAAGGCACGAAAGTCAGTTTTCAGAGAATCCTTATTAATCCATCACCTACTAAGATCGATAACTAGCACAGCTTTTAAATGTGTCTAAATTCACCTACACAGCCGAAATGCTAATAAATTCACCACCTTTGAAATGCTTTGGTGGCTTAGTGTCACTGAATGGCTTGTGGAAAGATCTTTTGGTTTTCATTGACTAGATGCTGAAGCATCACAGATCTGTGAACAAACAAGGATCTAAATCCAGAACGCCCAGAAGTTGAAAATCAACCTGCACCTAGCGGTTGAACCTTGGCAAACTTAAGTTTAGGTTGAATACTTATTCACTAGCAAACTTTGTTGAAAATTTCATAAGATCATTCTGTCAATCTTCAGTTAGAAACAATGTTGCATTACAAAAAGATTTGGAATGTTAGACTAAAAGAATACTAATAACAATATTCTAAACATTATTCATAAGTTACATGACACTAGGATTAACATTTCAAACAACTTAATAGAGCAATGGCTTAATTATAAATACTTAAAATACTTAAGGAATTTATATTCAGAATTTATTTTTGTGAAATTATTTCTATTTCTTCTCAGTTCCTGTAAGAAAATTTGTTTATCTCTTTAAAAATTGATTAAGACTTGGTCTTGCTTAACTGATTTATTTTATAATCATTTATATTATCTGATCACTTCTTTTATGTATTAAAAATCAGAAAGCTGAAACGCTATACCACCATCTATCCCAAATATTTATGTGCTCTCAACTTCATTGCAAATCTTCATCTGCCAAAAGAATTGACCGAGTTCGGCTTACAGTTCATATCTAATTCTAATATTTCTTATG
>NW_008352543.1:113665-131265 GCF_000622305.1 Nannospalax galili
TTCTTAACCCTGTATTGTACTTATCATAACTACTTTGTTAGTTTGTTAAATCTCAAACATTTTACATTTTTTTATTTGTGAACAGAGGGAAATGGGGTATGTGGGAGCCACAGTACATATGTGGAGGTCAACGGACAACATCCCCTCCTCTAATTGTGCAGATTCCAGCAATGAAACACAGATTGTCAGGATTGTCAGCTGCCTTTACCAGCTAAGCTATCCTGTAGGCCAGGTTCTCAGAGTTTTAAATCTCTAGCTTTAAAAACTTAGGTATATTTGACTCTAAAGAAATGTAAGAAAAAGTTACACATTACAGGTAGATTTTTTTCTAGCATTTTTGTTTTAAAAATGTAAGACAGACTCAATGCATAGGCTAGAGTATGTCTCATTTGCTCATTGAAATGTTTCTTTAATGATGTATTCATTTATAATGCCCTCCATGATGTGTTAAAGAGAGTAGCTACATATTTATAAATCCATTCCTGTAATGTCTTCATCACAGCTTTGTTCTGGAAACAGCTACTCACTCCCATGTCTATCCTGGAGGATGGAAACCACACCTCAGTGACACAGTTCATTTTACTTGGCTTAACATTTGACCCAGTCCTTCGAGTCATCCTCTTCATCATCATCCTGTGCATTTACCTGGTGACCCTGTCTGGAAACTTCAGTACAATTCTTCTAATCAGAGTCTCTCCTCAGCTCCATCACCCCATGTACTTCTTACTGAGCCATTTGGCTTCTACTGACATTGGCATTTCATCTTCTGTCACACCCAATATGCTTGTCAATTTCCTGCTGGAGAGATATACCATCTCCTACCTAGGATGTGCCATGCAGCTTGGCTCAGCTGCTTTCTTTGGGACAGTCGAGTGCTACCTTCTGGCTGCCATGGCTTATGATCGCTTTATGGCAATCTGTAGCCCATTGCTTTATCCAACAAAAATGTCCACACAAGTCTGTAACCAGTTGATTGTAGGATCATATGTAGGTAGTTTTCTTAATGCTTCCTGCTTTACCTTTTCCTTCTTTTCTTTCATCTTCTGTGGCTCAAATAGAGTCAACCACTTTTTCTGTGATTTTGCTCCCTTAGTTGAACTTTGCTGTTCTGATGCCAGTGTCTCTGCATTTGTTATCTCATTTTCTGCAGGCACCGTTACTGTTATCACGTTGTTAGTCATAGCTATCTCCTACATCTACATCTTCATCACCATTCTGAAGATGCGTTCCACTGAGGGCCGCCAGAAGGCCTTCTCCACCTGCACCTCCCACCTCACTGCAGTCACTATATACTACGGAACTGTCACATTCATTTATGTGATGCCAAAGTCCAGCTACTCCACTGACCAGAACAAGGTGGTGTCTGTGTTCTACATGGTGGTGATCCCCATGTTGAACCCTCTCATCTACAGTCTCAAGAGTAATGAGATTAAAAATGCTTTGAAGAGACAGCTTAGTAAGAAAATATTTTCATAGAGATATATGTTATTCTGTAGGCAGTCACCCTGGAACAATGGACCATCATCTCTGATTTAGTTATTAGCTTTATCATAATCCTTTGGCCCACATTTCCTTGAAAATTGTCCATATAACACAAATGATCTTTACAAACATGAATCATAATGGTTACTCCTATTGAAAAATTTTAATTATTCTACCAATTTCAGAAAAAATTCAAGATGCTTTTCCATGGTCCATGGGTCTCCTTGGCTTTCCCTGATTTACTTGTTGAGATTTTCTGGATCATTGACATTTTTAGTTTCTACTCTGAAAGTTTTATCCCACTCTCTATGCCAACAAGAACTTCTTAGTTTTCTTCTCAAACATCAACAGCCCCACATGGATTTATTGTCAGCCTACTTATGCTGGCACTACCCCCACACCACCATGTCCACAGTTTACAAGTCACATGACTTCCACTTATTGTTGAATCATGTCCTAATTTATTAAAGTTCATTTATTTTACAGTGTCCTCTCTACTGGTCTCAATTTTATGAAAATTCTGTTATTCACTAACATAAGTTCAGTATTTACTTGGTTTCTTGAATGCAGTTAATATTCAACAAATACATCTAGAGGAATTAATGGCTAAATGATTACCCATATTTGCCTGTAAAACAATTTCAAATCTCTGCTACAATATTCCAGAAAGCATTTTTGTCACTAAGGTAAAAATTATGGTGTTTGATGTGTCTTCCCTAGGTTCTCCATAAATTATTCCCAAACATGTCAAGAAAGAGTTATGTTTTAACAGATATGAAAATTAAGGTCTCTTAATGGTCATTGTCTTGTTATTTCTGAATCATTCAAGCTCAGTTCATACTTAACATTCTGAATATTCTGACCACAAATATATGGGTTCCATGTTCATTGGGATGGTAGTTTTATGTTCAGGAATTTTGAGTTTACATAACTAAAGTTCTAAGATCTCATGAAGTCATATGTATCTTAAAATTTTATCAGACATTTGGAGATGTTTTTTTCCAGTAATAAAGACTAGAACAGGTTATCAGGAGAGAGAGAGATGAAGCTCTGTTCATGTGAGTTGTTATGATGAAAAAGCAGGGGCTGGCCAGGTGACTCTGTAGGTAAAGGCATTTGCCTCCAAGCCTGACAACCTGACTTTGATCACCAGGACCTACATAGTGGAAGCAGAGAACCAACGCCATAATTTTCCTCTCTGTGTGTTTGTGTGTGTGTGTGTGTGTGTGTGTGTGTGTGTGTGTTTATGTGTGTGTGCCATCTTCCTGATCAAACTTACTTCATTTTTAATATTTCTTTCTTTCATTTATTTCTTTAGACAGAGTCTTTCTATAGCATCAGCTGCCCCAGAGCTTAATTGGAGTGTCTTCAGTTCTACCTCTCTAGACTTTTTCAATGGTATTTAAATATCCAGTTATATAAATTAAATTATTTTCTGCTTAAAATGACTAACAATTGTTAGTCTTTTATAACAAACCCCTTGGCTGAAGCACATAAGGGGACTTATGTAGGTTCAAGTACTACATATATAAATGCCTCAAGAATATTATTATATGTTCTGGTAATGCCTTATCTGTGTCAATGGGGGGTGGGGGTGGGAGAAGTTCGCTCTGCCTCTTTCAGGCTTGTCCAATAGTCATAGAGTCATAGAGAAATTTATGGCTGACATCTTAGTTCACGTGACAAATTTTTATTGCCATTGGAATTTAGGGATGGAAAAATAAAAAAGAAGTAATTTAAATGTTTATTTAGTTTGGGGATGGTATAAAAGAATGTAGATGAGAATTATTTCCACATTTATCCTTTCCAGGAATGTAATTTTTAGCTTTTATCCCCCACCACAAAAACCTTATCTGTGTCAATGGGGGGTGGGGGTGGGAGACGCTCGCTCTGCCTCTTACAGGCTTGTCCAATAGTCATAGAGAAATTTATGGATGACATCTTAGTTCACATGACAAATTTTTATTTCCATTGGAATTTAGGGATGGAAAAATAAAAAAGAAGTAATTTAAATGTTTATTTGGTTTGGGGATGGTATAAAAGAATGTAGATGAGAATTATTTCCACATTTATCCTTTCCAGGAATGTAATTTTTAGCTTTTATCCCCCACCACAAAAAACAAAATGATTCAAAATAGATCATTGAATAAGTGACAGTCCTCATTTCAAGCTGACAAAGGCATTAGTTAGGTCCTTGATGTATATGACCCATGAATGTTTTACTTCAGTTTTTACACGTCATTCATCACCTGGTTTTCTGCATTGTATTCGTAAGCAATCTCAACTCTTCTTATATTTTCTAGGATGGTAGAATTAGGTAAATTCATTTAATATAGCTATGTCTTATTCTCTATATTGCTAATTTGCTTGCTTAATTCTTGACAACACAAAGAGATGTACTAAACTGTGGTGAAGATTCTCATAGCAGATAGGATAAAAGGAAAGATGTGGGCTAGGAATACATATATAGGGAGAAGATGAATATGGAATATGGAAAAAAAGTTTTATATGAAGGGACAGAAGATTATGGAGTGGTGAGTAGACTATGAGATCCAGAGATCAGAATTTCTAGAAGTATTACATGATATTTGGAGTGAACTCAGTTTCCAAAAGATTTACCATATTAAGTTATCACATGGTACATATATGAATAAAACTTATGTTCACTATCCAACTGACCTTATATTTCCCTAAGTTTTGGAGATGCAGACTAACAGATTTCTGTGGCCCCTGTGGTAGAAAATTCATGTTTATCGATGTCATTCATTCATCTACTCATTAATTCACAAAATGTACATGAATTAAGCACCAAAAGGTATCAAGGCATAGGTATTATAGAAGTGAATGAGCCAGCCCAATCCTCAGAGTGAGGAATGCATATGTATAAGACATATATAACAAAGACTTAGTTTTGATGAACAAACACTATCTTTAGAAGATACTGTTGAAGTGGAGAAGCAGAAGTTATCATATCTAGGAAAGCATCATCTTGGTAGACACCAGGCTTCCTATTGGAGTCTTGGGTGAAATGTTTTCCTTTGCACTTCAAGATTAACCCTTCTTTGGATTTCTACTCCCTAAAGTCTGTCCGGGTATCATCATTGTTGAATAGCAATCCTGACAACAAGTATTTCTATTAGACCCTAGCATAGTTCTGTTCTCCACATTCGAAAGGTTTTGTTGTAGTCTAACAGAATTATAAATATTCCTTATGAAACATGTGAGCCAGAATGCATGATCTGTTTCCAAGTGAGTAGCATAAGGAGTGGGTTCTTACACTAAAAAACACATTATATTAGTTTTCTCTTGGTGCTGTAAGATTTTACTGCATTTGATACACAGAGAGAGGAAATGCCAGTTTATAAGCTATAAACAATTCTTAATGTCTTAAATCAAATATGATTTTCAATGAGTTGTAATCAAGGAGTTAGTAGAGCTGGGTTCTATATGTAGGCTTTAGAAGAGATTCATCCTCGAGGCCACCATGTTACTTGATTTGTGGTCTACTTGTTATACATTCAAACCACTAAGGTTTTATAGCTTCCTGTAAAGTCACAACTTCCTTTGCGTGACTCTTTATTAAGGATAATAGTAATTATATTGGGTCAACTTGGGTAATTTATTTTGTCAGATTAAATTCATTTCCAATTTTAATCTATGCTTTTCCAGTAACTTAGCAGTTTTCTGGTTCATTGAATTTGTTCTTGATCATTTTTAGTAAACCATTAGTTATGATTATCACATTCTGTAGCAAAGGACATTTTACTAGTCAGAAATAGTGGCCACCAGAAATCTAATTCTCTGAAATTTAGTAATATCTACATTTAATGTTTTAAATATTTTATATAAAAGATAAAATAAAATGAACAAATTAATTTAAGTGCACAATTATCAGTTACTGGCAAAGTGCATAAACCTGTTTAAGTCAAGCCATTATCTTAACATAGAACTTTACAATCCACCTAAAATTAAAATTCAAGTGATAAGTTATATTGACCAATATAATGGCAAATTAAAAGATTCAGACATCAAATAAAGGATGTGAATGAGATCAGATAGTAAGGGAGTCAGTCATAAATTTTGGGTAAAAAAAATCACAGTACCAGGGATGGACAACTTACATGCAAATTTTTGGTAATGGGGGCCCTTGAAGCCCCACAGTAATAAAAGTTATTGATTGCTGTGTGCTGTTTGTTATTGCAGTAAACATTCAGTGCTGGGAGGCACACACATGGCTCCCTTGTGACCTACTGATACAATGTTCCTCCAAACTACAGTTTAGGGAGTAAAGATATTTATTTGGGCTTCCTAACACAGCTTGGGATGTCAGGGAGGGCTTACTTACAAGCATGGACACCCACGGGCTTTTTCCCGTGACTAAATCAAGCAGACCTTGGCCTCCCAAGGTTGAAATCACTAGTCCACTTCTCTCTCCAACCCCCGGTCTCATGAAATAGCAGCTCAAGAAGAGCCCTAATCCAGAAATGGCAAATAGGATTCATATCACTTTGAATTCCTTATTTGTCCTCTCTCTCTCTCTCTCTCTCTCTCTGCAACGGACCACCTGCAACGGACCAGCCCAGACCGGGGCAGTTCAGTCCGATGGGAACAGGGTCGTCGAGAGGGTGGACAAGGAGTCGGCGAGTGACAAACAGACGCAAAAGGAGCTTGATGAAAGTCTGAGTGTAATTTTTGCAGTTGCAAGGTTTGAAATATATACAGCAAAGATTACAAAAAACCGCAGAACAGTCATGCTAAGATTCACAGTTCCAGAGGTGAAAGTAAAACATAATTTTGCCAACATATTTTTTTATCTTATCAACCTGACACTAGACAGTAAATTTTTGTTTTTTTTGTGTTTGTTTTTCTTTTTTATTGTCAGCCTTTTTCACACACTTAAGATTTTGCTCGGCTTTGTAATCCCAAGTCAAGATGGCCTTGATTCATTAAGCACCCCATTAAGCACTTCCAACACCAGTGGTGCCAGGTTGTTACTTTTTTAACTATCTGATAACATTCCTTGCTTGTTTGTAGTGAGCCATTAGGGCTTCTAAGTTATTTTAACTCTATAAGTCCCAAAAAGGCTATTTCATGCTAGGGATCCATGAATCCATACTTTTCTCTTATCCTACCAATTTTCAAATACTTTCTATATTTGCTCTTTAATGCTCTCTTATTGATTGTTTATCAAAAGACTCCAAGGTGGTCTTGATCTTACCAATTTATCCATGAATTGTAATGAATAACAAGAAACCCTTCTTCTATCTACATTTATCTATCTACATTTTTCTTCTAGAAATCTATTATTTTCTGGACTTTCCAGCATTAACTCTGCTTAATTACTTTTCACTACGTCTAAAATATCTCTCATTAAAATATCTTTCATTAATAATGGTGCATCTAAACTAGGATGATTAAAGAATTTCAATAAAGGCAATGATAGCGGTGTCTAAGGACACCAGGCACCTTCTGGGCCCCCAGAAAGCCCAATATACAGTGACAGTTAGAAGATTAATAGCAAGTAAGAGCGTGCCAGGTACACTGCATGTTTCTTACCACAAACAATTCCAAGAGGCAACCTTCCTTGAAGTTCTAGCCTCAACCCACGGAGGATCTCACGTGGGCTTCATTGGAGATGGCATGACACATGCCTATTGAACAGTTTTACACCAGAACAAAACAGTAAGTCACCATCCGCTTTGGCTGTAGGACATGGAACACTCCACAGATGAAAAGGTCAATTTAGCAGTGTACTTGCAAAGACTCATAACTGGTCAAGTTGTTAGCAAGTGATTGTTCTTGTGTCCTAGTGGCTCAATGCTCAGTCACAGATGGAGAAAAATAATCAGTCTTCTGTATCACTCCCTCCATGGAATATTCTGGAAGGGGCAGAAATTAAAAAAAAAATCTGAAGGATTATACTGGTGTATACATATTTTCTCCAAATTAAAGCATTCCTACTTAGAGGAAAGCAGGGTGCTTATAAAACTCCAGAAAAAAATGCTACCAACTTAGAATGTATAAAATTTATAATGTTCAGGAATTCTGAAATAAGATTTATAAGGCTCTTCTCAAATGTTGAATAAGCAGGAATATTTGCAGCACAGAGGAGAGTCAGTGAGCAAACTATGCATAAACTGTTTAGGGAACCCCAGGGATGCAGCTTCCTGAATCATCACTCATGCAGGGGTGGGATGTCCAGTGATGCAGATGCTTTTGTATCACCTACAGTCCTGAAATTAACCTTTCACCCATGTTACTCTAAGGAACCTCAATAAACACACTAAGGTAGACAGGCATGGAGTCTTTTCTTCTGTCTGTTTTGGTACTGTATCTGGGAAGAGTAAATGTCTTTTCACAACTCTTCTAAAAGTCCACTTTCCACTGTGGACTAGTGATTGCTGTGATATTGCTATATTCCCTATTAATAAATGATAGCACTTAGTGCAGCTTTCTGCATCTATTTCAATGGCAACTATCAGGTGAATATAATACAGGAAACTTGCTTCCTAAAGTCACATGACTCCTCATCAAAAGGGACAGTGAAGGAATTATCCTGACACTGCATGTCTCAACATGATTTCACTTCTTCCTGGTGTAATCAGAGTTAGTGCTGTGGTGTGTGATATCTAGGGTTACTGAATGGAGGTGTCAGTGCATTCTAGCATGGGGAAAATATTCCCTCCTCACTACTTACTATGTTCTGTATTAAATATGTTCATTCATTCTCCTGTGTCTTGCACACAGAAATATAAATGTCATAAGAATTCTATTTTTATCAAACTATATTCAGTGTTCACTCAGTTTGTAGAATAAGACAAATGTTTAACAAATATTTTTGAAGGAAATGGATATTTTCTCATGTTTACTTGTGGACATTGGCATCACATAAATGAATGTGGTGGTCCCATAGAACAGAGTGACTGCAGTGTGGTGGGAGGGGCAGGTGGAGAAGGCCTTCTGGCGGCCCTCAGTGGAGCGCATCTTCAGAGTTCAAATAAAGGAGTAAAATCACAGAAAAAAATGATTGATTATATTTGTTCCACAGAAGAGAAAAGAGAAAAAGGAAATCGCAAAAGAGAAAACATTAAGAAAATGACCCATCTAAGATCCTATAAGCAACCAAACACACACTTGTGTGGACATTTTGGTTGAATAAAGCAATAGACTACAGATTGCCACAAAGCAGTCATAAGCCATGATAGCCAGTAGGTAGCACTCAACTGTCCCAAAGAAAACAGCTGAGCCAAGCTGAATGGGGCATCCAATATAGATGATTGTATGAATTTCTCTCCACCCAGAAACTGACAAGCATATTGGGTGTGACAGAAGATGAATAGTCAATGTCAGTAGAAGCCAAGTGGCTCAGGAAAAAGTACACAGTGTGAGGGAGCAGAGGAGAGATTCTGATTAGAAGGACTGTGTCGAGTTTTCCAGACAGGGTCATCAAGTAGATGCACAGGATGATGATGAAGAGGATGACTCTAAGTACTGGGTCATCTGTTGAGCCAAGCAAAATGAACTGTCTCACTGTTGTATAATTCTCATCCACCAGAAAATCCATGGGACACTGTAACTTCTGTCTGGACAAAGCTGTGATGAAGACATTGTAAGAATGTATTTATAGATATGTGACTGTATTTTGTTTCACACATACCTGGAAGACATTATAAACAAACATATCAGTCAAGAAAAGTTTGGAATAAAATAATATCTTACCCTGAATCTCAGTGTTTATATATTTGTGTGCATTGAGTCTGTATTAAAATTTTAAAACTGAAATGTGAGAAAATTTCAACAAATCGTGAATAAAGTTTATTTACTTATATTTATAGTAAAATATACATAAGTGTTTTAAATCTAAAGATGTAAAACTCTGAGAACTGAAACTCCAAGACACCTCAGCTGGTAAAGGCTCTAGCCACCAATGGGAAAAGACACAGTTCTCTTGTTAGGAATAGAGTCCCCAGGCTCCTGGGTTCAGTGTGTACCTTTGGCTCTGCAGGGTCTTCTGTGCTACCATATGAATTTTAGGATTGATTTTTTCTAATTCTGTGAATTATATCATGGGGATTTTAATTGAGATTGCCCTGAATCTATATATTGCTGTTGGTAGGATGGTTCTTTTTGCAATATTAGTTTTTAAATTCCTGAGCAAAGGTAGTCCTTCCATCTTCTCTTCTCTTCCTCAATCTCTTGCTTTAGAGATTTTAATTTTTCATTGTAGAGATGTTTTGATGTCTTTTGTCAGGTTTATTACGAGATATTTTATTTTTTCGATGCTATTGTGAATGGGAAGTTTTCTCTCATTCTCTATTTCTGCAATTGGTTGATATTGATATATAGAAAGGCTACTGATTTTTGTAGATTAAGTTTGTAATCTGCCACTTTACTGAAAGTCTTAATCATTTCTAGGAGTTTTATGGTGGAATTTTTGGCATTTCATATATAATAACATATCATCTGCAAAAAGGAATAATTTGACGTCATTTCCAATTAGAACTCTCTTAGTTTGCTTCTCTTGTCTCATTGCTCTAGTAAGCACTATATTAAAAATTAGCGGAGATAGCAGACAGCCTTGTGCGGTCCTGATTTATGGAAATGCTTCCTTCCAGTTTTTCTCCATTTAGAACGATGTTGATTGTGGGTTTGTTCTACATAGCTTTATTTACATTGAGGTATGTTCCCTCCAGTCCAATTCCCTCTAGGGCTTTTATCATAAATGCATGTTGAATTTTATCAAAGGCTTTCTCTGCATCTATTGATATGACCATGTGGTTTTTGTCTTTGAGTCCATTTATGTGGTTTATGATGTTTATTCACTTACATATATTGAACCATCCCTTCATCTCTAGAATAAAGATGACTTGAGCATGGTGAACGATATTTTTGATGTGTGTCTGTATGTAGTTTGCAAGCATTGTGTTGAGAATTTTTTCATCTGTGTTCATTTAGGTCTATAGTTTTCTTTTTGGTTGTGTCTTTTCTGGTTTTGGTATTAGAGTGATGCTGGCTTCATGATAGGAATTTGGAAAAATCTCCCTTGGTTTCTCTCTGTTTGAATAAATTAAGTAGTATTGGGTATAGATCTTTCTTTAAATGTCTGGGAGAATTCTGCATTGAATCCATCTAGGCCTGGCCTTTTTTAGTGGGGAGGATTTGTATCACTGTTTCAATCTCCATACATGTTATGGGCCTGTTTAAGCTGTTGATCTCTTCTTGGTTTAGTTTTGGTAATTCCCATGATTTTAGATACACATCCATTTCTTTTAGGTTTTCGTATTTAGTAGTGTAGTAGTGTTTAAGGTATTCCCTAATAATGTTGTGTATCTTTTTGTTGTCTATTATAATGTTTCCCCTTTCATCTCTGATTTTCTTGATTTGGAGTTCTTTCTTTCTATTGGTTAACTGGGCTAAGGGTATGTCTATCTTGATTATCTTTTCAAAGAACCTGCTCTTAGATTCCTTGATTCTTTGTATTGTTTTCTTTGTTTCTATTCCATTAATTTCTGCTGTGATTTTTGTTACTTTTTCTAGTCTGCTTGTTTTGGGTTGCATTTGCTGCTGCCTTTCAAGTGCCTTGAATTGCAATGTTAAGTCATTTATTTGTATTCTTTCTGAATTTGTAACATAGGCACTTAGAACTATAAACTTCACTCGAAAGAATGCTTTTAAGTGCCCCAGAGATTTTTTTGTATTGTATTGTATTGTATTGTATTGTATTGTATTGTATTGTATTTTTCATTTAGCTCCAGGAATACTTTTATTTCTTTCTTAATTTCTTTTGACCCATTGATCATTTAGGAGTGTGTTGTTTAATCTCCATGTGTTCATGTGATAACTAGGGCTTCTTCCGGTGTTAAGATTTATTGCCTTGTGGTCTGATAGAATGCGTGGAATTATTTCATTCTTTTTGTATTTGTTGAGGTTTGTTTTTTGCCCCAGTATATGGTCGATTTTGGAGAAGGTTCCACAGGGTGCTGAGTAGAAAGTATGTCCTTTGGTGCTTGTGTGGAATACTCAGTAGATGTCTGTTAAGTCCATTTGATGTGGATTTCTTTTGTTGTTTCTGATTCTGTTGTGAGACTCAAGCCTTCCATTTTTTTAGTTTAAGTCTGTTTCTGTTTGTATACTTGATGTTACTTTGTTGTTTTCTTATTGGGTATGAAAAGCTGGTTGGTCTAGGCTTCAGGTTCTCTCTTTTGAGTTATATTGGAGGAGCTCTAGTCCAGCTACTCAGGAGTTCCCCCAGAGGCCCATGTCAGATGAGGATCAGATGCTCTCAGGCTTCATTCTAAGACCTCAGCCCCTCTAGTCAGCAGGCACAGCACAATTTGGGAAGTCTGCTAGGTGGAGGTTGGATTCAGGTGATCTAAGGCAGTCTGCAAAAGTCTGGTCCCCTACTAAAGTTCAGGGAAACCTAACACTGCAGTAGCAGGAGGGGCTGTAGGTGGTTCCAGTATAGGAAGAAGAACAAGGCATGACTTGGAAACCTCACTACCTCACAGAGTTAAGATGACATTCCAGAGTTCTGGCATGCCAAGAACAAAAGTGGGCCTGTACCCAAGGCTAGAAGGAGAACACGATGTGGGGTCCAGATTGATGTTTTTCAGGTTGTAGGGGAGTAAAGGTGCTGTGGGTAGAATTAGATTTACCAGGGAAAAAGGTTGGCCTTGGGAATTCAAGGCAAATTGGAGTGGTGGACAGCCAGGATAGAAGGCTGGTCTCAGGTGTGCAAAGGCAAGGTGAGGATTTGGACATGCTGTAAAGTCTCTAAGAAACTAGATTGAATAACTGAGCTTGTCTGGGTCCTTGGGATCAGGACACAGTGGGCGATCTGGGTTAAGATGGAAGTCCAGAGATCTGGGGTGTTAAGAGTGGAAGCAGGCAGGTGCCCAAGGCTAGAACAGGATTTGTAGGCTGGGAGATTGAATTTGCTCAGGTTGTAGGAGTGAAGGTGCAGTGGGTGAGATCAGACTTACCAGGGAAGAAGTTTGGTCTCAGGAATCCCAGGCAGGTTGTGGGGACACCCAGGGTTGAAGGCTGCTGTCAGGATTTTAAAGGCAAGTTGGGGAGTGGGGACAGCCTAATGTGGCTCTAAGAAACTAGACTGAAGAATTGAGTTAGTCTTGGGTATCAGAACTTAGTGGGTGAGTCTGGACTAAGATGGCAGTCCAGAGAGCTGGGGTTCTAAGAGAAGAAGCAGGCCTGTGCCCAAGGCTAGAAGAGAATAGGATGTGGGGATGGGAGATTGAATGTACTCAGGTTGTGAGCGTCCAAAGCTACTGATATTTGTAAGTAGATTTTGTAACTTGCCACTTTACTGAATGCATTTTTTATGTGTATCAATGTATTGCTGGCATGTAGGAAGGTGCACCTCTGTTGTTCAATGTCTTCAGAGGTCAGAAGATGCCATCGAATCCCCTGGAACTAGAGTTACGGACAGTTGTTAGCTGCCATGTCTTGCGTTGAAATGTTGTTTATTTGTTCTCTTTCTGATTTTTTTAAATGTAGGCACTTATAGCTATGAACTTTTCTCTTAGACCTGCTTTCAAATTGTCCCAGAGGTTTTGCTGTGTTGTATTATCATTTTCACTTATTTCCAGGAATACTTTTAATTCTGTCTTAATTTCTTCTTTGACCTTCGCATCATTCAGGACTGTGTTGTTTAATCTCCATTAATTTGTGTAGTTATTAGAGTTTATTTGGTTGTTGAATATAAGCCTAATAGCACTGTGGTCTGATATAATGCATGGAATTATTTCAATTTTTGTATTTGTTGAGGTTGTTTTTTATCCCAGCATGTGGTCAATTTAGAGAAACTTGCATAGGCTGTTGAGTAGAAAGTGTATTCTTTGGTGCTGGGGTAGAATATTGCACGTATGTTAGGTCCATTTGATGTATTATGTCATTTAATTCAGATACCTGTTTATTTTTTTGGACAGGTGATCTGTTTATTGTAGATAATGGCATATCGAATTCACCTACTATTACTGTGTTGGGGTTGATCTGTTTTATAGTCCTGGAGTACTGTTTTTATGAAATTGGGTGCCCCAGAGTTTGGTGCATATATGTTCATGAGTGTGATATCTTCTCAATCAAGGCACAGTGGGCAGGACTTCAGACTTATGAAGGGAGAAGGCTGGTCTCAGGAATCCAAGGTAAGGTAGGGGTGGGGACAGTCAGGATAGAAGGTTGGTATTAGGAAGGCAAAGACAAGGTGGGAGTGTGGACAGCCTGTGCAGGGTCTAATGAACTGGAATGAAAAATTGAGCTGATCTGAGTGCCGGGGATCAGGATGCAATGGGTGGGTCTTAACTAAGACAGTTGTCTAGAGATCTGAGGCACAGAGAGCAAAAGTGGGTTTGTGCCCAAGGCTAGAAGGGAACAGTGTGTGGAATGTTGGAAACTGAAGTTTTTCAGGCTGTAGGGAAATCAAGGTGCAGCGGTCCTTAAACTCCTTTATAGTTAACTATTTTTAATAGTTTCTGATATTTAATATTTCACTTATTATGTTCCTAAATGATAAAACAAAGCTAATTTTGTTTGAATTAAGTTATAAATGATTATGTTATTTCCTTTCATTCATTATGGTACTCTGTTATTATTATTTGCTTACCTGGAACACCTACCTTACTCAGCTAGTTTTCATGTTTAAAATATTCAAGTGTTTTCACTCTTTGTGAAAATATAAATGTATTTTTCTAATTATTCACTATAATTTGGATAAAAAGCCCAGATTTCAAATTCCAATTTTATATATTAATTATATTATGTATTATATTTTATGTTATATTATATATATATGTATATTTATTTATTTATTGGGAGCTGACTATTCATGGCTGCCAGGTGCAGGCAGCCCAGCCCCAGGAGGGCAGCAAATGGAATATTGGCAAGGTTTGTCTTACCTGATCAGGGACTGAAACTGTATAGGTCCAGCTCTGATAATCAGTCTCCAAGTGAACGCCTTTCTCTTAGAAGTTCTGTTTGGGTGCTGCTTATACAACTTCATATGATAAATAGAACTCTTCATAGGTACATGTCTTTGTCTTAGAAGTTTGGTTTGGCTACGGCTGATACAAGTGCATGTGATTAATGAAACTGTGATTACTGAAACTGCACTGTTCAAAAGAACTTGTAGTTTTGTGCTATATATCTATAGTGAGATTTTCCTGCTTTGAGGCAATGTAAAAAAGCACTGCAATTCTGCAATAAAGTGCCTGTTTGGTCATCAGCCTACATGTCCTCTTGATCTCAGCTGTTTCTGTGACTTTTTCCTTCATCCCCTACCCTTCACACTCAGGTTTTAGGATCACCTGCAGCTGGATTGCAGCAGGTTATCTTACATCAATGACTACAAAATACCAATAAAATAAATGGTCAATGAGTAAAAAAATCCAAAACAGTTCACTTTGCATTCTTTGGTATCTTCTGACTTGAAATGGCAGATAAACTGAGAACTAATATTAACTTGAGATAATTTATTATCAATTTCCATGATTATCAAGTGAACATGCACCAGTACATACAGAAAATGAAAACAAAGAGAGAGATCAGTTGAGATTGACATTCCTTGTAAATTAGTTGTGTTTGTGTGAAAGGAACTGCTCAGTGCTCATCAGGGAAGGAGGCAACAATCCCTTGTGATTTGAATTCACACTTGAATGCAGAACCTCCTCAGAGACTGATCCTAGTGATAAACTGTGATAGTAGAGGACAGCTTAGCAGCTATAAAATCATAACAAACTTGACTTTCTTATTTTACAGTGAATTCTCATTTCAAGAGGTAAGATTTTTGAATTTTATTCATTAAAAGTATATCTGTTTTTTAAAGGGTGTCTGTATTTATAAACCATAATTGAGAAATAAGCCAGTAGGAATCATGCCATCAACCAGGTAATGAAAGTAAAAGACTGTTGTAGCCTGAACTTATATTTCCATAGTTAAATTCTTCTGAATAATCAGGAATAAAACCAAGTTTTCAAATATTCTTATTCATTCGTCCACCTAGAAGACAAAAACTCAATATAGGTTTTGAAAGCATATAAATTTAGCACTCAGTCAAAATTCTAATAAATTCACCAGTTTGAAGTGCATCGGTGGCTTAATGTCAGTGTATATATTGTGGAAAGGCATGCTTTGTTTTTTGACTGAATGTTTGAGCATAACAGGGTCCAGACACTTTGGACAACATGAGAATATGAAGCCAAATATTTCAGGAGATGACAGCCAACCTCCATCTAGCAGGTGAACTTCTTAAATTTTTAGGGGAATATTTATTCACCAGTGTACTCTGTTGAAAATAAGACTATTTAATTTCAACATACTTCGGTTAGAAAACACATTTAAGTTAAGAAAGGACTTGACATTTCTAACTAAATAAACACTAAAACTGTATTCTAAATATTATTCCCATGTCTACATGATAAATATATTGATATTTCAAACAGGCAATGGCTATTTAGATGTATTAAATATTTAATATATTTATAGTAGATACTTCTGCTTATAATGATATTGGTTATTTCTATTCTTCCCATTTCTAACAAGAAAATTATTTTTTTAAGTTGATTAAAACATGCTTAACTGATAGACTGTGTAAACAATGTCACTACTCAAGAACTTCTTTTACATATAAGTCATCAGAAAGCGGAAAGGCAGCCGTGCTATCCACTCCAATTTCCATGTGCTTTCAACTTCATTGTAATGCTTCATGTATGGTATAATTACTAGAAGGAATTGACTGTGGTCCATGTGCCTGTGTACATGTCTAATTTTACTACTTTCTATGGAAAATTAAGTTACATATTATTTTTAAATTAAATTTTCTCAACTGTAAATTGGAACTAACAAGTAATTTCATGGAAGTGAAAATAACATGACACATAAAATTTAAATCTCCAGCTAGTGATTTAGCAAGCATTCCCTGACAGTTATCAAATATTTAACTCTTCATTACATAATCCTATGTGCTGCACTTTTATTATTTGGTTACTTTCATGAGTCTCAGATTTTAAAATTCTTAGGTTTGAAGACAATAATGTATATTTTAGTACATAAAAATTTAAAAGAAAAGCCAAACATTAGATGAAGCTAATTTCTAGTGGGGGGGTGGAATTAGCACACTCATTGTGCACTAATGCACATTGAAAGTTCAGAGAAAAACCTAAATTTTACACAAAATTTTTCTTTCATGTTTTTTGTTAATGTATATTTTAATGAGAATGAGACTACCTGTTTATGAATTCCTTCATATCTTCATCAAAGCTTTTGGGGAAACAACTACATTATCCCATGGCTCTCCTGGCACATGGGAACCATACTGCAGTGACACAGTTCATTTTAGATGGCTTAACAGATGACCCAGTCCTTCAAATCCTTCTCTTCATCATTATCTTGTGCATCTACCTGGTGACCCTGTCTGGAAATCTCAGCACAATTCTGCTAATCAGAATCTCTCCTCAGCTCCACCGCCCCATGTACTTTTTTCTGAGTCACTTGGCTTCTACTGACATTGGTTATTCATCTTCAGTTACACCCAACATGCTTGTTAACTTCCTGATGGAGAGGAGTACCATCTCCTACCTTGGGTGTATCATCCAGCTTGACTCAGTTGCTTTCTTTGGGACAGTTGAATGCTGTCTTCTGGCTGTGATGGCTTATGATCGCTTTGTGGCAATTTGTAGCCCACTGCTTTATTCAACAAAAATGTCCACACAAGTCTGTGTTCAGTTGCTTATAGGAGCTTACATGAGTGGTTTTCTTATTCCTTCCTCCTGTACCCTTTCCTTTGTTTCTATTGTCTTCTGTGGATCAAACAGAGTCAATCACTTTTTCTGTGACTTTACTCCTTTAGTTGAACTCTCCTGTTCTGATGTCAGTGTCTTCACAGCTGTTACCACTTTTTCTTCTGGGACTACTATATTAATCACAGTTGTAGTCATAGCTGTCTCCTACACCTACATCCTCATCACCATCCTGAAGATGCGCTCCACTGAGGGCCGCCAGAAGGCCTTCTCCACCTGCACCTCCCACCTCACTGCAGTCACTCTGTTCTATGGAACCATCACATTCATTTATGTGATGCCCAAGTCCAGCTACTCCACTGACCAGAA
>NW_008352543.1:131389-133124 GCF_000622305.1 Nannospalax galili
TTTTGTTCTTTTGTAGGTTTTGCTACAATAATGATATTCCTTAGACAGCAATAATAAAAGACACTATCTGTGGTTCAAAAATGTGTTGTAATATTTAGTCAAGCATAGAAATTTTTACTAATTTTAATATTATACATTCCCAAATTTAACTAGCAAATTATATATTCATAGGAAGTTACATTTAACATGCTTCATGTATAATTTGGGGAGGATATGTGTCTTTCTGTTGGAAAATCCATAGAAGGCAGGAAAAAAATAACTTCAGTTGGGGGGTGTTCATGGGTGGGATATAGTACTCAGAGATATAAAGCAGGAAACAGAATATTAGAGAATGAGTGTTAAATAGTTTGATGAATAGAAGGTCAGGCCAGAGGAGGGTGTATGGGGGAGGGATAACTAAAATTAAATGTCTTCATAAAAAGAGGAAAAGTCATGTGGAAACCTACCACTATAAAATCTTCTTAAATATAGTCATAGAAATTATAAAAAGACATTAAAATTTACCCTATAACAGGTGTTCATGCCACTACTAGACCACATAGGGATGTTAAGACAAAAGCAAAGTACCAGGAATGGACAATCTCTTTTGAAAATATTGACCAGGGTTTAGATTTATGGCAGGCTTGTCACCCTGGGCCTCTCATAGTGTCCTATGCTATGAGCGAACTGTGCCTCTGAACCATTTTCTGTAGGATGCTGGCACTGAAGCGGGTCACACAGTGGAAAAACAAAGTCGGTTCTAGCATGAAGTGGACCTCAAATCTAATCAGAAATGAATTATTTGTTTATTTTCCCCTGCTCTGGGTAACCGACCAGAAATTCATGTTATTATCTTAAAGCTGAAGACACTGCACATATGAACTGTGGAACAAACGAGGAGAAATCAGGCTAGTACGGACTTTTTTAAATGGCCCCTCAAACTGTGCTTGCCATTACCCCTGCTCTTGGTAACCCACCAGAAATTCATGGTATTACCTTAAAGCTGAAGACACTGCACATATGAATTTTGGAGCAAACAAGGTGAAATCATGCTAGTACTGCCTTCAAATTTTCATCTACTGACTAGCTGTCATAGAGCTGGAAGGTGCTATGCAAGCTAAAGTTAGAAAGTGATGATTGACCTTGCCCATGTGAGAATCCTGTAAGCTACAACACCAACTGTCCAAGAACAGTAGGTTCACAAGGCAACAGTTGGATGGATGGTATGAGAAGAAACAAGGAATTTATTTTTGATTGGATTTGTGGTCCATTTCATAAGGTGTTGTCCAGACTTGACCCTGAGGGCAGGACTGTTTCTCTGCTGTTGTTTTCTTTATGTTTTAATTATTATTTGTGTATGCTCATGTGTGAGTGTTGAGGTGCACATGAAACATGTGCATATGTGGAGGTCAGAGAACAATGTTTTAGGAGTTGGTTCGCTCCTTGCCTTGCTTTGAGACAGTTTCTCTCATTTCTGTTCCATGCATCCTCTAGGTGAACTGACCTGGAGCTTCCAGATGATTCCCCTGTCTCTGCCTCCATCCAGTCATAGGAACTGAGGTTGCAGATGTTCTCTATCACATCCAGCCTTTTACATGGGCTTTAGGAATCAATTTCATGTTGATAGGCTTAGCCGCAAGGTCTTTTCACACTGAGCCATCTTTCCAGTTCTGATCTCTTCATTACAAGTAAAACATTGTCTAACACAGCCTCTACTTTCCCTCCAGTGCATGTTTCTCTAACACTGAGTATCATA
>NW_008352543.1:133154-140327 GCF_000622305.1 Nannospalax galili
AATGTAACCTGTAAACTTTAATGAAAGAAAAATAGGAGCTGTTGTCTATACTCAGCACTGTAGAATCCTGGGGAAAGAAGGTTGCAAGAGATGTGCAGAGAGGGATGTTACTGAATGATAAAATTTTGAAATGACAAAAAGAAGAAATGAAGACAGTATGTGGTCAGAAATTAAAGAGAGAATTAGGCTGAGAAGGAAATTCTTGTGGTTTTAGGCAGTAACATGAACCTCAGATGGGCAAATGCATTTCTTCTGTATCTTCACTGTGCCACTGCAGAGAAGTTGGCAAAATGATACTATTGGGGGAACAGTGTCAAAATACACAAAGAATCTTTGTGTGTTATCTTGGACATTTACAGGTGTATTTCTAACTACTTACAAATATAATAATTAATTAAAAAGTAAACATGATACCACCTAGAGATGCATGTAAAACAACTTTTTTTCCAGAAAACTTTGTTTCGAATTAAAACCATATCTACTATACTTTACTCTTGTTTGCTCTTCTGAGTTCCAGCATAATCAGAATGATTTTTAGCAATCCGGGAAGACTTTGCATCTACAAAGTTAATGCATGCAAAAATAACTAAAAGGTGACAGCATTTAAAAGGTATTTATATCAACATGAATATGTGTTATTTTCATAGTCCTGATTTTCAGTGGAATTTTAACAAACAAATATTCAAAGGATTAATTCCCATATAACACCATTTCTCATAAGTGTAGCCTTCCTTACATTGGTAATTTTGCCATTCATTCTTATTATTGACACTGACACATAATAATTTTCCTTTTAATTTGTAGTATGTTTATTTCTCATTTTTATATCACAATTAAGGGTTGACTATTTTAAGGCATTAATCCTCTGTCCCACATGGTCTGAATTCTGTGATCGGTGCATGGTAGTATTATGTATATCATCTATCCAAAACAAGAATCCCATGGGGAAGAATGTTCCTTTTAATGAATAAAGTCGTGGTGAGTATTGTGTGGTATATGTCAGCTGTGTAGGTTCCATAAATTGTCATTATTGAAGCCAGAACCTGGCCTGAGGCCTGTAGGGCTCCAGTGTTCATGGTGTTTCCGTCTAGCCTGTAGTACCCATGCCACAGTGATACTCATATCCACTCTGACATTGTGTTATACGCATGTACCTTATTTAAAATGCTAAGACTTAACTGTGTGTGGTGGTCCATGACTTTAATCCCAGTACCCCAGACAGAGAAAGTTAGATCTCGGTGAGATTAAGGCCAACCTGGTCTAAATACCCAGTTCCAGTTGAACTAAGACTTCAGGGAATCACTGTCTCAAAACAAAGAAAACCCAAACAAACCTTAAGAAATGCTAAGGCTTCATTTATAAAGTTATTTTTAAAAACATTTAATTATGGAACATACAAATAATGTGTTTTGATCAAATACATCCCCATTCTCTCTTCTCCCGTTCTTCACCTTCACCACCACTTTTCTCCCCCAACTTCATGTGTTCCTTGATTTTGTTTTTGGTAATTTTGAGACAGGTTTTCCCTGTATCCCCTGCTGTCCTGGAACTCACTATGTAGACCAGGCCTGCCTTGAGCTCAGAGAAATCTGCCTGTCTCTGTCTCCTGAGCACTGGGATTGAAGGCTTCCTCCACCACACTAAGGTCCTCCCTTTAATTTAACGCCCACTGAGTCCATTTAGTGCTGCCTGTATGTGCATGCATGTGGGACCATCTACTGGAGCATGGGGAGCCTGTCTGGACCTCACCCCTGAAGAGAAGTGACTCACCCTACTCCAGCAGCCGCCAACTGCTTATAGAGCCACAGGATGGGCATTCACGAGCCTCTCTCACACCTATGATGGGATTTTGGTTAGCTTGATCCCACACACTTGTCCATTCACACCCAGTCTCAGTCACACCCATCATGCTCAGAGACTTTCTCAGACAAGAAGCACTTACTCTTGTGTCTGGCTGTGGCCCCACTGTGGTGACAGTAGAGTGCTTCCTACTGGCTGTCATTGCCTATGATGGTTATGTGACCATCTGCTCTACTCCACACAGATGTCCTCCAGAGTCTGCATTCTCCTGGGGGGGGGGCTTCCTACCTATGTGGATATGTGAACACTTGGATAATTTCTGGCTGTTTATTAAATCTGTCCCTTTGTGGACCACATACATTTAATCACTTTTGAAGCTTTTTTATTCTCATTACTTATTCTGAAGTAATTCCAGAGAGCTCTTCTGGCCCCATCATCACTGTGTTCATCATTGCTCTGTCTTATGTATGTCGCTTTCTCAATCCTGAAGATGTTCTCTAAAGAGAGTTACCAGAAATTCTCCACCTGCACTTCCCACCTCACTGGAATCATTCTATTTTATGAGACTCTCACATTTATTTGTGTGATGCCCAAGTGCTCGGATTAAAGGCCTGTACCACCATGCCCTGCTTATATAGACTTTTGAATGCTCTATTTTCTTTTTGCCCCTGAAACTGAAAAATTTTAATTTCTCATGCATAATTTCACAAGAAATCTGGTGCAAACTTAGAAATGCTGTCTCTGATCCAGACTTATTTTTATTTTCAGAATTTAAATTCCTATTATTTTCAACCTCATTTCTTTTTATATTTCAACTGTCTTTTTTAATGAATATAATTTAGTAAAATTATCACATCTTAAGAACATGATATATTTCTTTAATAAAAATGTAAACATCAGATTAATCAAGATTTTTTTCTCATATTTAAATTTAAATAACCAGTTATATGAATTAAATCTTCTGTTCAAAATAACCAGTGTTTATTAATCTTTTATGCCAATCTTCCCTCAACTGAAGGAGACTTATTTCAAATCAAGCACTACATAAAAGGCACAAAATAGTATCATATGCTCTAGAAATAGCTCATCTATATCAAGAGACAGGTAGAGTATGTCGTATGGCCTCTTGGAGGCTTTTCCAGTAGTAAGAACAATTTGCTGACTGGTTGTATGGGTTCACATGATAAATTTTTATTTTTAGAGTTTAAACATGAAAACACAAGAAAGAAGAATTTAAATGTTTAATTGGTTTGGGGAATGATGTAAAAGAACACCAAAGAGAACTCTTCCCATGTGTACGCCTTCCAGAATTCAGTTTCAGAGTGTGTCCCTAGTATATAATTTGTACCTTTTATACCCCCATCACTGAAAACACAATGACTTACAATGACTCCTGGGAGAACATTGATATATTTCCAGTTGACAAAGACAGTAAGATAGGTCCTTGAAGTATACAACCCATGAAAGTTTTACTTCATTTCTTTTCCCATCATCTGTCACCTGATTTTGCCTCATGTTTCTAAAGAACTTCAACTTGCTTTATATTTTTCAGGATGTGTTGCACAAAATTTTTCCCTCTGGGAGATCCGAGTGTGCTCTCTGGGATCCCAGGGTCCACGGGGTCCTAACGTGGATTGACAACACCGACAGGATGCATTCTATTTGGGTTTTAGCATGGTTTATGACATTTGGGAAAGGGTGACTTACAAAGGAATAAACTCCCATGGCCCATTTTCTACAATTTGGCTAAGCTTTGGGATTTGAGCTACCAGCGCAGCCCTGTGCCCTTCTCAAAGACTGCCAGCTGTCCGCAGTCCATCTCCCCTGTGGTCCCTGTGCTCTGCTCCAAAATGGTAGCTACCCCTCCCCTTTTCCCCAGTGCACTCAGCATTTCTCAGCATCTGTCTCTAGACACTCCCCCACTGAGTCTCTGAGAGTTCAGTTCTAGCTGCCTTGGAGAACATTCCTAGGTAACAGGATGTTATGTTAGGAGTTGATTATATAGGGCTGCCAGGTGCAGGCAGTTTAGCCCCAGAGATTAAGGCCTATTCTGACTGACAGGGTCCTGAACTTGAATAAGTCAGTCCCTCGTAACCAGTCTCCATGTGCATGTCTTTCTTTTAGAAGTTCTGTCTAGATGCTGCTGTTACAAGTACATGTGATTAATGAAACTGTGATTATTGAAATTTTGAGCTTCAAAGTACCTCATGGTTCTGTGTTACATTTTTATAGTATGATTTCCTGATTTGAGGCAAGTTATAAAAGAATTGTAATTCTTCAATAAAGCACCTGCCTGGCTATCAGCCTACAGGTCCTTTTGATCCCATTTATGTAAGTGTCTTTTTTCCTTCATCTCATACCATTCCCACTCAGGATTTAGGATGCCTTGCAGCTGGACTGCAGTGAGGTTAAAATTAATTAGGTAAATCATTCAACTTAGTTTTGTCTTGTTCTCAATACTATTAAGTTGTTTACCTAGTTATAGAGCAGACAAGAAGATGTACTACATTTCAATTAAGATTTGGCCAGCAGAATAAGAGTAAAGGAAAGCTTGGGGGATAGGAATATATATATATATATATGGTACATAATATATGATTATTATTGTGGAATATGAAACAGTCTGATATATGAGGGGACAGGAAAATATGAGGGCAATAGTGAATAGACTGTGAGACTGAGACGTCATAATTTCTATTAGCATTAAATGATGTATGGAGTGAATTCAGTTTCCTAGATACATATCAAAATAAATTTATCATGTGATGACTGATCTTATTAAGTCTTAGAGATGAAATTATCAGTGTTCTATGGCTGCTATGATGAAAAATTCATGTTTATCAAGAGTCGTTAATTCATCTACTCACTAATCCTCCCAGTGTATATGAATTAGGCACCAAATGCTGTCAAGTTATAGAAATTATAGACTTGAATGACACAGCCCTAATCTTGAATCCTAGTCCCAAAGATGTATGAGAGATAGATGAAATAGGATTGGACAAATGCTTAACATACACATTTTGAAGATACTACTGAAGGAGAAGTAGAAGTAATCTTATCTGGAAAAGCATTCTACTGGTAGAATCCTAGCTTACTATTGGAGATTTCGGTGAAATATCTTCTTTTGCATGTCCAGATTAGTTCTTCTCATATACTTCAACTCACTAAAGTCAGTATGAATACCATCGTTGTTGAGAACCAAATCTTTCAACAAGTATTTCAATAAAGACTCTAGCAGCTGTCCATTTTCCACAGCCTACAAGTTTTGTTGTAGTCTTACAGAATTATAAATATATAAGAGCCAGGGGAGGAATTGCATGACCATATGAAAATAGAGTCCTACAGGCTCTTGGGACCTTGGTCATGTGAACTTACAGCAATGGTGACAGCATGCTCAAGACCCATGCAAAATTAAGCAGACAGAAACCTAGCATAGAACTGTGGAAAAATGGCCTTTTTTCTGTAAGACACTCGGTTACCATGTCTTCAGATTTTATTCATATTATAGCATACAACACTAATTCACTGTCCATTGTTGCTAAATTGCATTTGATCATATAAATATACCAGCACATATGATTCTTTCTCACAAATGATATCATGAGTTATTTCCATATTGCTATTAAAGTAAAGCAGGCTTCATAGCAGAAATTATTATTTAAAGAACAAAAATTCAATAGAGGAGCAAAAAAAAAAAAAACCAATGAAACCACAAAGCACTTCTTTGAAACGAGCAAATTAAAAGTCATTACATGTATATTGGCCAATATAAAAAAAATTAAATTAAAATTTCAGTCACTAGGGGCTGGAGAGATGGCTTGCACAGTTAAGAAAACTGGATGCTTCTGAAGTAGATCTTGGTTCCGTTTGCAGCACCCATTTAATAGCTAGCCACCCTCATTAACTCCCATTCCAGAGGATCCAACACCATTTTCTGACCTCTAAGTGCATTTTACATATGTGATACACTTAACAGCCATGCACACAAAACACTCATACACATAAAATAAAAGTAAAATTTTAAAACAAATTCAGGCATCAAATAGAGGTACACGGGATTGGTTAGACAATAGGTTAGACATGAAGTAACCAAGGAATTTGTTGTATCTCATGCAGTTGAAATGCATCTTTCGGGTTAATCATACTTGAAGTTGTGGTTAATTTCTTCCTGCTATATCAGAAAAAATCCAAAAACATTTCACTGTGTCTTTCTAGCCAAAACAAATATAATGCATCCTAAAAAGACACTAACTTCATTATAAAAGGATTAACATTGTACATCTGGTCCCATTTAACGTGTTTTCAAGAAGTTCATGGGAAGGAATAATCTGAAAGAGAGCTCCGATATTCCACAATTTGGGAACTAAATAGATTCACGTTACTAGAATGTACTTCATTAAAAAACACTAAAAATTCTTAATTACTGTGTCTGACAACGTGCAGCAAATACTTCAGAAGCAGGAAGTCTGTCTGAGGTGATATGCAGAAGGTTATCCAGGTTTTTCGACTACCACAGTATAGTAGAGGCTGGTAAAGAAGGGAGAAAGGCACAGATGACCCAGGACAGAGCAGCAGGAGGTGGGAGCCACCCCACAGGTTGGTTGAGGCAGGAACCATCCAGGGGTGTTGCCATAGTTAAGTTCAGCTGTCAACCTGACACAACCCATAATTAAATGGGAAGAGGAAACTATGTTAAGGAATTTCCTAAAACAAATTTGACTGTGGCCACGTCTGTGAGGTACTTTCTTAATTGCTAACTGATTTAGGAGAAGATAGCCCACTGTGGACAGTGCCAGCCCTAGGAAAATGGGCCTGAGATGTATAAGAAATTTAGCACCCCCTGGTCTGTTTTAGTTCCTGCCTCTGGGTTCCTTTCATGAGTTCTTGTCTTTGTCTCTCTCAATGATGCACTGCTATCTATAAGCAAAATATAAACCTGCTTCCCTCCCAAGTTGCTTTTAGTCATGGTGTTCATCACAGCAACAGAAACCTTTAAAGTAGGACAGAAATTGGGACCAGGCAGAATTGTATTGCAACAATGAACCTGGCAATGGTGTTTTGGGGGTAGGATTGTGGAAAAAGAGGTCCAAGAGGGCATGGATCCCCTGGAATTAGAGTAAAAGATGGTTGTTAGCTACTATGTAGATTCTGGGAATTGAACCTGGATCCTCTGTAAGAGCAACCAGTGCTCTTAACCATTGACCTATATCTCCAACTCCTCAACAAATATTTTTGAAATAAATGAATGGATAAATAATTTTCTCATATGTGTTTGTGAAATTGCTTTGTTGACAGTAGTTCAAGATATACATTCTAACATCCAGCCTGACATGAATCATAATCCTAGATTGAACTTTGAAACATGAATATATT
>NW_008352543.1:140366-142704 GCF_000622305.1 Nannospalax galili
TCTGTAAGTATATATTATATATATATAATGATCACCAAGTAATTAAGATAAATGAGATTATGAGCTTAGGATATAGTCCAGAGAACTTCCCTAGCATGAGACCTGGTTTCAGCCCCTACATAAGCTGAATATGGTGTTGGATACTTATAATCCCAGCACTTAAGAGATGAAGGGATTGTGATTACTACATGTTCAGGGTTATTCTTGACTACATAGCAAACTGGAAGGCAACCTGGATCACATGAGACCATCTAAAATTATGAGCTTAGGATATAGTCCAGAGAACTTCCCTAGCATGAGACCTGGTTTCAGCCCCTACATAAGCTGAATATGGTGTTGGATACTTATAATCCCAGCACTTAAGAGATGAAGGGATTGTGATTACTACATGTTCAGGGTTATTCTTGACTACATAGCAAACTGGAAGGCAACCTGGATCACATGAGACCATCTAAAAAAATAAGAAAGATATTGTATACGAAGTGTTAGACAAACAGCTGGGTAGAGGAAACATTGGCTATTTTATTTCTTCATTTATTAATATAGAGTAGTTTGTGTGTTGTGTGTGATACATGTGTAAATGGTGAGAGAGAGAGAGAGTCAGAGTTCAGGTGCCCCTGCATCACAGTAAGCATGTGAAGGTTAAAGGACAACACTGTGTGTCAGTGCTGACCTTATACCATTTTAGAGCTATCTTCTCACTTGCTCACTACTTTGTACTCCAGACTAGTTCACAAGTGAGATTCCAGATATTATCCTGTCTCTGACTCCCATCTGCCAGTAGGAACAGCAGAAGCTCTGAATGAAAGTTGGTTTATGCTCAGTGGTCAAACACTTGTGTGAAGGAGGCGCAAAGGATGTAATGTAGATATGATGAGCAAGAATATTGGACTGAGTCTTCATGGTGATGATTACTGTTTCCACCATTTTCCCTCACATCTAAGCCTAAAGCAGCTGTCACCTGAGGCAGGAGTTATGAGATATTAATTCTTAGCTGGAATTCATCTGTATATTTTCCACTCAGTTTTCTATATAATAGTAGTATTGTGGCCCTTTACCTTAAAAAGTACATATATTGAGGCTGGGAAAATGGCTCAGTGATTAAGAACATTGGCTACTCTAGCAAAAGACTCAGGTTCAGTTCTCAGGAGGCATATGGTGGCTAACCACTGTCTGTAACCCCAGTTCCAGGGGATCCAATGCCTTCTGATGGCCTCCATTTACACTGCATGACACAGGTGCATATACATACATGCAGGAAAAACATTCATACACATAAAACAAAAATAAATCAATTAAAATATTTTAAAGTGTGTATCTTAAATAATTGTTTATAAATCAGTTTTGCATCTCATCTCTCCTATATTCACCAAAGTGCTTAATAGGATGATTTACATCCATCACTGAAAAATACTAATAAAATAAATGGACATTGAATGAAACAAGCCTAAATCCTTCATTTTTATTTTGGGTTTAATAGCCTCTAAACTCAAATACAAAAAAAAAATCAGAACAAGTATTTAGCTGAGGAAATTTATGATTATATTCTTTCTATAATTATCAGGTGAAAGCACACCAATACTTACATAAAAAGAAAACTATACCTATTAAAATTGACAGTCTTTGTAGATTAGTTATGTTTCTGTGAAATGCACTGCTCAGTGTTTACTTGGGAATGAGCTAATGATCCCTGGTGACTTAAAATCACACTTGAATCCAGAGCCTCTTCAGAGACTGATCTTCAATTATAAACAGTGATAGTAAGGGACAGCTTATATGCTATAAAATCATAAAAACCTTGACTTTCTTACTTTGCAATGAATTCTTATTTCAAGAGGTAAGATCTTGGCTTTGTGGGTAAATGGAGAATAAACCTATACTTATAAAACTGTACAGAAACAAGTGAGGTGGAATCAAGCAATTGTGTAATATAAGAGAAAAAAAGAGAAATCTTGTGGAATCTATAGGTCTGTAGTCTATATTTCTATAGTCTTCTAACTATTCAGGCCTAAAGCTCAGTTGTCAGAGATTCCTTATTTATCCATCTACTGACTCCCGACACTGTGGACAAACACAAGGACCTAAATCTCAGGAGATGAGAGCCAACCTGCATCTAGGGGGATGAACCTTGGTAAACATTACATCTGCTTCATTTGAATATTTATTCACCTTTGTATGCTGTTAAAAATCACATATCAGGCTATAATTCTTCAGTTAGAAACTCTGTTACATTAGAAAAGGAATTTGCATGCCTGAGTAAGTCAATGCTAAAAACAATGCTCTAAATATTTTTCATATTTTACAGGATTATTAAAACAATTTGAAAGAGCAATGGCTT
>NW_008352543.1:142916-153303 GCF_000622305.1 Nannospalax galili
CAGCTTGCCTGGGGTTCATTTCTAATTATACTATTTCTTATGTATAAGAAATACATAATTAATTATAACCTTATGTTAAACATCTTCAAATTGATTTCGAAGTATAAAATAAAATGGAAATAAAGTACTTAATATTAATTCTTGGAAATAAAAATAGATATATAAAAATTTAAATCCTCTGCTGCTATCAATAACAATTCAATAAAAGCTTCATTATTATTAGTGATTAATGCTTCATTACATAATTCTATATTTGCACATTAATCTTTTGCTATACTCATAAAAACTACTTGGTTATTTCCAGAACTCTCACACTTTAACATCTATTTATGTATTCCAGTGAGGGTAGAGATGTCATAGGCCACAGCACACATGTGGAGGCCAGGGGACAACTGTCAGGAGTCAATTCCTGCCTCCCACCATGTGGGTTCTTGTGATGTAACTCAGATCCTCAAGATGGCAAATGTCTTTACCAGCTGAGTCATCCTTCAGGCAAAGTTCTCACAGTTTCATAAGCCATGACAGGCAGAAGGAAGCCCTCAGCTTCAGTTTTAAAACACTTAGGTATATTATTCTGTAGACAAACATAAAGAAATGCTATATATATTTATAGAAAAATTCTGGCATTTATCTCTTAAATTTTCAAGACAACTCAACGCATACAAATTAAACACAGAATTCAGAGAAAGACATCAATTGTTAGTTCAAACATTTATTGAATGATAAAATTGTTCATAATACTCTTCATGTATGTGTTGAACAAAATGCTGATTCAAGTATATTCATGTAATGTCTTTGTCACAGGTTTGTGCTGGCAGCAGCTACATTGTCCCATGGCTTTCCCTGGGGATGGGAACCACACTGCAGTGACAGAGTTCATTTTGATGGGATTAACAGATGACCCAGCCCTTCGAGTCATCCTGTTCATCATCATCCTGCACATTTACCTGGTGACAGTGTCTGGCAACCTCAGCATAATTCTTCTAATCAGAGTCTCTCCTCAGCTCCATCACCCCATGTACATTTTTCTGAGTCATTTGGCTTCTACTGACATAGGAATTTCATCTTCTGTCACACCAAATATGCTTGTTAACTTCCTGGTAGAGAAGAATACCATCTCCTGTCTTGGGTGTGCCATCCAGCTTGGCTCAGCTGCCTTCTTTGGGCCAGCTGAGGGCTTCCTTCTGGCTGTCATGGCTTATGATCGCTTTGTGGCAATCTGTAACCCCCTTCTTTATTCAACCAAAATGTCCACACAAGTCTGTGTTCAGTTGGTTGTAGGATCTTATATAGGTGGCTTTCTTAATGCTTCCTCCTTTACCTTTTCCTTCTTTTCTTTTGTCTTCTGTGGACCAAACAGAGTCAATCACTTTTTCTGTGATTTTGCTCCTTTAGTTGAAATTTGCTGTTCTGATGTCAGTGTTTCTGTACTTGTGACCTCATTTTCTGCAGGCACTGTTACTGTGATCACATTGTTAGTCATAGCTGTCTCCTACGCCTACATCTTCATCACCACCCTGAAGATGCGCTCCACTGAGGGCCGCCAGAAGGCCTTCTCCACCTGCACCTCCCACCTCACTGCAGTTACCCTGCTCTATGGTACTGTAATATTCATTTATGTGATGCCCAAATCCAAGTACTCCACTGACAAGAACAAGGTGATATCTGTGTTCTACATGGTGATTATTCCCATGTTGAACCCCCTCATCTACAGTTTGAGGAATAATGAGATTAAGAATGCTTTAAAGAGACGGCTTAATAAGAAAATGTTTGCTTAAAGACTTCTGCTATTTTATAAAATACAATATAGTAATGGCTGTCATCCTAAACCAGGTGACAATCATCTCATGTTTGGTTCTTAACCACCTAGAATTATGTCCACATTTTCTTTAAAATTGTTCATGCAGCACATATGATCTTTAAAAACATGAATCATCCAATTGGAGAGAGGGGGCAGTAGAAAAGAACAGTGACTTGTCTTTCAGAAGATCCAGGTTTGGTTCCCAGAACCCAAATGGTAGCTAACAACTATCTATAACTTCAGTTCCAGTGAACCCATCCCCTTCTCCTGACCTCCAAAGGCATTGCACATATGGTTGCATTTACATACATGCAGGCATAATACTCACAAATAAACAAATAAATAAATAAACATCATAGTGTTTTCTATGTAAAAATACTATCTACCAGTTCCTTTATAAAATCCAGACACTATTCTATCATCCACGATTATCCCCTTGGCTTACTCTGACTTGCTTTTCATTTGTTATGATTATCTGGACCACTTTCCTTTCAATTTCCCATCTGGCTGTTTTTTCTTACTCTCCATACCAACAAGACCATCTTGATTTGCTCATCAAATGATGATTTGCTCATCATCATCAATGATAATGGATTTCATTATCGCCTGCCTATTCTAGTACCACCCACACCACCACAACTGCCATTTACTAGTCCAGTCAGTTCCACTTATTGTTCCATAGCATCTTCCAATTTTCTATAGACGATTTATTTTCTAGTGTCATCTCCCCTTGAAGATTCAGTTTTAAGAGAATTCTGCTATAGACTAATATATCTTCAGCATTTACTTGGTTTCTAGAATATGAATAATAATAAATATATCTAGAAGGAGCAAATGGCTAAATTATTATCGCATATCTGCCTATAAAACAATTTCTAAGCTCTGATAAATATTCCAGGAAGAATTTGAGGTGACCAAGTTGGAAATCAAGGGTGTTTGATGCATCTTCCTATGTTCTCCCCTAACACGTCAAGAAAAGGCTATAAATCTTATCAGATATGGAATTTAATGTCTTACTTGTGATTGACATCTTATTTCTAAAGTATCAAAGTAATGTCTAATTGTTGAATAGTCTGACCTCAAAGAAATGGGTTTAGTTTTCACAGGGAGGTTAGTCTTTGTTCTCAGGACTTTGGAGTTTACATGACTAAAGCTCTAAGATTTCATGAAGTCAGATGTACCTTAAGTTTACCAAACACTTAGAGATTTATGCCCAGTGACAAATCCTAGGATCAGGATATCATGAGAGAGAGAAGCAGTGGCTGGCCAGTAGCTTCAGTGAGTAAAGGCATTTGCCTCCAAGCCTGACAACCTGAATTTTTGAGTTTGACCATCAAGACTTACATACTGGAAACAGATAACTCTGCAAATTGTCTTCTGTCCTAAACACACACACACACACACACACACACACACACACACACACTCACACACTAAATGCACTAAAAATATTTGAACACAAGCAGGGTAGACAGTGGATGTAGGGGAGAATTAAGTCGAGATTGGAGGAATTGGAGAGATGACTCAGCAGTTAAGAACACTTCCACCTCTTGCAGTAGATCCAGTAGTGCTTCCCAGCACACACATGATAGCTCCAATGACCTCTTTTAACCTCTTTGGGCACTGACACATATGTGGTGCACAGACATACCTGCAGGCAAAACATTCATGCAAATTAAAAATAATAAGACTTTTTTTTAAGGACAGGAAATTGGATAGCAGTAGTATATGTGAACTTCAAGCATTTTTCTCCTTTCCCTGAGTCTTGAATCTCACAAAGCCATAATGTAATAGATGTTACTAATATACAAATTAGACTCTTCTTTCCTACTGCTTTTGGGCCCTCAAAAGGAGGATAGTGTCAATCAGAGCACCCATTCACCATAGATGTGCCATGGGAATCATACCACTTCCTCTTACCCACAAAATGAGCCTCCCCTAGTAATAGGCATGTTCTGTCACATTTCTCCCCTAATTTTTAAATCTCTACTTTCCTCATTTTTTACTTTTCTACAAAACTGGTTAAATACTCTGTCTCCAAGAATATTAGAGCTGCTTCCCTGTCAGTGATCTTTAAAGACATGCTGAACTTTGTTAAGACTATTACCAAGCAACATCTGGGGACACAAACTTGTCTCAATATGCCTTAACATATATGACAGGATTCATGAAATCCATTGGGGAAACTTCGGGGTGATGCAGATAAGGGACAGAATCTTAATGTGATTAAGGTGTATGTTATAAAATGCGCAAAACTGAATCAAATATATATTGAAAATCAGAATATCTAAACACTTCTAAATATTTTCCTCTCTTGCATGAAGACTTTCAGGGGCTCTTTTCTAGATAAAATACCCTTTCCCATGGAATTTATGAGTTTTTAAAACTATTTCCAGTGCACATCACCTGTTATCACTTCTCTTCAACCCAACTGTGCTTTTTATAGCTTTTTATTAAGGAATACTAATAATAAGGAATGGCACTTTTTGACATCCTCATCCATGAACCTAACACTGTGAGACTGTCCCCCTCTGTACCCTACTTATTGCATCCTCTGTCACTCCATTCTTAATCCTTCATGAATGTCATTACCATACACTTTCTCTTTCATTCCCATGTGCCAGCTCTAGTGCAGCTTCTTATACCTCTGTTACCCTAATCTTGCTTTATCCACTCAGATTTTAATATTGTGTTTCAATGCTTTATTTTGTGAAAACTACTATTCTACAAATCTGGTTGAGAAAAGTAATATTCCTTTGGGCCAAATGATCTTTATTATACATACCTTATTTTTGTGTGAATGCCAAATTAATTCTAGACAAGAAAATATATTAGTTTATGGCACATACTTTGAGGTCAGATAATGATTTGGTTCCTGAGATTTCAACACAATGCTCATCACCTAATAAATGCTCAGTAAACAACCATACTGAACCGAACTGTCTTGAACAACATTGATGTTGTACACAACTGTCCCCCATGTCAGATAGATGCCACCTTGCTGAATGTAGCTGCACCTGCTTGCCCAAGATCATCACAGTTGGGTTTTCTGACTGTTGATGTTTGAAAAGAAGGATGGGAAGGGAGAATCACAAGACCCTCACTTGGATATCCATTTAAAACTCCTAACACATAGTGGGGAAGGATGACCCTAATTGCAAGTGGCCTGGAAGAAGGGCTAGAGTACATAGGCTTGGGAAGATTAAGGAAAGGGGACTCCATCTGTGGGACTGTGGGGAATCTAGCATTCATGCTGGGTGAACACTTTCTTGTGAGGCCTTCAAGCGGAACAACCACACTCCTGAACATCACCCCTCACTCATTGCTCTGTAAGTTTGTCCGGTAATGCTCATTGGTTCCCCACAGTGAAATATACCTCAGATTTAGTGGAATACACCTCAGATTGTTTGGGGAACCAAGGGAGGAAGGGGTGGATGTTCTTTACATCTCCCACAGGGAAGAGTTTTACCAACAAGGGTGAAATGATCCCTTTAAATTTTGCATCAATGTAATGTGCAAGATGCTTACCTATTGAGACAAAGCCCTTCTAAGTCACAGAGATTTTAGATATGACTATAGCTCTTGTATTAGTTACTTTCCTTTTGCTGTGATAAAACACTGTGACCACCGGGCTTGGTGGCACATGCCTTTAATCCCAGCACTCGGGAGGCAGAGGCAGTCAGACCTCTGTGAATTCAAGGCCAGCCTGGTCTACATAATGAGTCCCAGGACAGCTGGGGCTACAGAGAGACCCTGTCTCAAAAAAATAAAAAAAAAAAAAAAAAAAAAAAAAAAAAAAAAAAAAAAACACTGTGACCAAAGAAACTTATAAAAGGAAGAGTTTATTTGAACTTATAGGTCCAGAGGGATCAGAGTCCTTCATGGCAGAAAGGCATGGTGTCTGGAAAATGGCCCAGTGACGTGTTTCATCCAGCAAGGCTGCACCTCCTTAAACATCCTTAAACATTTCCACCAACTGGGAACAAAATATCGGAATACATGGAGCTTATGGAGGACATTTTCATTCAAACCACCACATTCCACTTCCTGTCCCACATAGGATCATTACCATATGAAATGCAATTGCATTTATTCCACTTTTCGAGTCCTCACAATCTTTACCAGTCTCAGTATTATTCAAAAGTCCAGAGTTTAGTGTCTAAAGGCAACCTTTTAACTTTGAACCTCTGTAAAATCAAAAGACAAATAACATACTTCCAAAATACATTGGAACTCAATATACATTCCACTCTAAAAAGAAGGAATGGGGCAATTGTGAGAAAGTATTGGACCAAAACAAGACCAAAACCAGAAGGGCAAACATCAAATCTAGTAGCTCCATATCTGACTTCTTGTAATTTACTTACAAAGGGCATAGATGCCTTAGCCTCTCCAACTTTGTTTCATGCAATACACATCTCTCTCTTGGGCTGGTACCATTCTCTATATTCAGTTCTCCTTGGCCGATGTCTCATTGGTCTTGCATCTCCAACATCTTTTGGAGTCTCCACTGCCAAGCAGAGTTCACCTTCATACCTTCATGCAATGGCCTGTCACAGTCTTCTTCAAGCAGAGACACCCCTGCTGCATGCTTTCTCACCTCCACAGCTCTATGAAACTGCAGAAGAAAAGCCAGTGAGCTCTTCACTCTTGTATCTTTCATGCCCCTAAAACAAGCATGTGACTGACACTGCCAAATTCAGCTGTCAGCCTGGGATGGACATGGGTATGCTTCATTCGACATTACCAGCAACTTTTGTCCACAGTAATTTACTAGGAGCAGGAATATCTTTAGGCTTTTTCCTTTCACAAGTTGTAGGCTTAGCTAGATATGTACCTTCTTGTGCTAAAGGTAATCTTTCCATTATTTAAATGCAAATATCTAGGCTTTTCCTTAACCATTCTAAGGGAGACTTTCTTTAATCAGTAAGCCTCTTCTTCAGTGCATGTATTGGCTCCAACACTAATATTCCTTAGAGATCTTTGTCTCTCCAAACTGTACACTTTGCACTTTCTACCCCATTTGCTCTTCTTTTCTGTAGATCTGTATAATATTCATCATTAATAGCCATGCCACCATTTCTACTTTAGACTGTCTTGAAAGTCCTCCACCAGAGAAATTAGTTTATTCCTTTTCAACCTAGCCTCAGGCAAGCTCCTAGGCTGTGGGAAAACTGTGGTCAGATGCTTTGCCATAACATCCTAGCTGCAGGTTAAGTCCTTATTTCCCTTGGGAACTACTTTGATTTCAACACTATATTTTTCAAAGCTTCTGCTAGAATGGCCCATTAAGTTCTACCTATATCATTCAACTGTTTTTCTAGTCTAAAATATCAAAGTATTCTACATTCTTTCAAAAACTCATATGGACAGGCCCTTCACAGCCAATACCCCAATCCTGGTATCATCTTCTGTGTTAGTTACTTTTCTGTTGCTATGATAAAACACAGTGACCAAGGGAACTTACTAAAGGAAGAGTTTATTTGAGCTTATGGTTCAAGGGGGATCAGAGTTCATCAGGTCAGGAAGGTAAGGTGACATTAAGGAGATGGCCAGAGCTGGAAATGAAGTGCTCACATCTTCTAGCAGGCACAGGGAAGAGGATGAGGCTGAAAATCTGGCAAGACTTAAGAATGTTCAAAGCCTTCCCTCAATGAGGTGTTTATCTCCAGCAAGGCCACATCTCCTAAAGTCTCCCAAACAGTGTCACCAACTAGGGAAGATCTTCAAATACCTGGGGCCTGTAAGTTGTCATTTTCATTTTTATGCTTGCTAGGCAAGCATTCTATCACTGATCTACATCTATAATCCTTGATGTGTGATACAGGGTCTCCCTGTTCATCTCTGGTTGGCCTTGAACTCACTATTTAGCCCAGGTTGCCTGCAAACTTGGGATCTTCCTACCACTGCCTCCTCAATGCCATGATTATATGTGTGTGCCACCACACTTAGGAAGCTCATAAGAAACATACAAAGCTGGGGATGCCCCTCCTTCAGGTTTTAAGAACTAAGCAATGACTGTGAGAAGCTGTTGGGAATTTGGCTATTTATATCATAAGTTCAATGAATATTTGATTCAATTTTTGCATAACTGTTATATCTGGACATTATGTTTGCTTCTACCATATGAACATGGTATGTTTTCTCTTCTTTAGATCTTGTTTTTCTTGATCAGATTTCTATAATGTTTGTCCAGAAGCCTTGCATGACTTTTCATACACTTATTCTTAAATATAATTTTTACTTATTTTAAGTTGATTTTCCACTTTAAATTCTCAATCATTTTCTCTAATACTGAAATGAAATCTATGTTTTATACATTAATCATATTGTCTCCATAGGATTGGTAAATTAGTTCTAGGATTATACCTTAGCTATCACTAACAATTTTCTAAGTGAATAGGTATACTATCTGCAAAGACACTTCTTCCTTCCTTGACTAATCTTTCTTCATTTTATTACTGTTGCTTGCCTTACTGCATGTTTAGGACCTCCAGTAAACTATTCACTAAAAATGAATGGAGTGTGTCTTCTTGTCCCCCCAATTTTCTTAGGGAGAAAATATTTCAACATATTACTGCTAAAATTGGTAAATGCTAATAAAATAAAGTAAAATGGAGAATAGACTGTGGTTTTATAGATATCACGAAGGTACCACCTACATGTTTTAGAAAGAGAAGTAATTTAGATATATTTACATATTCATCCAGTGTCATCTATGTTGGTGCAAATTATAGAAGTTGGCTTGTTTTCGAGAACAAAAATGCAGGGAGGGGGTGTGCCTGTTTGTGTAAGTAATTCTGCTTCTAGCTGATACCCTTAAATATTATTCCTATGGAAACTCACCTGTGACTGAATTTTGCAGTCAACCATTAATTCAGGCATTTTATGTGCAGTTTGTATGGAGGTTTCATCCTCCATGCTGCTCCCCTGCATTTAAATCCCAAACAAATTTCTAGCTTCTCATCTACTACATTCTGTTCTCAGACCATTTACATCTTTCTAAGCTTGGTGTCAGAGTTGTTTTCTCCTCTCTAGCTCCTCTTCCTCCTCTTCCTCTTTTCTTCTCCATCTTCTTTCTTTTTCTTCCTCTTTTCTTTTTCTTCTTCTCTTTCTCCTTCCTCCTCCTCCTCCCCCTCGCCCATTCTCCTCCTTCTCCCCTCTCCCCCTCCCTCTCCTTTTCTCCCCTCCTCCCCCTTCTCCTCCTTCTCCTCTTCCCCCTCTTCCTCCTCCCTCTCCTCTGCCTCCTCCTTGTCCTCCTCCTCTTCCTCTTCCTCCCCCTCCTCCTCCTCTTCCTCCTCCTCCCCCTCATCTTCCTCCTTCCTCTTAGAATATTTTTTTTTTTCATTTTCTGCTACACACACGGACACATTGATGGTATTTTTTGTTTTTAGTTTTGGTTTTGTTGTTGTTATTTAAGACAAAGTATCATTCTGTAACCCAGGCTTTCCTAAAACAAAACCTACTGTGTAGCCCAGGTTGGCCTCCAACTTTCCTTAATCCTCTTACCTCTGTGTCCTGGGGGCTGGGATTATAGGTATGTGTCACCATGCCTAACTTTGATGGTATTTTTTTTTGGTACCTTTTCCTCCCCCCCTTCTTCCTCCTCCTCGTCCTCCTTGTCCTCATCCTCGTCCTCGTCCTCGTCCTCCTCCTCCTCCTCCTCCTCCTCCTCCTTCCTATTGACTTCATCTTCCTTCAAGTTAGTATTTTAATGTAGCCTGTCTTTCAGGTCATTCTTTCTCCCTTCTGTTCAATCTATTTTCACAGTTTTAGTAATTTTTTTTAGTACTTAATAAAACATGGCATTTAAGAGATTACTAAAGTTCTTCAGAGAGCTTACAGTGCTTGCTTTTCTTCTAGAAGACCAGAGTCAGCTTCCCAGCACCCAAATATGGCAGCTCCCACCTGTCTGTATGCTCAGCTCCAGAGGATCCAACAGCATTTTCTGGCCTCTTCAAGCATGCAAGCCATGTGACATTTGGTCACATAGATACACATGCACATAGACACACACACACACACACACACACACACACTAAAATCAATAAAATGAAGCTTTTAGTTTTTGTTTTCATTTTTGAGAATTTCATACTCGATTACTGTATTTACAACACTTCCACCTCACTCTGCTCTCCAACTCCTTCCAGATCCCTCCACTCCTCAATTTTTGTTACACACACACAAATAAACCTACTGAGTCCATTTAGTGTTGTTGCTCATATCTACTTGTGTAATTGTTTTCCTTCTCTAACATTTGTCTTATAATATTATTATGGTCTCTTGAAATTAAGATAAAGTTTATAAATTTTTATCATTTTCTGGTGTGTCAACTTCATATTTGTCAATGAAACTATATATATCACTAACTTTTACATGTAGCTATTATCTTCTGGTTGTTTCCAGGTAGCTATTGTGATTTTCTTCTTTGTTCCCAGTGGTAGTTAAAGGTGTATTTATTTGCATACCAATAAATCTAAATTTTGTAGATATCTTTTTTTGATTAATTATTTCTTTTTCTGTGCTGGATTTTATTTATTTATATATATATTATGCTTTGAAGAATTATTTTTTTAATTACTTAAT
>NW_008352543.1:153366-190688 GCF_000622305.1 Nannospalax galili
CCCTTATATTCTGATATCCCTGCTACTGTCTGCTGTGTTTTTGGCACCTCAGCCAATCCCCACTACTTGCCCTTCTGTTGAATCTAGTCAGCCTGTCTAGAGGTCTTTGTTTTAGGAGGGTCAGCTGTTCCTCTTCTAGCAGCAATCAGTTGTCAGTACTCCTTTAGATGAGATTAGGGTCTGCTGTTCATTTTCCCAGTTCTGTGCTGGATTACTATCTGGGAGTCCCTTTGGCCACCCTGGCCAACAACTCAAAAAGAAGGTATCTCCTATCTGGCATTGTTGCTTGTTACGTAGCCTTTAGCTATACATATGGACTCAAGAAATTATATTGGCCCCTTTATATTTTTATTTTTAAGTTTATTTTTATTGAATTTTTGTGCATTTCATACAAAACACCTTAATCATCTTTATACCCCTTCCTCCATTTGTACCCACATAGCCTGACTGATTTTGTGCATTCTGTCATATATGTTAAAGCTGTTAGGGTACCCAGATGTCCCTCAGTGCATGTTCATTCACCAGGGTCTAGTCAGCCTATCTAAAATCTCTCTCTTTAGGAAGATCAGCTCTTCCTCAACCAGCAGTAATCAATTGCCAATGTTTCTTCACTTAAAATTGGGGCCTGCTACCCATTTCCCCAGTTCTATGCTAGGCTTTAGTCTACTTGAGTTTGCATGGGTCTTGTGCATGCTGACACCATTACTGTAGGTTCATATGATCAAGGTTCCAGGAGCCTGTAAGACTCTGTTTCCTTATGTTCACCAAGCCTGGATTTTCCAGTCTTTCTGCCTTCCTCTTCTGCAATGGTCCCTGAGCCCTGAGTGGGTAAAGTTGTGTTCATTGCCTCTGTTCCCTGAGGAAGCTTTCTGATGAGAGTGAGAGATGCGTTAGTCTTCTCTGTACCCCTTGTTACACTATGTTCCATGAGTTTTAGGTGTAGAGAGTTCCATTGTAGACATGTCACTTAGGGTTGGTCATCTCACAGACACTTATTCTCTCTGAGTGAGTAATTGTGGATCTCTGTCATAGCCTCTGCTGCAAAAGACAACAGCTTCTTTGATGAGTGGTGACTAACATACCTCTGTAAATAAAAGGATTCATATTTAGCATATATTAAAAATTACATTTGTCTAGGAATGTGACAACCTTAGGGCTTTCACTAAGATCTATGACCTCTCCAAACAAGTGTATTTGCTTATGTTTACAGTACCACACATGAGTTTCATCTTATTGAGTGAGCTTTAAGGAACTTAGGTAGCTATTGATTTACAACAAGATAAAAGTGCCACTACTTCCCCAATACAGTTTGTTGTGCTCCTCATGGTTGTGGGTATTAGACATTAAAGCTGGGATTGGACCATCTATTGATGTTCTCCCTTAGCAGTTTGAGTAGAGTCTTCCAAAACTATAAGATCTAGCTTTTAGGGAAGTGGTAGTGGTTTCTACATCAGTTCTAGTTCATTGCCCCAAGTCATGTCTTCCAAATATGTCCTGTCTTCAGCAGTAGGGTCTTAACCTTCAAATTCTGGGAGGCAATCAAGGACTGTGGCAATAGCCCATGTTATTTTGGGAGTCTCTTGAACTACCCTGGCTAACAACTCAAAGGAAGGTTTCTCCTGTCTGGCACTGTTTCTTGTAATATAACCTTCAGTCATACACATGGACTCATGTAGAGATATTATATGTGTAAAGTTTCAGGAGGCATTTGAACTAATACATTTCACTCTCTTTTTCCACATCAGATAAGCATTATTTATGTCTCCTCTCTCTGTCCTTGTCTAACACTCCCTCATCCCTCCGAGGTAAAGTGCCCCCATTTTCTCTATTTCACCCTTGATAATACCTGTCTCCAAATGTCTCCCGTCTCTTGAGCTCTGTTTTCTTCTATACCCCACAGTTCCTTTTATAGCCTTCCCTCTTCTGCTCACAGTTCAATATCTGAATTCTATCCCTTTTCCCCCTTGGTAACATGTATCTCCTACTATTCTGCTGTCTTAGGCTCCTTCTTTCTTTTTACCTCCATTTTGGGGGGGGGCATTTTCCTGGATCCTGTAGTTATATCAGGATATATACTCCCTTAAAAATTTTGATGCTAAGATCGGCAAATGAGGGAGAACATATCTCATTTATTTTTCTGAGTCTGTGTTACTTCACTTAGTTTCACAGCTTCTACATCCATCCATTTACCTTCAAATTTCATGATTTCATCTTTCTTTACCATTGAGAAGAACTCCATTGTGTAAATGTACCACATTTTCATTATCCACTTCTCAGTTGAGGGACATATATGTTGCTTCTATTTCTTGGCTACTGTGAAAAGAGGAGCAACAAACATGGTTGCACAAGTATCTCTACCATAGAATGAGTCCTTTAGGTATATGCCAAGAAGTGACATAACCGGATCATATGGTAGATTCATTTTTAGGGTTTTAGAGATCTCCACACTGCTTTCCATAGTGACTACACTAATTTGCAATTCCATAAGCATTAGCATTGTTTGTTCACTTGATCTTAGCCAGTATGACTGGAGTAAGATGAAATCATAAAGTGGTTTTAATTTGCATATCCTTAATTACTAAAGATGCTGAGCACTTTTTAAGGTATTTCTTAGTCATTGTTATTTCTTCTTTTGAGAACTCTGTTTAGATCTTTAGTCCATATTTTAATTGGGCTATTTGTTTTCTTGAATCTTTGTTTTTTGAGTTCTTTATATATTCTGGATATTAATCCTCTCTCAGACGTGTAGCTGGTGAAGATTTTCTCCCACTCTATGGGTTTTCTCTTCACTTGTTTGGTAGTTTATTTTGCCGCACTGAAGCCTTTTAGTTTAATGAGGTACCACTTGTTGATTGTTGACCTTAATACCTGAGCAACTGATGTCTAGCTTGGAAAGCCCACTCCTGCACCTATATCTTGTGGTATACTGCCCATGTTTTCTTCTAACAGTTTTGGGTTTTCAGGTTTCATGTTGAGGTCTTTGATCCATTTGAGGTCGGCTTTTGTGCATGGTGAAAGATAAGGTTCTAGCTTCAGTCTTCTATAGATGGATATTGAGTTTTTCTGGCACCATTTTTTGAAGCTGCTATCTGTCCTCCAGTATGTGTTCTTGGCACCTTTGCCAAATATCAGGTGGCTAAAATTGTATTCACCATGTTTGGGTCTTCAGTTATTTTCCATTGATCTATGTGTCTGTTTTTGTGTGAGTTCCATGGTGTTTTGTGAGACTATAGGTCTGTAATATACTCTGAGATCTGGTATGGTAATTCCCCTAGAATTTCCTTTTGTGCTCAGAATTGCTTTGCTTATCCAGAACCTGTTGTGATTCCATATGAATTTTAGGATTTTTTAATTCTGTGAAGAATATCATGGGAATTTTTATTTGGATGGAAATGAATTTATAGATTCCATTTGATAGGATGATCATTTTTATAATAATCATTCTTCAAATCTATGAGCAGAGAAGATTTCTATCTCCTGTTTTCTTCCTCAATCTCTTTCTTCAAAGATTTAAAATTTTCATTGTAGAGATCTTTATTGCCTTTGTTCAAGTTTATTCATAGATGTGTTTCAGACTATTGTGAATAGCAGGGTTTCCATGTTCTCTTTCTCCTTATTGCTTATTATTGGTATGTAGAAAGGCTACAAATTTTTGTAAATTGATTTTGTAACCAGACACTTTGTTTAAAGTGTTAATCTTTTTCTGGAGTTCTCTGGTGAAATTTTTGGGATCTCTTATGCATAATATCGTATCATCTGCAAATACAGATAAATTGACCACTTATTTTCCAATTAATACTCCTTTAATTTACTTCTCTTCTCTCTACTGAAAAAGAGTGGAGATAGTGGAAAGTCTTGTCTGGTTCCTGAGTTTAACGAGAATGCTTCTTGGTTTTTTCCCATTTAACATGATGCTGGCCATGGGTTTATTTTATATACCTTCAATTATGTTGAAGTTGCTTCCTCAAGTAAATTCCATCTAGAACTTTTAACAGAAATGCATGTTGAATTTTCCCAAAGAATTTTTGTGTATCTATTGAAATGATCATATGATTTTTGTCTTAAGTCCATTTATATGATTTATTACATTTATTGATTTATGTATAGTGACCCATCCCTGCATCTCTGTAATAAAGCTGACTTGATTGTGGTGCATGATCTTTTTGATGCGCATCTGTATGCTGTTTGCAAGTATTTTGTCAAGAATTTTTCATCTTTGTTCATTAAGGATATGGATCTATAGTTTTGGTTTTTTTTCCACTTGTGTCTTATCCTAGTTTTAACTTTAGAGTTATACTGGCTACATAGAAGGAGGTGGAAGTTATCTTTCTGTGTCCATATTTGAATAATTCAAATAGTGTTGGTTGTAGATCTTTAAATGTCTGGTAGAATTTGTGGATCCATCTGGGATGAGAATTTTATATTTGGGAGGTTTTCTATTACTGTTTCAATTTCCTTATATATTATGGGTCTGTTTAAGCTATTGATTTCTTCTTGGTTTAGTCTTTGTAGTTCTTGTGACTTTTCAAATTTATCCATTTCTTTTATATTTTCAAATTTAGTATAGGTTTTTAATGAATTACTTTTTAATTTTAGGAATCTTTTAGGTGTCTGTTGTAATCTTTTCCCTTTCATCTCTAATTTTGTTAATTTATATTTGCTCTTTCTTTCCTTTGGTTAACTAGACTAAGAGTCTGTCTATCCTGTTTGTCTTTTCAAAGAACTTGTTCATAGACCAATTGATTCTTTTATTGTTTTCTTTTTTCTGTTTCATTAATTTCTGCTCTGATTTTTGCTAGTTATTCTTGTCTGATATGTTTGGGTTTCATTTGTTCTTGACTTCCCAGAGTCTCAAGTTGCACTGTTAGGCCATTCATTTGTGCTCTTTCTTATTTTTTTAAAAGTATGCACTTATAGGTATAATCTTCCCTCTTTGGACAGCTTTAAAAATGTCCTAGGTGTTTTGTTGTGATGTATTATCCTTCTTCTTTAATTACAAGGAATACTTTTATTTTGTCTTAATTTCTACTTTGACCCATTCATCAATTATGAGTGTGCTGTTTAATCTCCATGAATTCAAGTAGTTACTAGAACTTCTTTGGATTTTGATTTTAACCTTTATTGTATGTGTTCCAATACAACACAGGGACTTATTTCAATATGTTGTTTGTACTCCAGTATGTGATCAATTTTAGAGTAAGTTCTGTCTCTGTCTTAATGTCCTATAGTACTTACTGTTTTTATGAAAGTGGGTGCAACATTGTTTGGTGCATATATGTTCATGACTGTAATATTTTCTTTGTGAATTGTTCCTTTGATCAAAATACAGTGACCCAATTTATTTCTTCTGATTAGTTTTTGTTTGAAGTCTACTTTGTCAGATACTAGAATTGCAACTGAAAAATATCCCTCAGATTACAGCCTCTCAGAGTTTCCAGGATTTTGTGCACAAACCACAAGAAACTTTAGGACATTTAAGCTCAAATTTTGTAAAAGTAAAAAAAAAAAGAAAAGAAAAGAAATTGACTTACATAAGCTCCTACAAGCAGCTGGTCAAATACATGTGTGGACATTTGAATTGAATAAAGTGGTAGGCTTCAGACTTTTACAAAGCAATCATAAGCTATGACAGCCAGAAGGTAGCCCTCAGCTGTCCCAAAGAATACAGCTAAACCAAGCTGGATGCCACATCCACTGTAAGGGATGTTATTTCTCTCCACCAAGAAGTGACAGAAGATGAAACACCTATGTCAGTTGAAGTCAAGTGACTCAGAGAAAAGTACATGGTGTGATGGATCTGAGGGGAGACTTAGATTAGAAGGATTGTGCTGAGGTTTTCAGACACAGTCCCTAGGTAGATGCACAAGATGATGATGGAGGGTGACTTGAAGGAATGAGTTGTCTGTTAATGAGCTCTGTCACTCTAGTGTGATTCCCATCCCCCAATAGAGCCATGGAACTATGTAGCCACTGCCAAAACAAAGCTGTGATGGAAGTAGTACATGAAAGAGTTTATAAGTCATTTATTTTTCTTTCATTAATACATGAATAATGTTATTACAATTGTAGACATTCAAACACCTGTACATATTTATCTGCAATAATGAGTCTATTTGTACTTTTAAATTTGAGTTCAGCACAATGCTTGAATATTCCCTCAAGTAATGTCCATTTTTTCATATAGTATTGTTTCTCAAGTGAAACTTACTGGCTTTAAAGCCAACAGTCAAAAGGGAAGACGGATGAGAATAACAAAAATAAATGCTGAGTGTATTAGGAAAAGACATATACATATATATATGATTTATAATAAATAATTGTATAACAAATATTTATTATATGTTCCTTAATAAGCATACATCAAAAGAATTACATATAAATGAAGATATAATCTGTCAAATATCAATTGTTATATTTTCATGGACTATTATTTTCTTTATTTTATTGGTGACTTTGAAAAAGACCATGTAAACTACAAGTGATAAAGTCAGAGTAGGAACTTCAAGATGTCGAATTACCCATTTTAGCAAATATGCAATAATTAAATTCAATAAAAGTTATCAGAGTCCAGTAGACACAATGGGTCGATAACTAGCTTTTAAAGATTTTTGAGATATAGTATGTAAAACAGTGGCATACGTTGTTATTTTTTTCATGTTATTTGTTAGTTAAACAGTTTCTTAAATAGAAGAAACAAAACTGTCATTAATGCAATAATGTCACAATAATTTTAAACTGTTTACCAATGATAATTCATACTGTATATCATATATATACATATATGTATATATACATATATATGTATATCTGGAATGGAAACTATAATTTACCAAATGCTTATCAATATAATGACTGAAAAAAGTATAGGTGATACTCAGCACAGAGCTTAAATAGATTCATTCAAATGAATCAAATCACTTCTTACTTTAAAAGTAATTTCAATTTGAATTTTGAAGCATAAGTCATTTTAAGCATAATATGTTGCCAAAGGGAGTATGCCAAGCTTTTCTTTACATCTTATCTTGCATATAAAGCATTCTATGCACAAAGTATGTCTTTCTGCAAGATTTTTGTGTGTGTTTCTTTTTATACTTTTAAATCTTCAATTTGAATCATTTAATAGCAAAAAAAAATTACCAAATGAACTCAAAGTCATCATTTAGCAGAGTGCCACATTTGGATAATTTTGAAAGACCAGTGGAGTTGCTGTCTTCTGCAGGTAATGAGGGATCCTGGAAATTTGGATTATAACTGTTTCTTCCCATGAAAACAACAGGGAAACAGAGCAAGTCAGCCAAAATGGCTCACTAGCTGATGGATTGACTATATTTGCCCTTTTTCAGCTACAACTGTGAGTAGAGGTAAGAGAGAAAAATTTTCTCAAGTGATAAATGAAGACCAGTTGGTCAGATTCATTAACAAGAGCCAGAGTCAAGGTACTTGAAATGAAAACTCATTCATCTTTCAGAAAAAAATGAAAGTGACAGTGGTTATATAGCCATCTTTTTATTTTGGTTCTCCTTTGGGGATAAATCTTTGAAGATGTTAAAGATTCAAATATAAATTTAATAGCATTGTGGAGTTTCATTATTTTCTGTAGTAGAAATTGAGTGATGAATTCACAGGTATAGGCAATCAAGCTGCTAAGATTCTCTGAATTTTCAAGTGGTCAGTTGGTTCATTTGTTCTTTTTATTTGTTCATGAAAAATTATGTAAGATTTGTTGAATATTTGCCAAGTGTAATATAACCAATTTTCTTGTAAAAATTGATTCCACATTTACTTTGATATTTATGATTTGTAAATACTACCAAGTTTTAAGTATAAAATGCTAACCCTATTTCAATCATTCAGCATGAATTTACTGGTAAGTATTCTGATTGCCATTTCTAACAAATGCCTTTAGATACCCTGGGGGAACATGAAATAGAAATTCATTAAAGCTGAGTTTTAAGTAACAAAACTTTAAGACATGCATATTATCATATCATAAAGAAGAATGTGAATGTCTTGAATATTGAATAAAAGTGTAAAATTTTATGAGAAGCTTCTACGACTTCCAAAATATCAACCAGGTTTCTTTCTCCCAGACATGTGGCTGCCAGAGAGCCACATGTCTGACCTCCATGAAGGCTCTAAACCTGCATGGCTTCATGACTTTCTTTTCTTCTTCAAACCATTCACCTCCTCAAGGCAGATGCCAAGATGACCAGCTTACCTGCCCTGAGGATTTTTCTTTAAGATTCATATAAAATTGTAAAAGCTTCCATTTGGTTTCATTCTTAAATTATTTTATGAATGAGACTAAGAACCTTTAAGGGACTTTCTTTCTCCCCATTTCAAAAGTGTCACCTCTTGAGTCATACTCTTGGTGTAGGTAGATCATGACAGAACATTGGAATCCCCAAAGCAAAGACTCAGTCTCCCTCCATTTCTCTTGCTAACTCTAGCTTCCCAATCCCTCTTACCTCACTTTTGTTGGATTGGGTTTATAACCACTGCAACAACTACATCCTATTGTCCTTCAGACCTACCTTTATGCCAACAATTATGCAAAACTTTTTATACATATACACACATGTTAGGAGTTAGGTGCTTTTAATGTGGTCATTTTTCACATGAGAGAACAGAGGCTGAAGGGAGTAACAATTTGTGTGGTGTGACTCTGACCTTACTGTCAGTCTCCTACTTCCAGTGCTGCCTACTGTAGTCTCCACATGAATGCTTGACTCATCTGAAGCCAAGTATCTCCTCGGAAGTCCATCGCAGCACACTCAATCCACATGCAAACACCTCCCAGACTTGGAAGCAGCCTCAAAGGATGGAAGCAGGAATCCAATGCATATTTATGAATTCTTTAATTTGCAGATGGAAAATTCTAGAACACTGAACTTCTCCCATGTTCCAGTTGAATTTGGTTGCTGTTGCTGTAGGAGAGACCTGGATTATAAAACTAGGAAGAGGGGCTTTGGGGAAATGATGGGAGTGCCTTACTTCCAGGAATATATAAGGGGTTACTAAATTAAGTAAACTGTTCAATCAAATATATTCCTTATAATTTACAATACTTAAATATCACTAAACAAAATATAGAATCACCATGTTATGTGTTTATATAAGCAGATGTGAGACATAGAACAATGATAACAAAGGTAGAGTGAGGAAAGTAACACACAGTCTTGGGATCAATTTTAAATAGTTCGTTATTTTTGTTTTATATGCATGAGTGGATTGAAGTGCACCTGTGTTGTGTAATGCCCACAGAGGTCAGAATAGGGCATTGGATTCCCCTGGAACTGGTGTTATAGACAGTTGTTAGGCACCATGTGGGTGCTTGGAGTCAAACCTGGGTCCTCTGCAAGAGTCGCCAGTGCTCTTAGCCTTTGAACCATTCTCCAGCCCCACAGAATATTTAGATTTTGTATAATTTACTGTATTACTAATGGATGTAAAGTTTGAAGAGTTGTGAACAAATATACTGTGAACATTCATTCTAAAATCAACACAAAGATTTATGCTTAAAATATCAATAAAAAATTAGAATAAAAATTTAAAACTTGAGTAATCCATAAAAAGATAATGTTAAAAGACAAAAACCTGATAGAAAGAAAAATTATTTTTATTGGGAAAATTTTAAATGATTTTCATCAATGTTTGAGGAAAAGGTAAGGCATTGCTTTCATGCAACATTGTTGTTGAATAGTATTAAAGCATATATAAGAACAAATTTATGTGCTTCTATGTAAGATCTTACTAAAATTCTTAAAGAGACATTAAGTAAGACTTGATAAACTGTAACTAGATACATTGTGTTTCATGGACTAGAAAACCCAGTATCCAAAGTGCTCCATGTATTCAATGTAATGTGGTTCTAAATTCAACACACACTTTCTGTGTAAATTAAGGAGATTTTATATAGATGTATGAACACTTCAGAATTAGTTATAAGAAATTTAAGAAACAACAAAATTAGAGAAGTCTACGTTTCATGAATTTAAAATACACAATAAATCAGAAGAGCATTATATTGGTGAAAGTGGAAATATGCGCCTCATTGGAACAGACATGAGTGCCCAAGAATAGCCACATGCTGGTGTGTTAATTTTGGACAAATGTTTAAGGCATTTCAATGGGGAAACTTCGGGGTGTTATTATGTTCATATCCACATGGAAGAAGTAAGAAAAAAACCTTATTTCACACCAAATAAAATAATAGCACAAATGTCTCATATATAAAAATATGAAAGATGTAGATTTCTTTTGCTATATGTATGGAAAAATCTTTGTAACATAATAAAACAAATTATAGATCCCAGATTACAATGAAAAAAGAAAAAAAATACAATGTGTGTTTTGTGAAACTTTGTACCATTTGTACTTCAAATAAACAAAGTCAGGAAACTGCAGTGTTTGAAATACACATGTAAGGAATAAGAAATGAAAATCAACAGCTGTTATGACTCCATGAAGGGGGGGTCATCTGATAACAAAGGACAGACTTTATTCCAAAGGCAGAGAGAGAACTTTGGGAGTCAACAAATAACTGATAGAACTTAAAAATCCCAGAGAAGCTAAAGTCATGCAGAAAAATGTAGGAAACAGCCTACTGCTCAGCCTTGGCTCCTCATCAGGGGTAGGGAAAAACAATCCTACACGATACACATGGTAAAGTAGGCAGTCTTGCTGAGGATAGGCACTTTGACAGTACATATTTAGTGTGATTTCATCATGCTTTCATTGAAATCTCAATTTGGCTCTACTAAAAGTATCTTAAGACAAACCTCTTATTCATTATATTCTCTGAAATTTGAACCCCTATGTTTATTGACAGCATTCTTATCCACTAACAATATACTGAAAATTTAATTCAACCAAAGATACATTCCTTTAAATATTATGTCCATGACAATAACCATATCAGCCCTAGAATATAACACAGGTCTTTAAGAAAATAATTTCCTGCCAAGCTGTTTGTTCAGAGCACCCTTAATCTCTTTAATACTGAGTGTAGACGAGGGGTTTCAAAATGGGAAATCACGATCAGATAAAAAACAGATTCTATCTTGTTCTGATCAGTGGGGTACTGGAATTGGGCAGTACATAAATGAATGTGGTGGTCCCATATTACAGTGTGACTGCAGTGAGGTGGGAGGTGCAGGTGGAGAAGGCCTTCTGGTGGTCCTCAGCAGAGGGCATTTTCAGGAGAGTGATGAGTGTGTAAATGTAGGAAACGGCTATGACGAAGAAGGTGAACACAATGATGGAACCAGCAGTAAATGTGGCAAAACTATGTGGATGCTGTTGGCAGAACAGGACAGTTTTATTAATGGAGCAAAGTCACAGAAAAAATGATTGTATTTTAAGTTTATATTTAATTAGATTCAATTCATGCTCTTAATTAAAAGCTTAATTTGAGTCTATTAAAGATTTCCTAATGTGATCCTCTTACTTAGGACATAATCTGAAATTAAACCCCTATACTTATTGGAAAGGTCATTACTGGCAATAATATACCAACAGAATTTATCAATCACAGATGCATTACTTTAAATATTATATCTATGACGTATCAGTGCTATATTAAGCTCTGCAATGTAACATGAGACTTTAAGAAAACATTTTCCTGCTAAGCTGTGCCTTCAGAGCACCCTTAATCTCATTATTCCTCAGACTGTAGATGATGGGGTTCAGCATTGGGACTACCACCATGTAGAACACAGACACCACCTTGTTCTGATCAGTGGAATAGGTGGACTTAGGCATCACATAAATGAATGTGACAGTCCCATAGAACAGAGTGACTGCAGTGAGGTGGGAGGTGCAGGTGGAGAAGGCTTTGCGGCGTCCCTCAGTGGAGCGCATCTTCAGGATGGTGATGAGGATATAGATGTAAGAGATGGCAATGACAAACACTGTCACCACAATGGCGATGCCAACAGAAATGGTATCAAGAACTACATAGACATGGTTATCAGAACAAGAGAGTTCGACTAGAGGAGTAAAATCACAGAAAAAATGATTAATTCTACTTGGTCCACAGAAGACAAATGAAAAGAAGGAAAAAGTATAAGAGGAAGCATTAAGAAACCCACCTAGGTAAGCTACTACAAGCAACTGGTCACACACCTGTGTGGACATCTTTGTTGAGTAAAGCAGTGGGCTACAAATTGCCACAAAGCGGTCATAAGCCATGACAGCCAGTAAGTAGCACTCAACTGTCCCAAAGAAAACAGCCGAACCCAGCTGAATGGCACATCCGATATAGGAGATTGTATTTCTCTCCACCAGGAAATTGACAAGCATATTGGGTGTGACAGAAGATGAGTAGCCAATGTCAGTAGAAGCCAAGTGACTCAGAAAAAAGTACATGGGGTGATGGAGCTGAGGAGAGACTCTGATTAGAAGGATTGTGCTGAGGTTTCCAGATAGGGTCACCAGATAGATGCATAGGATGATGATGAAGAGGATGATTCGAAGGACTGGGTCATCTGTTAAGCCAAGTAAAATGAACTGTGTCACTGCAGTGAGGTTCCCATTCCCCAGGAAAGCCATGGGATAGTGTGTCTGCTGCCAGTACAACGCTGTGATGAAAATATAACATGGTATATTTTGTAAATGAATGATTTAACTTTTATTAATACAACTAAAAGGTCATTGTAAGTAATAGTATTCAAGTACCAGTGATTATTTACTTGTAAAGAGGCATCTATCTGTAATTGTAAAGTTGAGTTTAGCAGAAATGAAATATCTGTAATATAATGAAATGAAACATAATATAAATGTAATGAAATATCATTTATATAATACACTTTTTTATATGTTTTGTTTCCCAAAGTGAACCTTAAGTGGCTTTTAAGCCACATAATAAAAATAGAAGACATTTTTGTGCTTCTCCTGATCTCCATGGATATTGTATGACACAGGTGCACTTAAATACATGCAGGCAATAAACTCATACACATAAAACAAAAATGACAAATAAAATATTTTTAAAATTAGAAGGCATATGAAAATAAAATTAAATGCAGAGAATAATAGTAAAATACATATATATACGTTTTCCCTGTGAAATTCTTGCATAATCGCTAACATATATTTCTTAAATGATAACCATACACCTAAGAATTATATACATACCCAAATATGTAATTTGTAATAAATATATTTTTGAGAAATTATAACATTTAAAATATTTTATTTTAAAATTGTTTATTGATGATTGTGAAAAAGACTATGAAATTGTCATATAGTAAATGGTAAAGTCTCAGAATATGGACTCCAAGATGCCTGATCATCCATTGCTCTAGCACTGGTGTAACAATAAAAAGAACTGTTACCCAAATATGTAATTTGTAATAAATATATTTTTGAGAAATTATAACATTTAAAATATTTTATTTTAAAATTGTTTATTGATGATTGTGAAAAAGACTATGAAATTGTCATATAGTAAATGGTAAAGTCTCAGAATATGGACTCCAAGATGCCTGATCATCCATTGCTCTAGCACTGGTGTAACAATAAAAAGAACTGTCAGAGTGTTAAACACACAGTAATGAGTCAAAAACGGGTTTTTAAAGTTGTCTGACATGTAATGTGTAAAATAATGACTTAGGTCGTTACGTCTTTCACGTTGTATCTCCATTCCATATGACAGTTTCTTATTTAAAATCTCTGTTGATGCAGTAAACAGACAAGGATTTTCAATAAAGTTTTTGATGAGTTTATGTCCTGTAAATTTATTTTCTATTTGGTTGTTTGAAACAGAAAATATTGCTATCCAAACATTTCAAATATCAATCAATCACTTTAAAACCTCATAAATGATGTCAAACATAGAACAAATGTATTGACTCAAAATAATTAAAACAATATCTTCTGTAAAAGTAATTTCTAATTGGGATTTTGTAGCATAAAGTAAGTTATTTTCAGTATAATACACAGCTGCATCGAGTATGCAGAATCTTGTCTTCTAAAGTATTCTTATGTGTAAACGAAGTAAGGCTTCCTGCAAAAAAAATTTTTTTTGCATCATTACATTTTTAAATCTGCTGTTTAAATCGTTAAATAAGAACAAATACTCAAAGATACCCAAAGCTAGTATTTTTGCAGAGTATCAAGTGTGGATAATGCTGAAAGATCATATGAGCTTCTGTCTTGCATGTAGGTAAACAGAAATCCTAGCAATTTGGATTATGTCTGTTTCCTCCCATGAAATCCAATGCAGAAACAGAGCAAGTTTGCCAGTTTGATTAGCTGACAACGTCATTACATCTGCCTTTTTCAGCACTATAACTGTAGGGACAGGTAAGTGAGGACAGTTTTCACAAATTACAAATGAAAACCAGTAGGTCAGATTCGTGAACAAAAGTCAGTTGTTACCTTCTGAAATGAAAAGTCACTCATCTTTCAGTAAAAAGTCAAATCAAATTCATCGTGGTTCTATACCCATCTTTTAAATTTTCCTCTCCTTTGGGGATAAATCTCTGAAGGTGCTAAAATTTCAAAAGTGAATTCAAAAGCACAGTGGAACATCATTATCTTCTGTAGTGGATAGTGAAGAATTTAATGCACAGGCAAAAACAACTAAGTTTCCAAGATTCTGTCAGTTCTCAAGTGGTCAATTTAATTGTTTGTTCTATCTCAGTGTTGATATTAATATGATAAATTTCTTATGGACAAATAAGTCCAAGTTTATTTTGATAATTATTATTAATAAATCACGCTAAACTTTAAGTATAAAATCTAACCCTAGCTTCAATATTCAGGATGTATTTATTGATAAGTATTTTGGTTATCATCTGGAACATAATGTCATTAAATACCCTCAGGGAACATGAAGTGGAAATTAGTATAAAGTTGAATTTTACTAAATTGAATTTTACTAAATAACTAAATATTTTAAGAAATTATATCATGAATATTTCAAAAGTTGCATTTTAAATGTGCAATTATCAGTTCTTGAGTAGTAACCCTAGTTGACGGTAGATCACAAAAGGATAATGGAATCTTCAACCCAAAGATTCTATCTAAATATACTTATCTTGCCAAACCTAATTTTGTAACCCCTGGTTGCCCCAAATTTGATAGAGTGAATTTACAACCACTACAATAATTAGAACCAATACTGCTTCAAACCTCTGCTTTTTATGCCAAACCCATGCAAAATATTTTACATATATTTATTCCTCATATCACTTTTTGAAAGTAGGATCTTTTTTCATGCTCATTTTTCAAATGAGAGAATTAAAACTAAAGAGTTCAAATAAGTGGTGTGGAGCAATTGTGACCCCCAAAGTCAGTGTCCATTCCAGAGTCATGTGCTACACTAAATGTTCTGCTCTTTCTTTGGTTCAGGTGACCTCCTGGGAAGATCTTCACAGCTCACTAAATCCAATGCAAGCATCTCCCACATGTTCAAACAGCTCACTGAAAGCAACTCCAAATAATGGAAGCTGCAAATCAGGGCGTGCTTATTATTACCAATTGTTCAGATGAAAAATTCCAGAATACACTCACTGAGCTTCTCACATGTCCCAGTAGAATTTGGTTGCTGTTGCGCCAGGAGATACCTGGATTATACAACCAGAAAGATGGCCTTTAGGGAAAGGATGGGAATTTATTACTTGAAAGAATGTATAAAGGGTATTTAAAATGGTAAATATCTGGTTTGAAATAAAAATACATCCCTCCTAATTTAAAATGCATAGACATTACAAAATAAAAACTAAACAATAACCTTGTCATATCTTTGTATAAACAGACATGAGACACAGAACAATGATAAGGTAAAAGTGGAGTGAGGAGAGAACACAGGGCCTTAGGGTCTTTATATTTTGTGTAACATATGATATTGCTGATGGCAGTAAAGCTTAAAATTTGGAAACAAATAAAATACTGAGAACAATCATTTAAAATTCATTCAAATATTTTTGCATAAAATATCAATAAAAATATTAGGATCATATTAAAAATTCAAATTATCCATAACAAAGTAGGAAATGTTAAGAGAAAAAACAAAAACCCAAAAAGAAGAATCAGTGTTATTCTCAATGGGCAAGTATTAAGTGATTTCCATTTGTGTTTGGGGAAAGATAAGGCAGTCCACCCTCACTGCAGACTGCCTTATCTTTTCCCCAAACATAATGTTCATTCAACATTATAGTGGACTACAAGATCGTCAAATACATTTATGAGGCATAATGGAAAATGGAAAAGAAGAAGAAGCCAAATTCCTTGTATTTATGTGTCTTTCTTGCACTAAATTGTAATAAATCTATAAAAATCCTTAATTTATTACTATATCACGATAGAAAAATAAAAAATATGAAATCAATTTTAGTTTTATAGACTGGAAATTGTTAACACAGAAACAGTACTAAAACCTGTATAAAAATAAATTCATGTATATCTATGTAAATTCTCTTTCCTAATACTTTTAAGAGAAATTAAACAAAAATTGATTAAATGGAAATAAATATGCCTGTTCATAGACTAGTAAACCCAGTATCACTGACATGCCAATTCTCCAAAAATGGATCTATCCCTTCATTGCACTGCAGATTTAAATTCTGCATGTACTCGGTGTAAATTAACAAGATGATTTATACAGATACATGAATTATCCAGAATTGGTAATAAGACATTTATAGTAAACAAATGAGTGAATTTTGCCCTGTATGACTTTAAGACATCCCAAAGCTCCAAAGTCAACAGGACAGAATTATATTGGTAAAAATAAAGAAATGGAACATAAATGACAGTTCAAAATGAATCCACAAATGTATTAGAAATTGTACTGGCCTATTAAGAGGGAAAACAGTTTTTAGTGTGTGTCATGTGATTGAGTTCGTATTCACGTAGAAGTAAACACAAATCCTTAACTCATACCAATCACAAAAATTAACTCAAATGCCTCATAGAGAAAAACATCAAAGAGTTGTGGAGCTCGTTTAGTGGTTAAAATGCTTTCCACAGAGGAGCTGAGAACAAGAATTTCGATCCCAAAACCACATAAATGCTACATGAGCAAGATGGTCTGCTCATAATTCCAGTGGACAAAGACTGAGACAAACACTGAGACAGTGGCTGCTCTTCCACAGGAACTGTGTCCTGTTTCCAGCACCCACATGGCAGCTAACAACCATTCATAATACCAGTTCCAGAAGATCTGATGCCTTTTCCTGGTTTCTTCTGGTTTTCATGCATGTGTAATTTTAAATACATGAAGGCCAAACACACACATAAAGTAAAAATAAAATAAATTTTTAAAAACTGAAAGTATTTAAAGAGCCAGTCATACAGAGGTCAGCTATGGACACATGAGAATTTTAGGCAGCAGAAGCTCATTCCATGAAAGGGTCAGTGATAAGTAGTCACACTGTGTGTCAAGAGGAAAGCACAATTTTAAATAGGCTGTGATAAAACTAAGACTTCCAGGCCCTTCTCCTGCAACAGCTCAGCCTCCAGACATGCTTCCCTGCAACTACGAGGGAGTTTGTGATCACTGGGAAAAGATCACTCAGACTGAAAACACTCCTGAATCAGCCAAATTAATTTAGCTTGCCGGTGGCTGCACTCTGAGCTGATTTGGAGAATGCAGCACTTGCTCAGAGGAAAGTTGTGACATGGCACCTTCTTGGCTATAGCTACTCCATGTTAACTTTTAGGCTGACTCTAGTCTCTGACTTTGTCAAGCAGTTGGCCCAGGGAATGGGAACACATGTCATCAGGGTCCCTGTTGTCTTGGGAACAGGTCAGTGTGTTCTGGAGTGCACCTGATAACTGCAGATATATGACTTCTATATGTTATGCTTGTCTTGCTTATGCAAAATAGTAATTGTTTCTTAATAGAATAGAAATTGTTAAGGGGGTTTCTACATGCAAGCTTCGGAACTGAAACTTCTCATCCTTTGTTATGATTTTTCTGTATAAAAGCTCACCCTAGAGATGGCTCAAGACTGCACATGGGTTCCAACACCCTTGTGTAGTTGCTGGCAAGATAAAAAAGATCTTCATTCGGCAAAACTTTGTGTGATCTTCTCTGGTGACACACCCCATAACTAAGTAAAACTTTTAAAGGTAAACTAAGTATCCTGACTGGTTTGTACAAGATTTACTCAAAAATAAGCAATTTGCTCAAAAACAAGCAGTCAGATGTTTGTTCCTATAGGTAGGCAAGGAATCAGGTACAGAAGCCAGATAGATCTCAATTGGAATCTCCCAGGATAATATAGGTGTGTTCCTCTGGGATCAGCTCTTCCTGCAACTGATGGCCCCAGGCCAGGGTAGGATCTGGGATGGCTCACCAACAAGGCCTTACACAAAATGGAGGAGCTCAGCCAGGGTAGGATCTGGGATGGCTCACCAACAAGGCCTTACACAAAATGTAGGATCTGGGATGGCTCACCAACAAGGCCTTACACAAAATGGAGGAGCTCAGGCTATCACACATAGTATATTGGAGATAGTGAGTAAGGGGCTTCGAGAACACAGTACAGGAGCCCAGGAGCCAAATAACACAATTCAGGGTACTTCTGTTCTGCTTGTGATCTAGGAGAAATCTTAAGCATTGTGTTTGTTCACAGTTCTATACTACAAAAGCATAGGATTCAAGGTCACTCATGATCTGGCATTGCCTGCACAAGGGTTACAGTTAATATAAGTGTCATGTCCCCTTGAAGGCGAAATTTGAGCTTTGATAAACTTCCTGTTTCCCCAAATCCTTACAAATGAACACGTGTGATGTCCAGTATTGCTTCATAATGAAAATAATTCTTTTTTGCTACTTTTATTTTAGGGGACTTGGGGTGTTACTTGCAATTTTAAAGAGATCTACAAAGAGTCTCCATATATTACCAAGAAAATCAGGGACCTCTCTTGGGGTTCTTAGACTCAAAAGGAAGATCTACGACAATTTTAGTAGAATTTCAAAGAAAACCCTGGGGCTGACAAGCTGGAAATGTCCACAGCTGTTTGGAGAAAGAAGATGAAGAAGCAGGGAAGAGAAAGCCCTGCTGTTTCAAAACAATCATTAGTAGAAGGAAGCAGATGCTTCATTGAATAAGAACAAGACCAAAGTACCAGAGAATACAGACTTCAGCTCTGGCCAGCGTTTGGAAGAAAGTCACAGAAAAGTTTGTCTTTCAGAATTATGGTCTCAGAAAGGCCCACTGACCTAACAGAACCTCACAGTTACTCCATAGCAACTGCACAGACCACGTGGATTACAGGAAGGAGAAGTGTATTATCTCACTGAAGACAAAATAATGCTCTCTCTTCAGCATGGCTTAAGGTGGTACACCTTCCTGAAGGGGTTTCTGCTTTCTAGTTAGTGTTTCATTAGCCATGTGATTGATCTGCCCATCTGGAATGTTAGAACTCCACCCAGGCCAAAGATGCCATTCTCTTGACCAAAGGAAATAGTTTTCCCTTTATGGGCCTTTATTGCTATGTAATAGGAGATATCACAGAGCAAGACTGAAGGTCAGAAGACAAGCTGGAGTTTCTTCTCTCCTTCTACCATCTGGGTCCCTGGAATCAAACCCAAGTTTTCAGACTGAGCAATCATACCACCCCAATGAAATGATTCTGTAATAGTATATCAAGACCAGGAGGACCATAAATAAACTATGCTCTGTTTTATGTCACATGCTTCACTGTGTTTAATCACTGAAACAACTCTTGAAGACACCTTGAAAAATTTGTTACACTATTTTATCATGTAATGCATCTAATGTGGGTCATGAAACTTCTAACCCAGGCTGCTCCTCTGCTCATACTGCCCTTGTGATAAGGTCCAAAAGTACATGAGGACCTTGCTCATCAAGAAGAAAATGCCTGCTGTGACTGCTGCATGGTAAAGTTTTCAGGTGATTGCTAAATATTTCTAAATACTATGAAGTCATTATTTTTCACTTTAGGTAACTGTGCATATTTCAAGTGTTTCTTACCTTTGAAATCAAAGTAACAATATGGTCTGTGTTGATTAATTCCTATTAAGTTCTAAGGGTTTCACTTCTACATATGCTGCTGTTTTTGGTTCCCATATTTAGTATCCAGCATTTCCTTTTGGTTGGCCAGTAATATTTTTCTGTGTTTATTAGGAATAATTGAGACTTGTGATTTTTATTTGCTGAGTTCACTCTGAGATACCACTTGTCTTAACCATGTTAAATCCAAATTCAGGGCTCAAGATTCCATGAAACTTTGTGGCTACAATCTGTGCATGTCTTGCTTCCACACAGTTTTCATTTATCCTGAGAATGTGTGTGATGTCCTTCAATCATACTTTTCCAATGGACATGCCCTAGTTGTTTGACTTCTGTCCCTCTCAACCCAAAAGAAAAGAAGTCTAAACTCCAGGTTGGCTGTCTTTATTCTAAAATTTCAAATTCTTGTGTTGATAAAGAAGATTAGAACATTAGTCTGCCTTCCCTGAGTTCTCATACTCATAGACGCTCATAGATTTCTTATCCTTGAGCCCTAATTTGATGTTGAAGATACACTTAACATTTTGTTATTTGTTCTAGTTGTGGTTAGCATGGGATTGATTAAAATGATGAGTAATGCCATTTTTATAACCAAAGCTCAAAAGTGAATTCCATGTGCGTTAGTGAAGTATTAGCATCGTACAACTAGGTGTATGCAATACCTTATTCAACACGAATGCCATCACATCCTACAGTCTTTGCTAAGATATTAGTTTCCCAGTAAGAACTCCACTGACCATTCTGCAACCTTGGCACATCAGCTTCCCACACTCAGCTCTGTGATTTTCTTTTCTCTTGTTTTTGCTCAACAACACTCAAACAGTAGTTGAAGTCTAAATCAATTACTTTGTAGTTTCTTGTGGGGATCCTGTATTAGAAAGATAAGTCCCATCTTCAACTGTCATTTGCAACCTGACTAGTGTAGAATAAGAATCATAAAATATAATTATGAAATGTAGGAAAATATAGAATTTTTTCTGAAATGCTAAACACAAAAAAGGAATAAATGTTCTAGTCATCAGCATAGGAAGTCAGTTGAATCTCCACTGAAGATAGTCAGAGTCAAGAGAAACAGCCAGGTATACTCAAGCATGCAGATCAAGATATGGCTCTGAGCTTATATATTACTAATGATTTCCTCCTCACAGCCCGTACGGACATGACTCCCTTCTGAAAAACTGCTTTTTTGTTTTTCCTAAGTCCTTTGAATCAGGGATCTGCTCATTCCCCCATAGGCACTCTTCTTAGGGCTGATAGAGGAACCCACAGACTAATCAGAGGTGTACCACACATGGTTCCCTAAACAGTCTGTAATTTGGGTCAGTTCTAGAGGCCAGTGTCACAGATTAGAAGTTTGTAGGTCTAAGGGCCCATCCTTTGTGTATGACCTTTCTATAAGAACGTTCTCAGCAATTTTACTCTGCAGTTGTTCCTTATCAGGTTTTTTTTCTTATAATGTAGTATAAATACTATATTTATCAGGCTTATCTTAGGACAAGCTGCTGTTGAAATAACTTGTGTTGTTCTGCTTTCTCCTTCTCTATTGTTACTTTCTGTTATGAGTAGGAAAGAATAAAGAAAAAAATAGAATAAAGATTAGGATCCTTTATTATTTAAGGGGTTGATTTGGTTGCTGTGGTGGGAAATCATGTTAGGGTGAAGCAAAATAATGCACCTCAAAGTAAATGAGGAAAAAATAAGTGGAATGTCCTGAGTCTCAATATCTCCTTTAATGACATGCAGCTAATTAACTAAAGATTCCCACTAGGTTTAATACCTCAAAGTTCCCAACATTTCCTAACAGCACCACACACAGAACAAGCCTTTCACAAACCACAGAAAACTGAGGATATTTAAAATTCAGCCAATAAGAATAATTGTGAACATGAAAAGATATAAACAAAAATTCGAGAGTATTTTAAGTTTATATTCAATTTGATTCAATTCATGTTCTTAATTAAAAGCTTAATTTAAATCTATTAAATATTTCCTAATGTGGTCCTCTTAGGACATAATCTGAAATTTAAACCCCACTACTTTTGAAAAGGTCATTATTGGCAATAATATACCAACAGAATTTTCAAACACAAATGAATTACTTTAAATATTATATCTATGATAGATCATTACTATATTAAATTCTGCAATATGACATGAGTCTTTAAGAAAACATTTTCCTGCTAAGCTGTGTCTTCAGAGCACCCTTAATTTCATTATTCCTCATACTATAGATGATGGGATTCAACATAGGGACTACCACCATGTAGAACACAGACACCACCTTGTTCTGATCAGTGGAATAGTTGGACTTGGGCATCACATAAATGAATGTAACAGTCCCATAGAACAGAGTGACTGCAGTGAGGTGGGAGGTGCAGGTGGAGAAGGCTTTGCGGCGGCCCTCAGTAGAGCACATCTTCAGGATGGTGATAAGGATATAGATGTAAGAGATGGCAATGACAAACATTGTCACCACAACAGCGATGCCACCAGAAATAGTATCAAGTACTATAGCGACACTGTTATCAGAACAAGAGAGTTCAACTAAAGGAGTAAAATCACAGAAAAAATGATTAATTCTATTTGGTCCACAGAAGACAAAAGAAAAGAAGGAAAAAGTATAGAAGGAGGAATTAAGAAACCCACCTATGTAAGCTACTACAAGCAGCTGGTGACACACCTGTGTAGACATCTTTGTTGAGTAAAGCAGTGGGCTGCAGATTGCTACAAAGCGGTCATAAGCCATGGCAGCCAGTAGGTAGCACTCAACTGTCCCAAAGAAAACAGCTGACCCAAACTGAATGGGGCATCCAAAATAGGAGATTGTATTTCTCTCCACCAGGAAATTGACAAGCATATTGGGTGTGACAGAAGATGAATAGCCAATGTCAGTAGAAGCCAAGTGACTCAGAAAAAAGTACATGGGGTGATGGAGCTGAGATGAGACTCTGATTAGCAGGATTGTGCTGAGGTTTCCAGAGAGGGTTACCAGGTAGATGCACAAGATGATGATGAAGAGGATGACTCGAAGGACTGGGTCATCTGTTAAGCCAAGTAAAATGAACTCTTTCACTGTAGTGAGGTTTCCATCATCCATGAAATCCATGGCACAATGTAGTTTATGCCGAACTCAAGCTGTGATAGAAATATTACATTAAATAATTTGTAAATGGGTGATTGCATGTTCATTAATACATCTGGAATATCATTATGATAATGATTTTCAAATGCCAGTATGTATTTACTTACAATAATGAGTCTTTCTCTAATTTTGAAGCTGAGCTTGCATAAACACTTGAAAAAATGCCTCATAGAAATCCTTTTTTCCTTATATATTGCATTGTTCCCTAATATACACATTGTGTGTTTAAAGTCAAATAATAAAAATAGAAGACTGATGAGCATAACAGAAATATGTACATAGGGTTTTCTAAGAAGTGGTTCCATTACTACTAATAGTTATTATATATTCTTAAATAACAAGTTTGGATCTAAGAATTAATTAGATACACATATATGAGTTGGTGAGAAATATACTATTTTTAATAAATATTGCTTTTTCAGAAAATATTATTTTCATTATTTTATTGATGATTCTGAAAGAAATTATGCAAATTACACATAGCTACACAGCAAGTGGTAAAGTGAGAACACAGACTCCAAATGTATGATTACCAATTTCTTTAGCAACAATGTAAAAAGAAGGTACATAAAAACTGAGAATCCAATAATAGCAATATGTCAATAATGCATTAAACTTTATTATATGAAGTTATTTTATATAAAGTTAATAATAAATTTAAACCCTGTTATTATAAACTTATTAAAAAGTTAATAACATTAACTTTTTAAAGACTTCTGAGATCTAATTGAAAAACACTAAACTAGGTTGCTATATCCTTCACAGTATTTGTCAATATATATGAAAAGAAACAAGAAAATAAAACTGCTGCTGTTGCAATGACCAGAAAGGAGTTTTAAACTGTCAATGAGATTATGAACTTGAACTTTGTTTTATATTGGTGTGTTTAAAATAGAAAACATTGTTTTACCTAGTAGCTTTAAATATAAATGTAGTCATTTTGGAAAAGACCATAATTAATTCTAAGCAAACAACTTAACAAATTTATTCAAAAGAATGTAACTATTGCTTCTGTAATTGTGATTTCTAAATGGGGTTTTGAAATACAAAATAAGGTATTTTAACATAACATGTAGGTGCATAGATTATACCAACCTCTTTCTAATTCTTATCTTGCTTCTAAACTATTCTTCAGCATAAGTAAATTAAGACTTCCTTGAAAGCATTTTTTTAATAAATTTACCTTTTAAAACTCCAATTTGAATTCTTAAATATATTTTTTAAATGTTCCAAATCATTCAGAGTTAGTATTTTGGCAGAGGGCCAAGTTTGGATAATGCTGAAAGATCATATTGTTGGTGTCTTCTGTAGTTGAACAGGTATCCTGGAAATTTAGATTGTGACAGTTTTCTCCTATTAAACTGATGGTAGAAGCAGGGCAAATCACCAAAATGCCCCCTAGCTCAGTACTTGGTTACACCTGCTGTCTCAACACTATGATTGCAAATAAAGATAAGAAAGACTTCACAACTGATAAATGAATACCAGTCAGATTCATATAATAAAGCCAAAGTCTTACCATCAGAAATGAAAATTATTTATCTTTCATAAAAAATCAAGTTCACAGTGGATATAGAGCCATATTTTATTTTACCTTTTCCTTTGGGGTTAAATCTCCAAAGATTTTTAAAGCTACAGATGTGAATTCTAAAGCATCACAGTGCATCATTATTTTCTGTAGTGGATACTGAACAATGCAATTTACAATGTGTAATGAAATGAAAAAAATAACTAAACTTTCAAGATTCTATCAGTTCTCAGGTGGTCAGTTGATGCTACTGATAGTCTGGGTTTTCATGTGTAGTTCTATAAGATTTGTTTAATGGTTTTTAGAGCATAATATAACAAATTGTTTTATGGACAATTAATTCTAAGTTTACTTTGATATTTATGCTTAATAAATGATGATAAACTTTAAGTAAAATATGTTAACTCTAGCTTTAACATTCAATGTATTTATTGATAAGTATTTCAATTGCCATCAGAAACATATGCCATTAAGTACCTTGGGAGAACATGGGGTGGAACTCTATGAAAAGTCTAATTTTATAAAAATAAATATTTTAACACATGTGCATTATCATATCTTGAATATCTTGAAATTTGCATAAAGAAGAGTAATTTTAAAACAGGCTTTGATGACTTGCATAATGAGTAAAGTATACAAGATCTTAGAATCTTTATTTTTTTATAACTTACTACATTACTCATGGAGATAAAGTTTGAAAATTGAGAATATATTCTTCTGAAAACATTCATTTTAAAATCAAGGCAAACATTTATGTGCAAATGTCAATAGAAATATTGGCATCATATTCAAAAATTCAAATCATCAGTAAGAAAAGAGAATGTTTTTTAAAAAAACTAATAAAGAAAAGCAATAGGAAAATATTATATGATTTCCATCACTGTTTGGGAAGAGATAAGGCAGTCCACCTGCGTTGCCTTAATTCAACATTGCAGTAGAGCCTAGTTATCCAAATAAATTAATAAAAATAATTTTAAAAACAAAAGAAAAAAGTCGTGTTTCTTTATTTATAAGTTACTTTTCAAGCAATAAATTCCAATATATTTAAAAAATAATTTTTCAACATAGCATGATAATTACAAACATATGAAAGCAATTTTAGTTTTGTTTACTAATGATTTTTAGCATAAGAAAAAATATTACAGTAGATTTAGGAATACATTTATTGGCATCTATATAAAACCATATTATTAAACATTTTAAAGAGAAATTATATAAGACTTGACTAAATGGAAAGACGTAAACCTTGGTCATCGACTGGAAAACCCAATACCACTGCAGTGCCATTTCTCCAAAAATTGATATGTTGAGTCCATGCACTTTCTTGTAAGTTAACAAGATGATTCTGTATAGATGTACAAACTAATCATAACTGGTGGTAACACATTTATAAAAGAGCAAAATTAGATAATTGCATACTGTATGAGTTTTTAAATATTTTATTTATTATTTTTATGTTATGTGTATGAGTGCTTTGCCTGCACGTATGTAAGCACACCATGTGCATGTAGTGCCTTCAGAGGCCAAAAGAGGGTGTTAGATGTTCTCGAACTGGAGTTGCAGATGGTTGTTAGACACCATGCTGAGAATTGAACCTGGGTCCTCTGAAAGAAATGCAAGTGTTCTTAACCACTGAGTCCTCTCTCCAGCCCACTATACTGTATGATTTTAATACTTACCAAACTCTAAAGTAATTAGGACAGTACTCTATTGGCAAAATGGAACAGAAATTACAGTTCAAAAATAGATCCACATGTATATTAGAAATATCCATATACTCACGGGTCTATTTGTTGTGGGTTCTCCTCAGGCCAGCTGTGAAGACCCTGACCTGGATTGGGTCCCCTGTGGATTGGTGGGGGGGCAAGAGGTGCAGAGTCAACACACAGACAGACACTGGGAGTTGGGTAGAAGCAAGCACTAGGCAAGGTGCTGCAGGCTTGTTTAATGCAGGAGGGGTCAGGCCTTATATTTCCCTTTTCTCCACCCTCAAGTTCCTTTAGTCAGTGTATTGTTTTCTGATTGGTCCTTGCCACGCAGTCTGTCAGCAGTCACTGGGCTCCTGAGCAGGGTACGGAGGTGTGGGCTCCTTTTGGCAGGCTAATGGCAGACCAAGAAGTGAAGTGAATTCTCGCTGAATCCCAGGGCTCTGAGTCCACGCCATCTTTGGAGGCCTCCTGCTACATTTCCACACTTTTTCTTTAAAAATGACTGTCCAGCTAGAGCCTGTAGGCAGCTGCACTTTGGGATGACCCCAGGATCATAGACTGGGCCTGTCTTAGGTTGTCCTATTTGGGCATGAACCTTACCTGACATTGGAGCATGGGCATACATGTCCATGTCCTGGTTTAGGTTGATTCAGCCCAAAAGGATCTTACCCATCATTGACTACCAGCCCTCCAAGGGGTATCATCCTGGGGGATCAGTTGAGGTGGGGAATTATCTGTAGGAGGGCTCGTACATTTGTGCAAGCTAAGTCTGTCAGGCTGCATAGGGAGGGTTGAAATCATCTTCGTGTATTGCTCTGAGGGCCTGATACACTGAGTGATTGAATTTTTTCTGACTGCGGGAACAAAGAACTAGGCATTTAAGAAGTAGAACAAGAAGAATAATTATGCCTGTCAGGAGTAGGTAAGTGACGATCCAAGACGGGTCAAACAGTGTTTTTAGATTAGACCAGATTTTCTCTAAGAACCCTGAACTGATGTCCAGTGTGGGGGTGTGGGTATAATTTAGAGCAATAATTTGATTAGTTAGTAATACAGGATAATTAAGAAACTTTTTATTCCAGTGGCTGTGAATATAGTGCACAAGTTGTAGGCACATTTTAGTAATATTCTGTACTTTATATGGGGTGAGACAAAGTGACCTAAAGCGAGGTTCACAAGCTAGTAGAGCCATGTCTTTGATAATTGACAGCTCTTCACTTAAGAGATCAGTTTGTTGTTGTAACCCATTAATTGCCTGGTGAAGATGCTGATTGATAAGGGACTGAGTGTGAAAAGTAGAGGAGGTTTTGGACACGGCCTCGTTGAGTGTCTCCACAGTAGTGGAGGATTGGGTGATAGCCACTGCAGCAGTAGCGGCCAAACCTAATGCAAGGATGATGGCTGAGATGAGAGTGGCAATGACCCTGAAATCTGATCACAAGTGGGGGGCTTGTGACAAGGCTGTCTGCTCTATAAGGGTGACAGCATGGAAGTGGGTTGCATTGGTGACTGGAACCCAAAGGGCCACGGATTCACACATAAAGAGAACTATGTGAGCTGGATGGTTCCAGCAGGCCACCAGTATACAGGTGGTGTTGGTATCAGAGCAGTTGAGTCATCCCCGAGGGTCGGAGGTAACATTGGCTAGCAATAAGGCAAAGTGGAGCCATACGCAAATGGGGGTAGGGGGCCAGGATGTTGTGTGATCAATGGATGTAAGGATTTTGTTTTTGGCACAAGTAGAGGGATTGGTGTTAGTGTAAGTGCTGTTGGAAAGCTGAAGGCCCTGCTGTGCCAGTAATGGCCTCATGTCCATGCAGGCTTGCAGACCACAGAGGTCCCAGTTACCAAGTATTGACTCACAGTTGGTATGGGAGATCTTAATGTCACTGGGATAGGTGGGGGCCAGTTTTTTTCCAAAATCCTAGGGGGTTATTAGAGGGGGAGAAGCTAAAGTGGCAAAAGGGAGGGATGGCATGGTTGAGCTTAGGGTGGCATCTCTGCTACAGTATAGTGAGCATGAGGAAAAAGGTTGCAAGGGAGCATGTGCATGGGCAGTTGGGGAGCAGTGGGCATAGAATGGCAGGGCAAAATGAGGGCGGAGGGGTGGCAGTCCCCTCCACCTCCCCTTTTATGATTGTCCCCAGTGCAGTGAGGAACAAGGCTACATCAGTGTTATTGAAGGTAGGGTAACCCAAGGAGGCACTGCCGGCATAATCTTGGACAGTCAGCCCAATGCATGAGGATGTGTTGTTAGTAGTGAAGCATAGTTATTTAGGGGCCAGGAGCCATTGAGTGATTCCCAGGAAGTAACTGGGTCCATGGTGGGGAGGCCAAGCATAGAATTGGTTGAATAGAGGGTGGGGTAGGCTGGGGAATGAAGTGATAATGGCAAGAGTATAGGCATGGAGGGGACCAAGGCCCAGAGATCATGGGCCGTGGCAGGGGCAGGGAAGAGCAAAACAATTATCTAGGTAGTGGCAAGGTCTCTGGGTCCTGGGGGTCCCATTGGTTGGTTACTGGTTTCACATCTCTCACTGGAACCCATACTGGCTTTGTTTCTGTCTGAGGAAACACACAAGCATAGCTTCACCCTCTTGTTAACAAGGGGGCGGGCAGTTGCCATTGACATGTTACAGGGTTTTTCTATCTCACTAGTGGCAGGGGTGTAGGCATAGGTATGGTAACCCAGTGTTTGTAGGCCTGGCTCAACCCATTTTTATCAAAGGACGACACCGTAATGGGACTTATTGGTATCCGAGAAGGCTCGCTTGGTAAAGGTAAGGGGCTTTTGCAGGGGGAAGTGTGTGGCTGAGTGGTGATTTCCAAACAGGCCAGGCTGGCCAGTTGCTTATCTGGGGGTGTGTGATTATCCAACTCCCCCATGAACCTGGACATCACTAGTTGGAAAGCTAGAGAGTCTGCCCATAATGTTTGGGAATGCTTAAAAGGAAAGGGCAGTATAATTTTGTCAGGTTCCTTTCCAAATATGTGCCTGGCTGTTTGTCAGGCCTTAATTGCTAATTTGAAGACAATATCATACTTATAGCTAAGCCTAGTTAGGTCTGAGATAGCCAGGTGGATCCATACCAGGGCGTCTTCTTGCCATAGTGCCCCCAAGACACCATTTTTAGTCCAGAGAATCAAGTCCAGTAATGGTTCTGCTGGGTCATGATGTCGGAGTGATGTAGACCAGAGTATATGATCTATATTATTAAGAAGATCCTTAGCTGACTGGGTGAGAGGGATCCTTGAAGTTGGTGAATTGTGGCCTTCTGGCAGGGAGAACAAGGCCCAGAATTCCAAGTCAGGGACTGGTATAAATTTTTGAGGCAGTTTATAGTCCCACAGAGTTCTTGGAACTTAGTCAAGGTATACACAGTTTTTTGCAAGATGGAAGGGTTAAGCGGTTTAATTACTGTATCTATAAGGTAGCTAAGGAATGTGAAAGGTTGGATATATTGTAACTTGTTTCGTGCAATGTGGAGACCTAGACATTCTAAATCAGCAAGTAGACTGGGTATTGCAGCCTGTAAAGTATTGTGAGATTTGTGTGCTAGCAGTATGTCATCCATATAGTGGATGACAATTAGGTCCTTGGGGATGTTGGTTAAGGCCTTATTAACATATAATTGACAGATTGTGGGGCTATTTTTCATACCCTGTGGTAGTACCTTCCATTGGTATCTCTTGGTTGGTTTTTGAAAGTTGGGCTCCCATACTGTGAGGGCGAAGTGAGGTCTATCTTGTTCCACTAGGAGGATTTGGAAGAAACAATCTTGGATATTAAGTACTCTGATATGATGGGATGGGGGGATGGCTCTAGGGTGTGGTAAGCCCACTTGTAGTGAGCCCATTTTTTCCATGTGGGTATTGACTGCTCTAAGATCTTGGAGAAGTCTGTATCTCCCCGATTTCTTTTTAATAACAAATATCAAGGTATTATGTTTACTGAGAGAAGGCTCGATGTGGCCAAGCCTCAATTGTTCAGCTACCAAATTTTTGAGGGCAGATAATTTAGGTTATATTATAGGCCACTGGTCCACCCAAAAGGCATCATTAGAGAGCCAGGTGATGGGGATCGGCTCAGGGGCCAAGATTGGAGTAGATCTTGGGCAGGCAGTGGCCATTAGGATAGGGAGTGTTGAGCAAGGTGTTGTCCTTTCCCTGATAGTCCCAAGTTATCATGGAGCATGATATCATCATAAAAGGCATGGTCATCCGTGGTAAGGACTGCGCCCATGTCCTCTAGGACGTCTTGGCCCCATAAGTTACAGGGAACATCTGCTACTATGGGGGTAACTCTAGCCTTGTTCCCATTCAAGTCCTCCCAATATACTGGCCATGTGACCAGCTTGGTACCTTGTGTGCCACCAACTCCTTTTATTGGTGGGCCTGGCCAGTATTTCCAATGAGGGAATTTAAGGGATTCATTTTCTGATATAATGGTGACATAGCCCCTGTATCTACTAGGCCCTTTATGGCAGTTCCATCTAGGAACAGGGTCATTAGTGAGGAGTGGTTGAGGATTGGGAGAGTCAGTAATATCTGTCTCATTTTCCATCTTGTGGGAGGGGCTGAAGGGCACCCCGGGTAGAGTTTAAAGGAGCAGAGTCTGGTTGAGGCTGTGACCTATGGTCTTTAGCCCAATGGAACCCTTTTATGCACTTGGGGCAGTGAGTGTTGGGGTGGTGGGCTGTACCTCTTGGGCAGTGGCTACTAAAATGGCCAAGCCCCCCACAGATCCAGCAGCCTTCCCATGCGCCAAAGTTGGCGGGTTTTCCTTGCGACAAAAGAGTCTCCAAGGAGGCAGTCAAAGCCTGAATAGCGCCCTCCCTAGGGTCTAAGTCTCTAGTAGCCAGTACCTATTTGTGAGTGTTATCATTGTGGACAGGCATGACAGCATTACTAGTAGGGATGTTTAGTCCCTCCCAAGTTAATTGTTTGATAAGCACCTCTCGGGTGGGTCCAGACTCCACCCTCCACTCTACTGCCTCGGTGACATGGGTAAGGAAGTCTGTGAAGGACCCCCCTGACTGTTGAATCAAATTACAGAAAAAGACTTGTGGGTCATGGTGGGGAGCAACATTTAAGGGCCTTAAAGGCCAAGTCAGAAACTTGCTGAAAATAGGCATGGAGGCCAATATTAAATTGGGAGATGGGGTCAGTATATTGCCCGTGTCCCGTGAGCATGTCCAATGTAATGTTGAGGCCATATTGGAGATTTAGGCATGCCTGGTTTTCAGACTGATCGTCATATGCTGCACACTAGTTTAGACAGACTGACGGTTCTAAGATTGCCTTTAGTAAGTTATACCAATCATAGTGGGTTTGTAAACGTAAGGACCACTGGAGAAGAACCTGTTCAAAATATGGGGAGTCAAGCCCCAATTGCTCAGCTGCCTTGTGGATAAGAATGAGGTCAGCAGTTGGGGTGGGCAGCCATGGATGCTGTGCCACATTGGGTCCGACCTTAACCAGAAATGCAAAGTCGGGTGAGGGTTTAAGGAGGGCAGAATAGGAGGAAGGGGCACGGTAGCAGGGGAAGTGGTGGGATGGTTACTGGGGGGGGAGAGTAACTCCTTCCACGGGTATCAGGGTGGGGGAATTTCTGGGCATGGTAGCTCTAGGAGAGTATCCTGCGATACAGGCAAAGGAGCTCCTTCCATATTGGAAGTGGGCGCAGAGGCGGAGTCCACCTCCAGGTCTGGGAGGTCCAGGGTGGAGGTAATAGCCAGATATACACTAGATTTCTCTCAGCAGTGTTTGTTGTGGGCCAAGATGACTTCCTCAGGAGAGGAGGATTTAAGGCTATCAATGATGACTAGGAGGATCAGTACGAACGATGTAGGGGGAGTGATCCCTGACCCAACCTCCCTTTTTGGGGTCAGTAAGAGGACCTGCATCCACGTGTCAAGGTCCCACATGTTTTCAGGGGAGCCCCACAGAGCTAAATTAGTGGCTTCATCCCAAAAGTGTTCAACATCTTTTGGTTTCACTTTCAACCCTCTGGTTTTAAGGAGCACCTTGAGTGCTGCCATTTGTGGTTCCCTATATTGTGGTGGTAAATTGCCCATTGTGGGAGGGTCACATGAAGGGGAATTCACCACAAAAGTAGAAGACGAGGGTGACTACCAAGAGGGCACAAAAGAAGCAAAGAAGCACTGTGAGCCACTCGGATGTAAACTGACCAAACATGTAAAGGTGTATCAGATCCAAATGTCTTGTGCTCAGTGAGGGACTTCTGGAGGCCATGACACCTCCAGCCATATGCTCACATGGTGTCTCTGGGACAGGCAACAGGGTGACCCAAAGCCTCGGCTCTGAGTTTGGGGTAGATCAGCCCTTATGTGAACTCACCAGGATAAGCCAAGAGGGGAGAGGTGCCGACATGGGCTTCGGGACCACATGGTGGAGTGTGCCTCCCTGATCTAACAAACTAGTCCAACAATAAAGATGACAGACAGGGTAGAGGGGACAGAGGATGGGGCTACTCGCTCTCCCCCAAGCAGCTGAAGAAACAGACAAATCCAGGGGCCTACTTACCAAACAAACCAAGGTTCATGGGTGTCGCCAACATCATGGGCAGGGGTCCCTGTTCAGGTGCCAGGTGTTGTGGGTTCTCCTGAGGCCATCTGCGAAGACCCTGACCTGGATCAGGTCCCCTGACAATTGGGGGAGGCAAGAGGCATGGAGTCAAACACAGACACTGGGAGTCAGATAGAAGCAAGTGCTAGTCGTGCTGCAGGCTCGTTTAATGCAGCATATTCTCTAAATATTCTCTAAACGTTCTCTAAATACATTCCAAGTAATACCATTTGGTGTCCTTTTATTCTGCCTATGATCCAGTAGGAATCTGAAACTTGCGCAAGATCCCTCATTGTCTTTATGGCCTCCTGTAGGATTAAGTCTTAATCAAATAGTATAACATTTCTAAGGTGAATTTCACCCATAGATATATGGTGTCTTTCTTCCCAAATCTTTAGAAATGGGCAAGTTAGTTCTTTTATGTCAAACATGGCATGACAATGAAAATATTTCTTTTTATTATGTTTATTTATTTATTATTTGGGAGGAGTGCATCACAACACGGAAGTGAAAATCAGAGGAGAACTTGAGGGGATCAGTTCTCCACTTCTACAGTAGGGGCTGAGACCTTAGGAGACTGCCTGAGAGTCACAAAATTGGGCTGCCCTTTAGCAAACTTCTCAAATTGTGGTGTGAGTGCCGGCTACTAGGGGGTCCAAACATGAGAAGGAAGCCTGAGTGAAACTGACTAGAGCCTGACTTGGGCCTTGGTGGGAGCTCCTGTGTAGCTGATCTGAAGTCATCCGTTACCTCCGAAATAAAATCTGAAAGAAACTGAAACCTAGACCAAACAGCTTTACATACCCAGTAAGAAGACAACCAAGGCACATCAATAATACAAACAGAAGCAGACTTCAACTCAACAAAAGAAGGCTTGAGATTCATACCAGCATCACAAAAAAATACAAAAGAAATCCACATTCCAAAATCACAACAGAAAAATAATAATATAGAAAACAGAAAGAGCATGTCCCCATGAAACTCCACCAGTCCTGTAGAAGAGTTCTACAAGGAGAACCCCAATAGAGATAACTAAAAGAACAATAATAAACATGATCAATGGTTTCAATGAATTTAAAAAACATGCAAACAAGTCAAAGGACTTTTATAAAAAACATTGTGATAACATTCTGACTGAATTCACAAAATAGATAGGAACATTGAAGGAAATTCAGGCTGAAATGAAGAAGGAAGTGAAAAACTCAACAAGCCAATTTGAAACAACAGAAGAAAGCCTCACTGCTAGAATGGAATGGAAAAGAGAATATCAACACAGGAGGATAAAGCTGAAGAAATGGACCACTCAAGAAAAGATTATGAAAAATTTTAACAAACACAGGAATGGAGTGTGCAGGAGATGTGGAACACCATGAAAAGACAAAATCTACATATCATAGGCATAGAGGAAGGAGAAGAATTTCAAGTTAATGATATGGACCAGACCTTAAACAGGATTGTAGAGAAGAATTTCCCAAAATAAAGAAAGACAAACACAAGAACATAGGACACCAAATAGACAGGGCCAGAAAAGAAACTCACCATGGCATATCTTAGTAAAACCACTAAATGTACAGAACCAAGAGAGAATACTGAAAGCTGAAAAAGAAAAACAACAGCTCATATATAAAGGAAAACCCATGGGACAGGCCAGACTACTTTCCCCAGAAAAAAGCTATGATAGTTGAAGGGGAAAGAAAAATCTTCAATGACGCAAATAGGCTGAAAGATTACATGTCCACAAAACCAGCCTTTCAAAGAATGCTTGAAGAAATAAAAAGAACAGAGAAAGGAACAACTGTACCCCAGTGACAGAAGGAAGCTAAATAAAAATATAATTTTGAAAACAAAATTAGACAAAGAATATAAATGGTAATCAAAATGATAGCAACCAATACACATCTTTCAATAATAACTTTAAATATCAGTGGACTGAACTTCCCAGTCAAAAGACACAGGCTAGTTGAATGGAATAAGAAAACAAATCCATGTTCTTTGTTGTCTGCAAGAAACCCATCTCACCTTCAAGAACAGGCAGTACCTTAATGTGAAAGGTTAGGAAAGAATATTTCAAGCAAATGGCACTAAGAAACAAGCAGGGATTGCAGTGCTAATATGTGACAAAATAGACTTTAAACTAAAACTAATTAGAAGAGATAAAGAGGGTTACTTCATTCTGATCAAAGGAACAGTTAACAAAGAATATATTATAATCATGAACATATTTGCACCAAAATCTGATGCATCCAAATTCATAGAAACAACACTACTGGACATTAAGACACATATTAACCCCATCTCAGTAATAATAGGGGACTTTAATACCCCACTTTCTCCAATAGACAGGTCAACAAGACAAAGAATAAACAGACATCTGAATTAAATGATATGTACCTAGCAGACCTCAACAGACATCTTCTGAATATTCCACCCAAGCACCAAAGAATATACTTTCTATTCAACACCCCATGGCACTTTCTCAAAATTTGACCACATACTGGGGCACAAAAGAAACCTCGACAAATACAAAAAAAATTGAAATAATTCCATGCATTCTATTAGACCACAATGCAATAAAGCTTAAAGTCAATATCAGAAGAAGCCCTAGTAGCTACATGAACTCATGGAGATTCAACAACACACTCCTGAATGATAAATGGGTTAATGGAGAAATTAATAAAGAAATAAATGTATTCCTGGAATTCAACAAAAAGGGCAAAATAACATAACAAAACCTCTGGGACCCTTTAAATCAGTCCTAAGAGGGAAGTTTAGAGCTTTAAGTGCCTACATCAAAAAATCATGACAAGCACAAATGTAACTCAAAACTCTGGAATGGCAAGGACAAATGAAATCCAAACCGAGTAGAAAAAAATAATGAATCTCAGAGCAGAAAAAAACTAAACAAGATAGACAAACCCTTTGCCAAGTTAACCAAAGGAAAGAATTACAAATCAACAAAATCAGATGAAAGTGGAAACATCACAACAGACACCCAAAAAAATCCAGAACCTTATAAGGGAATACTTTGAAAACCTATAATCTATTAGATTTGAAAACTTGAAAGAAATGGATATCTAAAATCATGGGAACCACCAAAGTTAAAGCAAGAAAAGATCAACAGTTTTAAAAGATCCATAACATAAGAAAATCAAAATAGTAATACAAAACTTCCTGACTAATAAAAGCCCAGGCCCAGATGGATTTAGAGCAGAATTCTGCTAGACATTTTAAGATCTCCAACCAATACTACCTAAATTATTCAAAAAATAGAAAGAGGAGAAACTCTCAAATTCCTTCTATGAAGCTAGCATCACTCTAATACCAAAACCAGGTAAAGACACAACCACAAAAGAATACTATAGACCCATATACTTCATGAACATAGATGCAAAAATTCTCAAAAGAATACTTGAAAAATGCATACAGACATACATCAAAAGTATTGTTTATGATGATCAAGTTGGCTTTATTTCAGAGATCCATGGATGGTTCAATATATGTATCAATAAAAGTCATAAATCATATAAATGGACTCACAGACAAAAACCATATCACCTAAGGTTCAATCCCCAGCACCAGTAAATAGATCTAAAGGTGTTGAAATTAGGTTAGAGCATAGGAAATTGTTAATAGCATCTCATTTGTGAAACCCAGGGAGATGGAAGGTGTTATATGTAGTTACAATCTAACTGAAATAGTCTATTGAGGCTGTCAAAGGGATTGTGGGTAAATAGGTCATGTGAGGCAGTTTAAGCATTGTAAGCATTTTCAGGTCACACAAACTAATGGCTCTTTACATGGTGAGTAGCACTTCTGAGTCTGTACTGTGACTAAAGGACTGAGTTGGGAAAAAGACCAGGACCTAGGTAAGGTAAAGTATTTAATAGGTCACCAGAAGAAAATAGTTGTTCATTATGAGCTGAAGACAATGGTATCAATGGCAACAGATAATACTGATATCAGTGAAGAAAGTGTTTTATCATGAAGTTGGTCACTAAATGACTTAAAATAGAGTGCAGAATCTGCACAGTGTCAGCATAGGTGCTGGTAGGGAAGAGCATCTCCTGAACAAAGCTTCAAAGACACATGCTTTCCTTAGAAAACCAGATTAAATTAAAATTAAAAACATGAGATAGGGACTAGAGAAATGGTTCAGTGGTTAAGCACACTGGCTGTTCTTGCAGTGGACCCAGGTTGAGTTCCCAGCACCCACATGGCAGCTAACAACCATCCATAACTCCAGTTCCAGGGATCTGTTACCCTCTTCTGACCTCTGTGGGCATTGTATAATAAGGGTACTCTAACACACAAGCAGGCAATATACTTATACAATTATAAAAGAAAAATAATGAATAAATTTTTTT
>NW_008352543.1:190786-191863 GCF_000622305.1 Nannospalax galili
GTTACTTTCTGAGATCCTTGGCACCTGAGCATGGATATAAGGTCATCAGGTAGATTTTAATGGTAGTATTTTTCACCTCTACTAATTAACATGAAGCAAATTTTTATGCTTCTTCCTCAAATATAACAAATTTTTTATTTGTTGATTTTTTGTGTTTTTCATACAGAACATCACAAACAATCTTATTCATCTACATACCCACATCCCAAATGACAGCCCCCATAAACTTTCCCCCCTCCATGGACCCGTATACTTTGTCATCCCTGTTATTGTCCACTGTGTTGTTGGTGCCCCCAGCCATTTCCCAGTGCTCGTCCATCCACTGAATCTTGTCAGCCTATCTAGGGTTCCTTGTTTTAGGGAGCTCAGATCTTCCTCATCTAGCAGCAATCAGTTGCCAGTATTCCTTTAGAAAATATTAGGGTCTGATGTTCATTGTCCCAATTCTATGCTGGGTTACTGTTTGGGAGTCCCTTGGGTCACCCTGGCCAACAACTCAAAGGAAGGTATCTCCTGTCGGGCATTGTTTTTTGTTATGTAGCCTTTAGTTATACACATGGACTCTTAAAAAATTACATTGATCACTTTAATCTTTGGTTATAGGTTTAAGACCATACAGTCTGCCCAGATAAGCCAATTTACTTTTACTCTTATGGTCATTAGAGGATCTGTTCCTCAGAGGTCACCTGGGCTTGGGAGGGGCCCCTGGCTCATTTCTTTTACCAGTTCCATCTATGTGAAGGTAAGTCAAAGGTCCTGCTCAATCATGGCTGGCTTCACTTGGCAGCATGGAGTAAATGTTTCCTCTGTGTTGACTGTCCTCTTTGTAGACTGTACACTGGTTCAAATCCATTTGGTGGGGTCTCCATAGTCTCCTTGATCAAGAGAACAGGTGACTAACAACAGTTACAGGAAATTTTGAGAAATGCTCATAGTCCCTGGGAACAAATCGACCTAGGAGGGCAAGGAACAAAAAGTTTCCTTTTTGTCCCTCTGACCCAATTAGTATAGATCTCAAGGTATGTCTGTTAAACATCCAAGAAGGTTAGTTCCACCATTCTGGCATTTTTAATTACT
>NW_008352543.1:193881-194139 GCF_000622305.1 Nannospalax galili
GTGGGAGGATTTCCCTGTGCTTTCTCTGACTGCTTTTCATTGGTACATAGAAAGGCTATAGACTTTTGTAGGTTAATTTTGTAACCTGCCACTTTACTGAATGTGTTAATAATTTCAAGCAGTTTGCGTGTGGAATTTTTTGCGTCCCTTAGATATAATATCATATCATCTGCAAAAAGGGATAATTTGAGCTCTTCTTTTACAATTATTACTCCTTTAATTTCCTTCTATTGTCTTAGTGCTCTTGCAAGAGTTTCA
>NW_008352543.1:196482-198712 GCF_000622305.1 Nannospalax galili
GAAGAGCTGGTTCATCTAAGCTTCTGGTTCTCTCTTTTGATTTTATATTGTTGTGGCTGGATTGATTTTGTCTTCAGGAGTTCCGCAGTGGCCCAATTCCAATGTAGGTCAGGAGTTTTCAGACTTTGTCCTTAGGTCTGGAATCTTCTAAGAATGATTTTAGCCTCAGGAACTTGGGTGTTGGACTGACCTGAGATCTTTTTCGTGGCCATGCCATGCAGGGATGCAAAGGCAGATGGGGTGGGAAGAAGCCCCAAGATTTCCCAGGGAGTGGATTGAGTAGCTGTGTTTTACTGGATGCAAAGGATCAGGGAGAGGAAAGGTAAGCCTCGGAGCCCCAGAAAGAGGCTGTCAGCACCAGAAAGAGGCTGGTGGGTGTTGCAGGACCAGGGAGGTAGAGGGAGGTGAGGGTAGGGCCAGGTCCAGAAGCAGTGCTCCTGGGGCCCAAGGAAGGCACTATGTTGGTCTGGGTGAAAAGGATCAGGAAGCAGTATTGGTTCCCCAGGTGTCTGGGGCCCCAAGCCTAGGAATGGCACAGGGCCCAAACTAGGAGTATAGAACGGCGGGGGGGGGGGGGGGGTGGAGGGGGGTGTAAGGTAGACTTACACCCAGAGAGGCCTGAGGGCGGGAGAGCGGGCCAGGAGAGTTAGCCAGTGGTGCAGGTCGGGAAGTAGGGAGAGGTGAGGGCGGGGCCAGGTCCCGTGGAAGCAGTGCTCCTGGCCCGGGGAAGGCACCAAGCTGGCCTGGTCGAAAACGATCAGGAAGCAGCACCAGTTCCCCAGGTGTCTGGGGACCCAAGACCAGGAATGGCCAGGGCCCAAACCAGGAGCAGAGAACAGTGGGGGAGATGGAAGGGCAAATGAGGCCGGGGGAGTCAAGGCACGGAGGGATCTGTTACAGACCCACCCCAAGAGTGGCCTGAGAGTTAGAGAGCAGGCCAGGAGAGCCAGCCAGTGGTGCAGGTCCAGGGAAGCAGAGAGAGGTGAGGGCGGGGCCAGGTCCAGAAGCAGTGCTCCTGGAGCCCAAGGAAGGCACCAAGCCAGTCCTGGTGAAAAGGATCAGGAAGCAGCACTGGCTCCCCAGGTGTCTGGGGCCCCAAGACTAGGAATGGCACAGGGCCCAAACTAGGAGTAGAGGACAGCGGGGGCGATGGAAGGGTGAACGTGGCTGGTTGAGTCAAGGCGTGGAGGGCTGCGTGATAGACTTATCCCAAGAGAGGCCTGAGGGCAGGAGAGCAGGCCAGGAGCATGAATAAAATATTTTAATGTGCTAAAAGTAATCTACAAAATAAGAGCATATTGTTAGACTCCGAAAAATAATTAATAGACATATTGAAAATTAAAATTAATCAGAACAGTGTATGCTTATGTAGAGTGAAATAGGAGTCTAACCAGAAAACTTTCTGAGAAGTTGGTGGTGATTGTATGATGATATGTGCTTGAGTTACACAGATCTGTGCATTTTAGTAGTTAACAATTATGCACTTAAGATACTTTTAAAGGTTAGAGAGCAAGATACATTGACTATTTTGAAATATAATCTATCTGACATAGTGCAGAATAATATTAGTGTATTTTATTGCAGTTGGATTCTAATATGACACATGGAGATATAGTAGTAGAATATATTGAGTACATTTCATTTTAATTCCATCTTTGGTTTTAAGACAATGTCTCTCTTATAGCATATCTGCCTCTAATCTCCCAATAATACACGGAATATGGATGTTGTACCTAACCCACTGTTAACACTGTGCATTAGTGTTACATAATATTATATATATAATATAATATAGACATAATAATAAATATAAAGTTTTCTGACCCATCTTCTGAAATAGTCCCTGAGCCCTGGGTTGGTAGAGTTTAAAATAGGCGTCCTGTCCAGGGACCTACTCTCTGCAGTCTTGAAGATATATTTCTAAAAACTGACAACTTTATCAGTTCTATCCTCCAACTTTTACTTATTGGTGTCATCACAGTAAAGTAGCTAATAAGAGTAGGAATCCACAGTCATAAGGAAACTACTGCTAACATTTCATTTCCAAAGTGGTTGGTAACCAGAGGGAACCATATTACTCCTACAACCTACTGACAAATTATATATAGCAGACCAAGAAATATATGTCTAGGTAAGGTTTATCTGAGAACAATTGGTCTTTACCCAAGATTTATATACATGGCACACAGTAATTAAAAGTACCAGACTGGTGGAATTAACCTTCTTGGAT
>NW_008352543.1:198806-199433 GCF_000622305.1 Nannospalax galili
TTAGTTCCAGGGGACTACGAGCATCTCCCAAAATGTCCTGTAATTGTGGTGGGTCACCTGTCCTCTTGATCAAGGAGGCTAAGGAGACCCCACCAGATGGACTTGAACCAGTGTCCAGTCTACGAACAGTAGGGTCAACACAGATGAATCACTTCCTCCATGCTTCCAAGCAAAGCTAACCATGGTCAAGCAGGACCTCTGACTTATCTTGATATAGGCAGAACTGGTAAAAGAAAGGAGCCAGGGGCTCCTCCCAAGCCCATCTGACCCCTGAAGAACAGATTCTCAAAGGACGTTAAAAGTAAAAATAAATTGGTTTATCTCTACCAACTGTATGGCCTTAAACATCCAAAAGGAAAGTATAACCAAAGATTAAAGGGGTCAATATAATTTCTTAAGAGTCCATATGCATAGCTAAAGGCTATATAACAAGCAACAATGCCAGATAGGAGATACCTTCTTTTGCGTTGTTGGTCAGTGTGACCAAAGGGACTCCCAAATAGTAATCCAGCACAGAACTGGGAAAATGAACAGCAGACCCTAATCTTATCTAAAGGAGTATTGACAACTGATTGCTGCTAGAAGAGGAACAGCTGACCCTCCTAAAACAAAGACCTCTAGATAGGC
>NW_008352543.1:199494-200743 GCF_000622305.1 Nannospalax galili
GGATATCAGAGTATAAGGGCTCTAGTGGGGGGAGGGAGGCTATGGCAGGGTGTCAGCTAGGAAGTGGGTGTATAGTCAAATAAGGTGGTTTGGGATGTTCTGTTTGATGTACACACACACACACACACACAAATCAACAAATTTTTTAAAATGTATTATAATTGAAGAGGAAGCATGGAAATTTACGTCATGCTAATTAGTAGAGGTGATAAACATTACCATTGAAATCTACCCAATGACTTCATAGACAAACACAGGCGCCAAGGATCCAAGTGCAACCGATTATGATTAGTAATAATCAGATGCATACAGATTAGATATGCATGGGCCAACATCTCTGTGTTAGTAGCAAAAACAATGAAGCTTTCTGCAAGGAACAATATATTCTAAAATGAAATGGAGATCTTTTTTAAGGTTAAAAAACTCATTCAATTTTATGTCTTACAGTGATTATACTGAGTTCAATATTGTGTAACTGTATTAACTCAATTGTGGTCGTAGAAACTTGCACCCACTTGTGAAAGAGATGTACTCTTGTTCTTGAGTGTGTTATTGAATATGTTAAATCTGTAGTGAAATGCTTCTTCTAATCATGTAGTTATTAAAAATTTTTAAAATGATAAAAAATTAATAAGAATTAGTAGATGTGAAAAACATTACCATTGAAATCTACCTGATGGCTGTATATCCATGCTCAGATGCCAAGGAGCTCAGAAAGTAACCAACTGTCACTAGCTATATTCAGATATATAGAGTTTAGAAACATATGTACAATCATCTAAATGTCAATTGCATTGAAAGTGAATTTTTCTGTATGAAACTGTGCATTTTAATAATGAAATGGAGTTCTTTTTTAAACGTTAAAAACTCATTTAATTTTATGTCTTATAGAGTTTATAATAAGTAAAAGATTGTACAAGCATAATAATTCATCTGTAAACCTAAAAATATACAGCCAATTTTGAAAGAGATGTACCCTAGCTCAGAAAAATGTTATTGAATAGGTTAATGCTGTTGTAATGAAATGCTTCTTCTAAGTATGTGGTTATTAAATAAGTAAATATATATATTACAATGATAAAAAATACACCTATGGGGAAAAAAGTTAATTTTTAAGGAAGAGACTTTGAGGGATTTTGTTCTTTTCTTAATTTAAATTTTTATTCAATATTTGATATTTTCATGCAATGTATTTTGATGGTATTTAGAACCCTTATCATACCCTCATCTCTCCTTACTTCCTCTGCCC
>NW_008352543.1:200793-204284 GCF_000622305.1 Nannospalax galili
ATAGTCTGGTTTGTGTCCCCAAATCCCCAAATGTCCATTAGTGTGGTTCCATCCATGGAGCCTGGTTAACATACCAAGAGTCCCATCTCTGCGAGAGACTGAAAGGAACTTCTGCATGCTATCACCATTGATGTGAGTTCATATGTGTAACTGACCAACTGTCTGGAAAACTCTCTTATAATCTTTCTGTCCCCTCATCTGCAATGATCCTTGAGGCTTGGGAGACAGTGGATAGAAATAGGTGATCTATTCAGGGACAAGCACTCTGCAGCCTCTTGTTCTCTTCACATTGGCCAGTTGGGGCTATGTGTTAATCAGCATCTGATACATAAGGAATCTTTTCTGGTGAGAGTTGAGTGATGCATTCATCTTATGTGGATTGAAGATGTGCTGTTGGGGGTATGTGTCTCACAGAAACTTACCTTCTGCTTTTGATCAGTTATGGAACTCTGCATTCATCTCCATCTGCTGAAAAAAGAAACTTCTTTGATCAGTGCTGAGAGGTCCCATGTCTGTAAATATGAGGATGGATATTTAGAATGCAGTAAGAAGTTACATTGATCTAGGGATATGGCAAATTGGGCTTTTCTCTAGGATCTGTGACTTCTCCAGCAATGAGTATTTGGCTCTGATTACAATAACACACATACATTCCCACTCATTAAGTGGGTCTTAATTCCAATTAGACAGCTAAGTGCCACTATCAAACTGATAACAATAATTAGTCGGGACAGCCATTTAGGGTTCTTTAAAATACAGTAGGATCAGGGATTGGTTTTCTCCCTTGACAGCTTGCATAGTATTCATGATGCCATGAAAGCTAGTGTTCAGGAAGGAAGCTTCCAGGTCAGTACCTCCTCTCTTTCTCCAAGTTTTGTGTCAGAACTGTGGCTTATCTCTAGCAAAATGGTATTATATTCAAATACTAGAAGGTAATTAAGATCTGTGGCAATAGTCTGTGTTATTTTGTAAGTCTCCTGCATGACCTTGACCAACACCTTGAAGGGAGGTTTCCCCTGCCTGTCACTGTATTTTTTGTTATATAGCATTCCTCTATATCTATGCACTCATGTATGTATTGCATGTGTACTTTTCAGTAGGACTTTTTACCAATATATTTACGTCTGGTTTTTCACACAATCTAAGCATTATTTTTCTCAACTTTCATTCTCCCTGTACAACCCTCCATTTTCCCTCCCCAGTTAGCATACACCCCGTTTTTCTCTATTTTCTCATTGATAGCACCTGTCTCCTACTATCTCTCGTTCTTGAGTTCCTTCTTCCTCCTTCCATGTGGATGGCTCTTTTTCATTTTCTTGGTTCCTGTGTGGATATGTCAGGATATGTATTCACTTTATTTGCAGCTGAGATCAACAAATGACAGTGAACATATGACACTTGTTTTCCTAAGTCAGTGTTACTTCACTTAGTCTAACAACTAGCTCCACCCATTTACCTGAAAATTTCATGATTTCATGTTTTTTTTTACCAGCGAGTAGAACTCCACTCATGAACCACATTTTTCTTATCCATTTGTCAGTTGAGAAAGATTTAAGTTCTTTCTACTTCTTAGCTATTGTGAAAACAGCAGTAACAAAACATGGTTGAGCAATTATCTCTGTAGTAATATGTATCCTTAGGTATATGCCAAGGAGTATGACCAGATCATATGGTAGATTGTTTTTAATTTTTATGAAATTCAGTGCAACAGAGTTTGGTGCATATCTATTCATGATTATAATGTTTTCTTCCTTAACTGTTCCAACATTTATGAAGTACATTCAAGAGATTTACATGTCTCTTTTTGCTTCCAAAATTGTACAAGATCAAAGTCCCCTTTTAGATGATTCCTTCTCATGAACCTCTTGAAAACTCTACAAATGGGATCAAATGTACAACGGTTATGCTATTATGGTGAAGTTTGAGTCTATTGAGGATTCACTTTGCATGTTTTTGGCAAGAAAGACACTGTGGAACTTTTTTTTTCTGATGTAGCATGGAGAAATTAATCCCAACTTCACTTATGGTCAAGTCCAAAGTTGCATTTCAATTGCATGAGATACAACTGAAAATTTCTTGGTTACCTCATGTCTAGTCCCTTGCTTAACCAATCTTACTTATATTCTCTATTTGATGTCTGAATCTTTTTTTTAAAAAACTTTTTATTTTATTTTTATTTTTATTAACCTTTTATACATTTTATACAATAGTTCCTAATCAAATTCAGACCCCCTCGCCCATTCATCTCCTTCACCTCCCTACCAGACCTCATGTATTCCTCCATTCATGTTAAGTCCTATCCAGTCAAGCATTTGTACCCAGAAGTTCAGCACAAATTAATTCACTGGACTCTAGGCAGTCTATATAGAGATATTTGGCAATGCCTACTCTCCCTCATGGTGTAATAAGCAGACTCCAATAGCTCTCAGACTAGGGCCAATGTGCCACTGATGTCCCTCATTCTACTCTGGGCTCTTGTTTGATTGTGTTGGTATGGGTCCTCTTCTCAATTCCACAATTGCCACAAGTTCACATCTGCAAGATTCTAGTGGCCTAAAAGCCTCTGTTTCCCTATTTTCATGGAAAAATCATGGCTCTTACAATCTTTCCACCCTGTTTTCTGCAATTGTCCCTGATTCATGGGTGGGAGAGTTGATATGAGTCCTATCCAGGGACATGAAGTCTGCAGTCTCTTATTCTTTAAAAAAGTTGTGAAAGGAAGTTTCACTGGTGATAGTTGAGGGATGCACTAGTTTTATTTCTACCTCCTCTGCCCTTCCACTATGCTCCATGAGTCCTAGATATGGAGTTTCCACTGTAGATATGCCACCTTGGGGTGCATGTGACCTGGAAGTTCCTCTCACCCTATGATGATAAGGCATAGTCCCACTTCCTATCAGTTGACCTTAGCTGCATGAAGGGGAGGGGCTATGGATAAACAAGCTGAAAAGTACATGAAGTTGGTCTCTCACCATTTTTTGTGGCTGTCGGGAAGCCACAGGATTTATGTTTGTGTGTGGACTTTCAAACACAGCCATGAATGGGGGGTGTGCCCACTCAAACAGTGGTTTTGGAGAATTGTTGCCTTTGGTTGTTGTAAGGACAGTGAGAGGAGGGACTCAGTTGCCACATACACCTTCCAGCTACGAATGTGACTTCACATTGGCATAGTTGGCAGGATATATCAAAATGAGAATGAGTTTTGGAAGAGCAATGATGGTGTCCCAGTTATGGGGAAAGAGACCAACAACCAAAGTAAAGTGAGGTGAGGGGAGATTGTGAGCCAAGGAACTGTTAACCTGGTGGGCCATTCACATAGGTTTGTGTAGGGGACCCCTGCTGTGTAAAGTAGCAGTCTCTCCATGTCCGAATAGCCCACAAGCTCGGATTGAAATGCAGACTCCTTTTCAGCAGGGTGCCTTCCTGGCATCTTCCTGACTCATCTTTTGAAGCAGCCATCACAGAAACATGGCCTTCGGCTCAGGAACTGC
>NW_008352543.1:204793-205035 GCF_000622305.1 Nannospalax galili
GCAGGAGACCTGCACCCCGTCCCACCCAGTGGCGTGAGGGAGACCGGCGCCACACCCAGCAGCTGGCACTCCGCAGAACCCCGCACCCCCATATATGCGCCCAACGTGAGAGCCTATGAACCTCGTGCCAGCGAGCAGCTGGCACCCTCTGAAATGCAGGATTCGTGAGTACCTCTCCAACCAGGAGAGAAGCAAAAATCTTTTCTTTCCTTCATCTCCCATCAGGAGACTAAAAAAAGTGG
>NW_008352543.1:205231-207593 GCF_000622305.1 Nannospalax galili
TTCAAGCCACAGATAAAACCAGTTAAGTGAGAATTTAAATTAACTAGCCTCTGCTGAGTACCTGGGAGTTCACGGTGGCTCGCCGCCAGAACAAAAGATTTACAATCTGAGGCTTGTAACTTCTCAGGGCGTTCCAACCCCTTAGTGTCAGACTGCTACAAAACATCTTCCCTTTATAATGGGAAATTCAACATCACGCCAGAAAAAACTCCAAATTCGTTTCCTTAAAACCCTGCTTAAATCTAGAGGGCTTAAGATTTCCAAAAAAGAAAGCTCAAAAATTTGGAACAAACTTTATCAATTTGCACCCTGGATCTTATCAGCAGACATCTCTGATCCAGAGGTCTGGACTAACATTGCATATCTGGCTCGCAAAAAAGAAATCCAGGAAAAGCATAATTTCCCTCTTTCCTTTTTCCCCATAATATCAGCCATCCAACAATGCTTAGGACAAGTGTCAGAAGGTAATAAAGGGGAAGGTTCAAATGATAAAAAAAGATCCTAAAAATTGCCCAGTAGCAGATTTAACAGAAGTCAGACAAAACCTACTCATCAGCAAAATTAATCTTTACCCTCCTCTTGCTGATTTAACAAGCTGAGATACTAACGCCCAGATTTCAAAAGCTCCCAAAAATCCTCAGATAAATTCCCCTCCCCCCTCACCTCGGCTGCCACTGCCTTGCCCAACGTGAGAGCCTATGAACCTCATGCCAGCGAGCAGCTGGCACCCTCTGAAACGCAGGATTCGTGAGTATCCCTCCCCACCAGGAGGGCAACGCAAATCTCTTCTAATTTCCTCCTTTTGTTTCCGGTCTGGAGTCTTCATAGGATGATTAAAGACAGAGGAACAATTGAAGCTTCCTGGTCAGGGCTACTCCCTGACATTAGCCAAAGGCCTCTCTGCCCCCTAATGACCTCCGACTGCCTGTACAGGTGTAGACAAAAGACCTCTATCTATGTATCTTCCTAATATCAAAATCTTGTGACACAACAGCCACTTAAGAGTCATTAGGACGGCTGCCAGCCGCTTAAATTTGCGGGAAGGCCTGTGCTGGGAACCAAGTGGAATCCCCTGAGATTTTAATTTCAGGCACGTTTTCTTGGAAACCATCACTTCACCCCACTTTTTCTATCTTAACACCGCTAGAAAAATCCCAAAAGTTCTAAGAAATCTCCACGTAAGCTTTGTAGTCAGCTTCTAAGGCAAATTCTTGCTGGCTGTTTTGACCAAATTCGCTTATGTGCATTACAGGCTTGGGACCGCCTAACCCCCTTGTCCACCGGGCCTGGAGAGACTTCTCCATTAACGTTTTTAAAAGAAAAGACAACTGAGACTCTCCCAGACTTTATACTAAGAGTGCAGGCCAGTATAGATAGAAAAATAACAGATCCTGCAGCCAAAGCAATGCTTTAAACAACCTTGTCTGGGAAGGAATGACCCCTGAGCACAGACTAACATGCCAGGGACTAAAGAATGAACATTATGACAAGTGGATTGTGGCTACTCGTGACATTGGGACTGCCACGTACCAGGCTTCCTCCCTTACCCAAGCCCTGATAGCCACAACTCAGAACAACTCAAAATGCTTTAAATGTGGAGAAACTGGACACTGGATAAAAAATTGCCCCCAAAATAACTCAGCTGCCATTCGACTCCCTAAAACCCTCTGTCCCCACTGTAAAAAAGCCTTTCACTGGAAAAAGGATTGTAGATCTAAAAATGACAGAGATGGCAATCCTTTGCCACCTTTAAACTCCATCAGGGGCAGCCCTCAGCCCCGCTAAAAAGAGGGAAGCCACAGACCTTATGGGTAACCAGTATTACAGAAAATGCCCATCCAAAATTAACCATAAAAATAGACAATAAACCTTTCAAATGCCTCCTTGACACTGGGGCTGATAAAACCAGCTTAAGGTGATCTGAGGTTCCCCCGCGCTGGGAATTAATACCAGGACCCCAACTAATGGGAGTAGGGGGGCCCTCCCAAACATTCATCACTAAAAATTTCTATAAATGGGAAGATCCTGATGGAGAGGTTGGCACAATAAGACCCCTGATTGCAGATATAGCCACAAACCTCATAGGACGAAATATCTTGGAAGACCTCAATGTAGTTCTTACTAGTGGGTCTGAAGAAAAATGCCTTAAAATAGATGATCAGATGAGGTCCCTAAAACAAAAGGACCCCCAATTCTAAGGACCACTGTTGATTACCAAACTCCCTGCCTCAATTGGATCACCACAGAACCAGTCTGGGTGGAACAGTGGCCATTACCCAGGGAGAAATTACTCATTTTACAACAACTTGTAAAAGAACAGCTACAGCTGGGTCACATTAGGCCCTCCAGGAGCCCATGGAAC
>NW_008352543.1:207784-209054 GCF_000622305.1 Nannospalax galili
CCAGTCTGGGTGGAACAGTGGCCATTACCCAGGGAGAAATTACTCATTTTACAACAACTTGTGAAAGAACAGCTACAGCTGGGTCACATTAGGCCCTCCAGGAGCCCATGGAACACCCTAGTCTTTGTAATAAAGAAAAAGACAGGGGCATGGAGACTCTTACAAGACCCTAGAGTCATAAACAAAACCATGAAAATATGGGGATCACCCCAAAGAGGCCTACCCATGGTCTCTGCCATCCCCCTTAATACTCCCCTGTTAGTCCTAGGTATAAAAGACTGCTTTTTCTCCATCAATTTACACAATAATGATTGGCAACATTTTGCCTTCTGAGTTCCAAAAATTAACAATTCTGGTCCAGTTGATCGATATGAATGGCAAGTTCTGCCACAAGTCATGGCAAATAGTCCTACAATATGCCAGGAGGCTGTTGCAAATGCACTAGCACCCCTCTTTAAAAAGGGGCTACATGTTCATCATTATATGGATGACCCCTTTGTCTGGCAAGATGAGGATTCCTCTCTAGAAGACCTAAAAGGTGCTATGATAAACACCCTAGAGGCAAAAGGTTTTGTAATAGCAACAAATAAAATACAATATGTCCCCCCCCCATTACCTTCCTGGGGACTGAAATAACACCCACCGCTCTTAGGCCCCTCAATCCTGTCCTGGATGTCGCCCATCCACTAACACTTAACTCACTTCAAAGATTTCTAGGTAATATTAATTGGCTAAGGCCATGGGTTCCATCCCCACAAGTCAATTACAGCCACTTTTTGATCTCTTAAAGGGAGACAAAAACCCAGCCTCCAGACGGTACCTAAACCCAGATGCAAATAAGGCTCTCCAAGTAATGAATGGCCACTTCCAAAAGACATCATTCGCCAGATATGACGCCAAGCTACCTGCTCAACTCTTAATATTTAATTCCTACCCGACCATGGTAGGAGCAATTCATCAGCCTCACGGAGTACTAGAATGGCTTCACACACCAGTAGGAGGCGCCTACACTCTCTGATGTGCACAAGGTCGTGTCACCTGCCTCTCTGACATGCACATGGTCAGGTCACCTGCTCTCTTGATGTGCACATGGTCGTGTCACCTGCCATCTTTGACGTGCACATGGTTGTGTCACCTGCCCTCGCTGCCATAAAGAATGTCGTGTCACCTGCCCCCTCTGACGTACACATGGTCGTGTCACCTGCACCCTCTGACGTGCACATGGTCTTGTCTCCTGCCCCCTCTGACGTGCACATGGTCGTGTGACCTG
>NW_008352543.1:211611-261968 GCF_000622305.1 Nannospalax galili
TTCACTACCACCCCCACGGTATAAAGTGTCCTGGTTTTTCCTCAATAATTGGAGCTGGATCACCAAGACTTGGAGCCAAGCTGAGTCACTGAATAAAGAGCTGTAACACGGACTAAGCTGAGTCCAGTGTCTTATTGCCTATGAACCAGTCTCTCTGGTAAAAGCTGTTTCTTCGTAGCCACAACTCACGGAACCCTAGCTTTCGCCATCCTGCACCTTCTCGCGTGATCCGGCAGCTGACGGATCTCGCATCTCGAGGAAGTGCACGGTGAAATTAGGATGGGACCTGACCGGGCCAGCCCCGGTAGCAGAAGCCTCAGCAGCACGGAGAGCCAGGGGCCCACCAGCAGCACGGAGATCTGGGACCCAAATGACAGACGCGGTGCAGGACCCGCCGCACTCCCAGGTGCACACAGGAGACCTGCACCACGTCGCACCCAGCGGCGCAAGGGAGACTGGCGCCACGCCCAGCAGCTGGTGCTCCGTGGAACCCCGCACCCCCATAGGCTTGGTGGCTGCAGTTGCATGGTTAATTCTGTGGGCAGTGAGATGTGTAAGTAGGATGAGGCCACCTAAGCAGACAAGGTCAATGGGAGAAATCCCAGGGAGGCAGCTATCTTGTAGCTGGTGTTGGGTGGTATGCCTACTTGACTAGTGGGGACTGTCACATGAGTGTGGACATGCCTTGAAAACCACAGAACATCTAGAAAAAGATTTTGCAAGCTATGGGAGTAACACACCAGAGACAGAAATGTCAACAAGTGGCTGCAGAGGCAGCTCGACCACTGTTATTGATAATAAGAAATCCATCTGAAGCAGAGACCTTAGCCCAAAGGGAAACTGAAGGTGTTAGAGAGGAATTAGAGTGAGAGAGGGATATTTGGCTGGCCTCATTGGTACTGGCCTCTGACATTGCTGGTAAATTAGCTAAAAGAGAAAAGGAAATGGAGGTGTTGGTGTGCCATTTTTTAACATACAGGAGGTCAAAAAGAGAAAGAAAGCCCAGACCAGAATGATAATACAAGGCCCATCCTGGAACCCTAAAACCTGGAACCTCTGGGAAGAGTCAGGAAGTAAGGAAGGAGGAAGTATCCTAAAGATAGTGGGAGATGCTTCTTGGGCCTGACCTTTAACTCAAAGAAAGGGAAAATCCATGGTCCAGCATGCTGTTTGAGGTCTATTAAGACCTGTGCAGGAGAGCATAGTAATCAGAGAATACTCAGCACCAGAGTTGTCAGAACTAGGAAAGACATTTAAATAAGCAATGAAGGCACCTTTGTACACCTGGCTTGTGAGGCTATGGGACATGTGGGCAGACTGAATGATTTTAAGTTCTAATCATCTTAAGAAGCAGAGAATATAAGCAACATAACCACTCATACCTCATTGAGACAAAGACTTCACGATTTAAGGCAACATGAGGGAAACAGTCCATGATGGATCAGCTCATATTCATGTCATCCCCAGCTGAGATTCCCATGAATACTAGAGACTAGAAAACCATAGAGGAAGGACAGGCCATGTTAAGGGAACTGGGTATGAAGAAAGCTGTATTTGATGCCCAGTTCATAGGCCCAGACAGGACTGTTTTTACAGGAGACTTAAGAAAGAAACTGATTCAACAAGGTTCACGAGACTGGTATGGAGCTTTGGTAGCAGAGCTAAGCCCCATGTTTGTGTGTGACTTGTATGAGGCAGGCAAGGCCCTGGCAGATTTAAATGATTTAGACCAACATGTTCACAGGGTTTGGAAGGTGCTAAAGCAAGTACACACAAAAAAAGTTCTGGAACATGGCAAAAGGGGCCCTCTGTGTATCCTGAGCACAGATGTGGATGGACCTGTGCAGAGCAGGAGTTGCTAGGGACAAAACTGATGGGAAACCAAACGTTGTACTGGTGAGCCTATGGAGAGCTTTAAGACCTGACCAGCAATTCACCACAGAAATAAGAGAAACTGGAGGTCAGGAGGTGCTGGTGACTCCAACTGTGCCCCCTGCTCCAGAGGAAGGCAGCTTTATTAGATGGGAACCACCCCAGCCACTTTCTTGAAGGGTTGTCCAAAGTAGCCCACAGGTGAGGGCCATACTTGGTGACTAGAGGCCACGTGTTGATTGAAAATTTATTGGTTCCCTGCTAATATACAAAACAAATGGACCCTGGTGGATACTGGAGTAGAGTTTACATTAATTCATGCCAACACCCCAAAACACTAGGGACAATGGATGGCGGTGAATGGGTATGGGAATAAAACCATATGAGTAAAGCAGACTATCCTCATTTTGGGAGTGGGCAATTATTTCCCTCCAGGAATACAAGGTGTGTGTCTCTCCACTGTGAGAGAACATTTTAGGAGTGAATGCCCTACTGGGTCACACACTGCATATTACCATGGGAGAGTTTCAGCGGAGGGTGCAAACAATAAAATCATTACTGAGGGGTGGTAAAGATGGCAGTCCATCAGATTGCCCACCCCACAGAGGGTTGTGAATATCAAACAGTACCAGCTGCCTGGGGGTTAAGACAAAATTACAGAAACCACCCAGGAACTAGAATGGGTAGAGGTTATCTGCCCAGACCAGAGCCCTTTCAATAAGCCTCATTGGCCTATCAGGAAGCCAAATGGCTTCTGGAGAAGATTGGAGATTTCTAGGAGTTAAATAAAATGGTGCCTCTCATTTATGCAGCTGTGCCCAACATTTCACTGCTAAATGAACAGTTGTTGAAAGATATGGAGTCCTTCCATGATGCAGTGGACCTTGCAAATGCATTCTTTAGTATTCCCCTAACTGCTGAATCCCAATATCATTTCGCATTCATGTAGAATGGACAGCACTGGACTTTCAGAGTACTTCCCCAAGGTTATCTCCACAAGGCCTCCAAGGTTGTCATGGGATGGTGGCCCAGGACCTGGCCCTGTTATCCTGCCCTCCTTCTGTAAGGAGGTTCCAGTATATAGATGACATAATGCTAACTTCTGAGTATCTTACTGATTTGGAAGCCCATTTGGGGAACATGCAAGTGCATCTGAAGGAGCAAGGATGGGAAATCAACCGCACAAGGTACAAGGGCCCAGGACAGAGGTAAAATACTTAGGAGTTTTATGGTCATGTATAACTCGCATGATACCCCATGTGACAGTTGAAAAATCTTACAACAACCTGTGCCAATAAATGCCAAGCTGTTACATGTATTTTGGGGACTTCTAGGGTATTGGAAAATTTTTATACTTCACCTTGCCCAGGTGATCCGTCTACGGCACAATCTAATAATGAAAGATGCTACATGGGATTGTTATGTATAGGCCCAAGATGGTTTTGAGCAGGCCAAAGTACTAGTTGGGCAAGCTGAACAGCTGTGTGCCCCAATACCTTGGTGTCCCTTCCTCTTGGAAGTCACCAGGAGCCCTGAGGGTTATTGGTGAGGCTTGTGGCCAAACCTACAGGAACAGACACCACCATTTGGTCCCAATCATGGAAAGGGACAGAGTCCAGGTATGCAGCTCTAGAACAGCAACTGCTATCTGTGTACAAAGCATTGCAACGGGTGAAATCCATTATGGGACCCACCCCATTTCTGTAAAAACCACATATTTCATAAAAGGATGGGTGGAGGACCTGTTAGCCAAGCTCCTTTCAAGGGTAGCACAAAACCAAATGCTGTGAAGATGGCACGCATATTTACAACAGTGAGGGGTGGTGTCAGTAAGCCCAATCACCAATGCCATGAAGGCAATACTAGGACTGGTGTCATTTCAAAGCACAGAATCTCTCCCTTCACTTCCTATAGTTGACCTTCCAGCAAGCCCTGATTGAGTGTTAGAAGGATCTCCCCAAATTCCAGCTGGTGCCTGGTATACTGATGGCACCAGGAGGGGTGCCAGACAAGAATGGGTAGCAGTAGAAATTCAGATGAACACTGACACTATGTGGTTAGAAAGTGGAGAAAGAGAAAGCAGTCAGTGGAATGAATTAAGAGCTGTATGGATAGTAATAATGAAGAAAACTTGGCCAGTAACAATTTGTACTGACAGCTGTGTTGTGTTCAAAGGCTTAACATTATGGGTTTCCCTGTGGGAGAAAGAAAACTGACGGGTGATGGGATGACCACTATGGGGAAAACAGATATGGAAGGACATATATAATAAAATGCAGCAGGAGCTAGTGCCACTGGTAGTTTACCATGTGGCCACTACTGCCTCATGAGGTCCCCTGGAAATCAGGAAGCTGATGCTCTTACCAAAGTGAGGGCTATCTGACCACAGGTTCCCAGAGAAGCAGTTCATTGGATTCATATCAAGTCTGGCCACAGGGGAGCTGATATGGGATGGAGACTAGCCAAAGCCACTGGCGTTCCAGTAAAATACTCTGACATCCAACAGGCTTTCCAGGCCTGTGAAGTGTGTTCTCAGTTATGGCCCCAAGGGATGGATGCCATGATGGAACATGTACATAAGTCAGCTTCCCCTGTGAGAGACAGGCAAGTAGATTATATAGGTCCCTTACCAGTCAGTGAAGCGTGCAAGTACACTCTCACTTGTGTGGACACTGCCACAGGCTTTACACAGGCCTGTCCTTAAGAGAGCAATGGGTAAGGCTACTGTTAAGGGACTTACCCAATTTAGTGTCATGTATGGGTGCTCATGGCAGATTGATAAGGACAGAGGCACTCATTTCACAAATAATGATGTGCAAGCCTTGGCTGAAACAACCAGGTTCAATGATATTTTCACCTTCCCTACAATCCTACAGGAGTAGGGTTAATTGAAAGAAAAAATTGGTTGCTAAAGGAACAGTTAAAAACCTTAAGAGCAGAAGGAATATGGGGGTGGAAAAAGACCATTTCAGAAGCCATAAAGTTGTTAAATGAAAATCCCAGTGCCAGGGGTGGGTTGCCTCCCTGTGAGTTTTTGGCCAAAGGAGCCATAGAGGTCCCCAAAACAATAAAAGCGATTGCCAATAATGTTGGTTGTACATCTGAAATGGATGGTAAGGCCCTATTGCTGAAGACACCGCATGATGTGAGCAAAGGAAAGGGAGAAATCAAGCTTGGACTAAGCTGAAAATTCCCTGACACTGGATGGGTGGTTTTCATAGTGCCAGAAGGTGCCATGCTGATGACTGAGAGAGAACTGTCCCTTATCATCTTACTCAACAAAGAACCTCACATGATGCACTATCAACATGCAAAGCAAGATCCTGCTACTGGTGCAATAGTGTCTTGTCTAGTGTTTGTACAACCAGCTAATTTTTGATTGGACCTAATGCCCACTCCTAGGGATGGAACACAACTATGGCATTGTAGACCAGGCCAACCCCCTGTGGCAGGAGATGTTATAGGTCCCGGTGGAGAAGCCACTGCAATTGTGCTGTTAGATAGATGTGATGCACCTACTAAAGTACAATCAAAGCATTTGTGTTTACACCAATAAGTTAATATAAGTCACTGTTTATGTGTTATTGCTTCTTGTTGTTTGTGTTTTTATAGTAGATGGAATGTCACTAAATTGAGCCATCAGCCCATGACAAACAAATGTGGCAGAGACCTGAAAGTCCAGTGCCCTGCCACAATGAGAGGAAGGTCATCCCACACCTATCACCCCCTCCAAGGCTCAGAATTTAGTGGAGGAAGTAGGTGGTAAGTTTGTAAGAGGCAGTGGCAGAGTGTGACCCAGAAGTTCCTCTGACCCTAGGATGATAAGCCAAAGTCCTATTTTCCTTACCACACTCTGTTGAAAGAGTCAAGCCCATTACCTCTCCAACCCAATTGGTTGACTTTAGCTGCATGAAAGGGAGGGTCTATGGATATATAAGCCTAGAAAAATCATGAGTCTGGTTTCTCACCATTTTCTATGGCTGTCAGAAAACCACAGGATTTATGCTTGGGTGTGGACTTTTGAGCACAGCCATGAATGGGGGTGGGGTACCCACTCTTCTGTAAGTAAACCAGCACCCGAAGCTCGGGTAGCAAGTCCAATAAATTCATTAAGATTTTCCAAACAGTGGTTTTGAAGTATTCCTGCCTCAGGTTGTCCTAAAGAGAGTGGGAGGAGGGACTCTGGTGCCACGTGCTTTCCAGCAGTGAATTTGACTTTATAGGAGGGCATCTCCTAGATGTATATTCTCTGTGTCTGGGCAGTTGTGGAACTCTTCAGTATCCTCCATCTGTTGCAAAAAGATGGAGAGGTGCACAGTGTACTGTCTGTAAATATAAGGAACCATATGGTAAGAAATTTCATTTGTCTAGAGATATTACAGAGATGGGATTTTTTTCCTAGGATCTATGTCCTCTCAAGCCAAGTGTACTTGGTTGTGCCTACAGTGACTATGAGTTCACTCCCATTGAGAGGTAATTAAGTCCAAATAGATAGCTGTTGATTAGCCTCCAGATAACAGTGCCACTATCACACCACTAGAGGTAGTTTGCTGTGCTGGTAGTTATGGTTACTAGGCCTTAGGGTTACATTGTATCATTGATTGATTTTATTCCTTAGCAGCTTGCATAGTATCCTCCAGAACTATGAGAGCTAAACTTCAGGTAGAAGGCTTCCAGATTAGTTCCTGCTCCATTTCACCAAGTCTTATATCAGAAATATGTCCTGTCTTTAGCAGTAGGGTCTTATCTTCCAGTTCTTGGATGTAACCAAGAGCCCTGGAAATAGCTTGTGTTACTTTGGAGAGTTTCTTGGACCACTATGACTAACCACTCAAAGGAGGTCTTTCCTGTCTGCCACTGTGTCCTTTGCCATATATCCCAGAGATATACATATGCACTAATGTTCAGGCACCATATGTGCATTCCTCAGTGGATTCGGATGCAGCACATTTTGCTATGGCTTCCCTAGCCATCAAAGATCCATTCATCTCTACACTCTCTTCCTGACATTCAAGCTCCTTCCTCCCTCTCCAGTCTAGTTATCCCATTATCCCTTCCCTCCTGCTGCTAATACCACCTCCTGTCATCCCACCTCTCCTGAGTTCCCTGCATGTCTTTCCCTCCTCCCCTCCCAGCTGACACAAAATCTACTTTTATTTTTGATGTATGAGTGGTTTTTTTTGTGCATGTACCTAAGTGTACCACATATGTGCAGTTCCCTTAGAGGTCAGAAGAGGGTGGTGGATCCTCTGGAACTAGAGTTAATGATGGTGACTAGGTACCTTATGATTGCTGGGAATTGAACCAAGGTTCACTACAAGAGCATCAATTTCCCTTAACATGTTGACCCATCTCTTCAGTCCCTAGTGACTGAATTTTTTAATTTGACTTAAAAAAAATTGGTCCATGTACATGTATCACTTTTTTTTTCTTTTTCTTTTTATTTAGTCTTTTTGAGACAGGGTCTCCCTGTATTGGTCCATGTACATGTATCACTTTTTTTTTTCTTTTTCTTTTTATTTAGTCTTTTTGAGACAGGGTCTCCCTGTAGCCCCAGCTGTCCTGGAAATCACTATGTAGACCAGGCTGGCCTTGAACTCACAGAGATCTGCCTGCCTCTGCCTCCCAAGTGCTGGGATTAAAGGCATGCACCACCATGCCCAGCACACATATGAATTTTATTGCTCATTTCAAAGAAATATATATTTGTGGTTTGTTATTTCTCTACTATATTTTTGTTCTTTAAAAAATAATTTCTGCTATGAAACTTGCTTTATTTTTTAACAATGGAAACTGCTCAGGATTCCATTTTAGAGGAATAATTATATGTTCTGGCATATTTATACAGTGAAATGCAATTCAGTAACAATGGACAATGAATTACTGATGTATCCTATGATATGAATAAAATTAAAAGAATTTGAGTGTGTTACACAAAAAAGGAATTTGGTTGCATTTGAATGAAAATTCATAATTAAGTCATAGTGAAAAACAACCAGATTGATGGGTATAATCAAAGTCTGACTAGAAAAGATTCTAGAGGAACTTTTTAGGCAAGAGGTAATATTTTACATTATGAGGAGTGCTTGACTTACGCAGTCTATGTACTCTTCAGTAGCTAATAATTCTCACTCAAGGCTTGTATCTTTTATTTTATTTAAAATTTACATAAAGTAGTGAAAATCTTGAAATCAAAATATTGATAACCTGCAGATAATTGGAAGATTTGTGATTGGTCCCAATTTCTGGATAGTAAAATGTTCTGTTACTTAATGTGGTGGGAGTACTAATGGTTCACCAAAGATGATCAAAAACAAATCCAGCAGTATTCCAGGTAACTTGTATTAGTGTTCTAGATGAAATTAAGATTGTGATTAAATTACAAAACAAATTATTCACCTCAAGTTTCCAACTGATGTAATATCTTATGGCACCAGTAGCAAACTAATACAGTGTCTCTCCATCTTCTCTTTGGTTACTGAGATTCTGCAACCTGGATCACACTTTTCTTAAGACATATTTTTTTAATTTATTTTAAAATATTTCTATTTAATTTTTGAGTATTTCATATACAATACCTTAATACTCTTTATACCTCTTTCCTCATATGCCTTGTCCCATAGGCCCCCCGCTGGATTTCATGAGTTCTGTCATTTATGTTAAAGCCCATTGAGTCAAGTTAATGTTTCCTGATATCCCTCAGTGCAAGTTCATCCGTGGAGTCTAGTCAGCCTATGTAGAAGTCACTCCCTTAAAGAAGATCAGCTCTTCCTCAGCCAGTAGTAATCAGCTGCCCAATAACTTTATGACTAAGGTTGGGCCCTGCTGCCCATTTCTACAGTTCTATGCTAGTTTTTTGCCTCCTTGGGTTCACATGGGTCACCACTGCTGTAAGTTCATATGAGCAAGCTCCATTCTCCACAGCCTACACGTTTTGGTTGTAGTCTTACAGAATTATAAATATGCAAGAGTCAGGGGAGGAGTTGATGTCCATATGAAAATAGAGTCCTCCCCTGAAGCTGTGCTAGGGTCTTTATTGAAATACTTGTTGAAGGATTTGGTTCTCAAAAATGATGGTATTCATACTGACTTCAGTGAGTTGAATTCCACAGAAGAATTAATCTGGATAGTCAAAGGAATGAATGAATCTATGTCTTCTACAAGATTTGTAATTGCTCTTAACCTTTGAGCCATCTTTTAATCCCATCATTTTCTCATTTGTATTCACTCTAAGAACCCATTCCAACAAATAGTGCTATTCTGAGCCTCCAGACATTTCCAGAGATTTTTATTATTGGTGATTCTAGATTCTTTACACTTAATAATCAGTTTTAATTACTACAACCGTTATAAGAAATTTCTAGGATACAGTAAAAATTGTACATATTTCAAAGCTTTAAAAAGAAAATAATACCTTTAAGATTTGTGTTCATGGATGAAACACAGGGAGTAAATTATAACAGGTACACGATAGAAGAGGAAAGCTTATGTTAGAGATTTGTGGCCCGAATTCCCTCTGGGTCTCCTGTACTATCAGACAAACCATATAATATATTTTATGTGCATTTATTAACTTACAAAGAAATGAGAACCCAGTGCCTAGCCCCATTCCTCCAGTGGCATGGCTCAGAGCCTGCCATTTCAATGTGTGCCACCACTATCATAGTCCCCGCCAGCATTTGCTCATGTCTCAGGGGCCAGCAATCTTGACCCCAGTCCACAAGAGTCAGTCCATTCTGTCTTTGAGCTGGTGCAGCTAGCTGTGTGTTCCCCATACTACACGCACTACCCATGGCTCCTGGCTTCCATCCCAAGGTGACTCCTCGCAATCCCTTCATAGTCCATGCTCCACATCAGGCCCCACCCATTGGAGGAACCAGCCAATTTGGAGACACTCCACCCCTTTCCTCCACTCTTACAATCTTCCCATCCATCTTCTTCTAAAGTCCCTGAGCCTTAGAGGGGGTGATAGATGATAGATGTAGGGTGATCTCTTTTGTATAATGGCAAGACAGTGGCTTCTTGGGCCTCCCCATTAGTTGTCTTTAGGCCATGGCCACTGATCTATCTCAGTGGTGTTTCTTCTACTATAAAGACAAATGGAAGGAAGTAGACACATTAAAAACATGAATGTAAATACAAATGCCTAAAAGATATCTCAGTAGGTGTACTATAATCAGTGGTGTTTCTTCTACTATAAAGACAAATGGAAGGAAGTAGACACATTAAAAACATGAATGTAAATACAAATGCCTAAAAGATATCTCAGTAGGTGTACTATAATCATGATGGCTTCTCCACTAGGGCCTTGTAGCCTTTCTCAAAAAAAGGTGTTGGTCTGGTCTACAGCACCAGATGTGTATTTCAACCCTAGGAGCAGGCCTTATCCAATTAGAAATTTTTCAGTTGTATGTGTGTTGGTTCAACCATTATTGAACTTGCAGGCATTTCTTGGCATTTCCATAATGTGAAGCACATAGGTTCCATCGTTGAGTAGAATTATAGGGTATCCTTTCTTCCCCAACCATATGTATAGAGCCTCCTGGCAATATGAACGTCATCCATCTAGTGGCATGGATTATTTTGGCTTAGTCTCAGTTTCATCTCTTCATCTTTTCCTGTGCTCACAACATGCAATGTCTTGAGCAACATGGCCTTACTGTCCTTTCTAGTGTACAAGTGACATTAATGGTAATAGCCTTGTTGACTTGGAGGACCTCTAGGCTCTCTCTGACCAATAGCTCATGGAGGGGGACAACCCACCCCTGGTACTGTAGACTTTCTTAACAGTTTTATAATTTGAGTATCTCTATCCTCATCTTACCCAATCTACATAAAATTCCCAAGAATCTTACAGCTATAGCTGGCCTTTGCTTCTTCAGGTATCTTTCAAATGGGTTTCACATATGTAAAACACTTGAAGGAACATTAACATTATATATTAAATCAATCACAGACAAGGTCTCACACAGCATGGAAAAGTTCTGTCCATTCATATTAGCCGTTTTCTCCATAGGTCCTTGTTAGGTACCATAGCATGGGTATGAGACATTAATTTCCTTAATACATTTACAGGTGTTGGTTCCAGTTGCCTGACCCTGCACTGGGCTAAGGATGCAGGGGGCTTCTCATGTCCCCACTGCACTTGTTGGTTCCCTGAGTCAGACAGACTCTGGGTCTGCCTCCTGACTATAGCCACATCTGTCATCTTCCCATTGACCACACCAGGTTGCTGGGGGAGAACTTGGTTGCAAAACCTGCTTCCACCCCTAGTATAGCCTTTATCAGAAGAGAAATGCATCTTATTTAATCCTTGGGGATCCTTATCCACCCCTTGTACAGTTGTTATTCTTCGAATGTCTTTCTTTGAATGTCCTTTGTAAACTGTTCTTCTGGTTTTAAAACCTCCAGAAATGCCTTAGTACCAAATTTGGTTTTCTATCAATTTTTTCTCTGGGGATTTGTGCTTAACATAAGTCTTGCCACATTTGTCTTCGAGTAACCCGTGGCCCATTTCTTCAGTCTGGTATTTTTTATATCTCTTATAGGGTGTTCTGTTATTTTACAGACATGTTTTAAATGTTGGATAGAGTCATTTAGATATGCCAAAGCCTATCTCATTTTACAAAGATTCTGTCCTATCAAAGGGCTTAGTAAAACCATGAATGTCCCATACCATTCTCGAGGTCCCAGTTGAATTAGTTTTTCTTTCATATCTCTGATGAACTCAGTCTTATCTGGCCTAGTGAACTGGACATTATATATTGCTTTTATCATACCTAGTTATCTCAAGAATGACTGTCCCTCCTTTATATTCCTCGAGCCCCTGCCAATCATGTTAGTCTCCCTTGGTGAAAACCATGTATCTTTAATGCCTTCAACCAGCCACCCGATTAAGGACTGCTCCTCACTGCATTGGCCTAGGTTGAAGAGTCTATATTGCAAGGACAGATGGGTGGTTATAAAACTCAGCTGTGAAGCTTCTGAAGGACTTAGGCTGACATCATTTTCTCCCATGTCCCATACTCTCACAAGCCACGTGGCCATGGGCTCTCTGCTTGCTTGCTTGTAAGTTTTTCCTAGATTTAACAGTTTTAGCATGAAGTATTTCCTAGCTACAACATAGTTAGCTTTTTTTTTTTCCTTTTTACCATTATCTTTCTTTTTCTCTGAGTCCTTGGACTTTACACAAGTCAAAGTGTCCTGCCTTTTTTCTCTCTTAAGCTCTGCAACTGGGTCTGCCAGTTCAGCCTTTTCAGCTTTTCCTGCCTGGGACACATCCTTTATAATGCAAAATGGCCACACTCTCCCTAAAGCAGGTAAAAGGTTTTCTAACCTTTGGGTAACTTTTAACAACTCTTCACATACCTGCAACATATCCCCATAGCTGTGGCCTGTGTTTCTGCATGGCTGGCCTCTTCTTAGCTAACAGATTTTATAAACCATTTTATAACCCATATGACTATCCTTAACCCCATTACGCATATGGGTTTTGATTGGCTTCTCTCCTGGTTTTGGGACTCAGAGTCCAGCTGACCTGCCACAGGGGCAGTGGGAACAGCACTGCTTTCTGAGGCCCACATCCCCAAGGCTGTAGTCCTTTATCTGGCCAGACTACACCAGTTTTGTGGCCCGAATTCCCTCTGGGTCTCCTGCACTATCAGACAAACCCTATATTATATTTTATGTGCATTTATTAACTTACAAAGGAATGAGAACCCAGGGCCTAGCCCCAAGCCTCTGGCAGCATGGCTCAGAGACCACCATATCAGACCGTGCCACCAGTACCATAGTCCCCACTAGCATTTGTTCATGCCTCAGGGGCCAGTGATCTCGCCCCAGGTCCACAAGAGTCAGTCCATTCTGTCTTTGAGATTCTGAGGCTGGCTACATGTTCTTCACACCAAGCTTGCTACCCACGGCTAAGCTTCCATCCCAAGATGGCTCCCAGCAGCTCCTTCTTAGTCCATGTTCCATGTCAGGCCCCACCCATTGGAGGAACCTGCCAAGCTTGAATTAGGATTGTTCACAGAAGCAGGCTATAGGGTATATACATATATATATTCACACATCTGTCTTGAGAGATCTTAATCAATATTACATGTAATTATGACATAGAGAAGGAAAGGTGGGAAAGAAATTAAAGTTTTGTGTGAATGTGTGTGTGTGCGTGTGTGTGTGTGTGTGTGAGAGAGAGAGAGAGAGAGATGGGAAAGAAATTAAAGTTTTGTGTGAATGTGTGTGTGCGTGTGTGTGTGAGAGAGAGAGAGAGAGAAGGAGAGAGGAAGAGGAAAGGATAAAACTAGGTTAGTATTAGAACACTTTCATCTTCAGACCTTTAGAGTATTGGAAAAAGAACACACAGGTTATGAGGATAATCTACTTGATTCAATTAGTGTTAAATACTAATCACATCTAAAAGTACCATTATGCACCTTTGGCATGATTAGAGATTAAACATCTGGGCACCACATGTAAATAAATTTTTAATAAAATAACCATATTACTGATATTATTTATAATAAAATAAATGTGAAAGGGGTCAGATTGTAGCATGATCACTGACAATGAATATGGAAAAAAGTACTAAATACATGTTGATCTCAGAATATATAAACTTACTGATCCAATGCAGGTCTGCAGAGAGGGGAGAGAAATTTTTCTCATGCTGCTAAGTAAAATGAATGATCAGATGGCGAGAACCCCAACTGGAAGGGATAAAAGCTGCAAGTGAGAGAAGAGAGAAGAATAAATACACACAGGCACTATCAGCATACAGTGATTATTGAAGATTTTCATGAGAATCTGTGACTGTGGCATAGTGGTAGAGCACTCGGATCCACCAGCACTGGGTTCAATCCCTACCATCAATAAATTGTTTCTATCGAATCTGAATTTTAAATTATATTTTTCATTGTTAGCATATTAATATATGCTTTATCTCTTTGTAAGTATTACTAAACTTGGTACATTTTCTTCTTTAAGTAAGAATTTTAGTTAATTAAATAATAAGCATGTTAAGATTGTTTAAAAATTATAAATTTGAAATTTTGGAGAATTTCCAAGCAGTACAAATTTATTGTCCCTGAATCTCATGTCAGGAATTTGAAAATATTGAGAAATTTGCTAATATTTTAATGCAAGTTATTAACCTAAGATTTATCATTACAGCTTAATAAAATAATTTCATTAAATATTAATAAATTAGAGAACAATATTTCTCAGGGAAGCGCATTAGCCAGGGGATTCTCAACTTTTTCCTTCATTGGACTCCCCTGAAAAGAGTCAATGTTAGTGTCAGAGGAGAGGAACATAGATCTAACTCCTATGGATGTACACATCCTATTTCAATAGATGATCTCACTGTAATAAAAACATCAAAGCAATTTTATTGTCTGATCTACATTGCATTTTATTTCAGATTACACTTGGTCACAACAATAGCTATTATTTACACTTTAAGGTGAGCTGCTATTTATGATGGATAAGAAACTGAACTAATTTATACTAGGCAGATATATTTAATTAAATAAATAAAAATAAGAAGGCATCTTGGGCCTGAAGTCTCACCCCAGGTAGTCCGTCCGTTCAAGTAAGACGCCTGGGCCATCTTTCCACACCTGCCTCTGGTGCTGCATTCACGGCTTCCATTCCAAGATGATGCAGAAACCCCCCGGCCCTCCCGTGGCTAGCTCTCCACAGTCAAGTCTCCTCAGCAGGCCCCACCCCTCAGAGGAAACAGACTATTAGGGACACACTAACCAAGAGCAGAGACAATGTCCAGCACTACTTGCTTCCCATGAAGCCTCCCCCTGACTGTGGTCATTTATTAGTTTCCTGACCTCTATGGATTTTCCAGTTGAATCATACATATCCATTCTTAGGTAGAGATGATATGTGTTAAATGTCACTCATTATGAACCTACAATATACTAGTTTATCTCAGGAATATATACCATTAAAATTGCCAAAATTCTCCACACTCAGCTAAATATTTTTCAAACATATTTTTGAAACATAGATAATCAGTTTTTTATTATTATTGCCTAAGGAATATCAACTCTATCAAAGTCTATGAAAGATCAGACATCTCTAAGAAAATATTTTCTTACCAAAGTGTCTCTTCAGAGCTCACTTAATCTCATTATTCCTCAGATTGTAGATGATAAAATTCAACATGGGGATCACTAGAGTGTAGAACACAGACACCACCTTGTTCTGGCCTGTGGTGTAGCTGGAATTGGGCATCACATGAATGTGGCAGTCACATAGAACAGAATGAGTGTAGTGAGGTGGGAGGTGCAGGTGGAGAAGGCCTTCTGGCGGCCCTCAGTAGAGCCCATATTCAGTATGATGATGAGGATGTAGGTGTAGGAGAGGCCTATGACTAACACTGTGATCAATATAGTAGTCCCACAAGAAAATGTGGTAACAAATGTGGGGACACTGACATCAGAATAATTTAGTTCGACTAAAGTAGTGAAATCACAGAAAAAGTGATTGATTCTGTTTGGTCCACAGAAGAGAAAAGAAAAGAAAGAAAATGTACAAGAAGCACTAAGAAAACCACCTATGTAAGCTCTAATAAGCTACTGAACGCAGACTTGTGTGGACATTTTGGTTACATAAACTAGTGGGTTACAAATTGCCACAAAGCAATCATAAACCACTCAGCTGTCCCAAAGGAGGCAACTGAGTTAAGCTGGATGACACACCCAAGCTAGGGGATGGTATTCTTCTCCACCAGAAAGTTGACAAGCACATTGGTTTTGACAGAAGATGAATAACCTATGTCATCAGAAGCCAAGTGGCTCCAAATAAAGTACATGGGGTGATGGAGCTGAGGAGAGACTCTGATTAGAAAGATTGTGCTGAGGTTTCCAGACATGGTCAGTAGATGCACAGGATGATGAAGAAGAGGATGATTTGAAAGACAGGGCCCTCTGATAAGCCAACTAAAATGAACTGTGTCACTGCAGTAAGGTTCCCATCCCCCCAAATTGCCATGAGACAATATTGTTGTTCCCCCTCAAAGCTGTGATGAAGATATAAAGAAATTTATAGATATGAAGTTTCATACTCATTAAAATATACATTTCCAAAAAAATGAATAAAAATTTTCTGTGAAAATTGAAGTTTTCCTCTGAACTTCAATATTTGTACATTGGTACCCAATGAGTGTGTATTAAAATTTTAAGACAGGAAAGGTAGAAATTATCTTTGTCTAATGTGTATTTTTTCTTTGTATATATATGTAGTCAAATATCATTTTGTTTCTTTAAAGCTAAGGTTTTTAAAATGTGAGACTCATGAAGTTAGCAAAGTAATAAAAATGCAACAAATTTCCAAAATATACCAACAGAGGATTATGTAATGAAAAGCTAAACATTTGATAACTATCAGTGAATGCTTACTATACATCAACTGGTGATTTAAAATTTATGTGTAGTGTTATTTTAACTTCCATGAAATACATAGGTTCCAATTTAATGTTGACAAAATTTAATTTGAGCATAGTACTTATTTAAGTTTACATAAAAAGTGGTAGCATTAGATAAATATACAGATTTTTTGACCTCAGTGATTTCCTTCTAGTATTCAATACCATAAATGAAGTGTGACAATGAAGTTGAAAGCACATGGAAATTGCTGCTAGTGGCAGGGCTGCATTTCAGCTTTCTGATTACTAATATGTGAAACAAGTTCTTGAGCTGGGTGTGGTGGCACACACCTTTAGTCCCAGCAGTTTCGAGGCACAGGCAGGTGAATCTTTGTGAGTTTAAAATCAGCCTGGTCTACATAGTGAGTACCAGGCCTGCTGGGGTTATAGGGAGACCCTCTTCCAAATAGACAAAAAGTACAAGTTCTTGAGTAGTGACAAAGGTTTTACAGTCTGTTATTAAGTTGGGTCATGTTTTAATCAACTTTTAAAGAAATAAGTGATTTTCTTGTGATAAATGGGAAGCATACAAATAACTAAGAATGACATTTAAGCAGAAATTCCTATGATAAATGTATTAAATACTCTAATACTTCTAGTTACATCATTGCTCATTTGAAGTATCACATATTTATCATGTAGAATTTGGAATAATATTTAATTCTTTATTTCAGTGTTTATTTTGTTATTATTTTGGAGTTTAGTTATTATTTTGTAATTATTTTAGTGTTCATTTAAGTCATTATTTTCATGTTTGAACATACAAAGCCCTTTCCTAGCTTAAACGTGTTTTCTAACTGAAGCATGTTGAAATAAGATACTCTGATTTTCAATAGAGTACACTGGTGAATAAATATTCACCTAAAGGTTAAGAAGTTTTCTAAGGTTCATCTCCTAAGTGTAGGATGATTATCATCTGAAATATTTGGCTTAATATTCTCATGTTGTCCAAAGTATCTGGAGCCTTTGATGCTCAAACATTTAGTCAAAGAACAAAGCAAGACTTTCCACAAGATATTCACAGACAGTAAGTAATTAATGTATTTCAAGCTGGAGAATTTATTAGCATTTTGTTTGAGTACTAAACTTATACATTTTTTAAAATGATATTGTTTTTGTATTCTCAGTGAGCTGAGTAAGGAATATTTGAAAACTTTGTTTTATTCCTGATTATTCAGAAGACTTTAGCTATGGAAATATGTTGATTGTACAAAATATCTTTTTGTCTATTAGATGGTTGATGGCATGATTCCTACTGCTTTATTTCTCAACTATGGTCTATAAATATAGACATGCTTTTACAAAAATCAGATATATTTTTAATGAATAAAGTATTGTTCTTTAAACCACAACCCAAAATCTTACCTCTTGAAATGAGAATTCATTGTAAGGTAAGAAAGTCAAGGTTGGTAGGATTTTATAGGTGCTAAGCTGTCACCTATTATCCCTATTTATTAATGAGGATTAGTCACTGAAGAGGCTCTGGATTCAAGTGTGAATTGAAATCACCAGGGATCATTACTTCATTCTCAGGTGAGCACTGAGAATTTCATTCCACATCAGCAGAACTACTGCCAATCTCAAGTGAGCTCTCATTTTTTTCATTTTATGTAAGTACTGATGCATGTTCACTTGAAAATCATGGAAATTATTTGACAATAAATTATCTCACTCAGGTAAATATCAGTTCAAGTTTATCTGGTATTCAACATTAGAAGATACCAAACAAGAATGTAAAATAATCTATTTTTGATTCTTTTGCTCAATGGACATTTATTTTATTTATACTTTGTAGTCATTACTGTGAGACACCCTATTAAGTACTCTAAGGAATGTGTGGAGGGTTGGGATATAAATTTGTCTTAAATAACAATTATTTAGCTATGTATTTTATAGCCAAACATATGAAATGTTTTTTTTTTTACATAGAAAACTTTGAGTGGAAAGAGGTTTGAATGAATTCCAGATAAGAATTAATAAATCATATCTCTTATTTCAGGAAGATGACAACCGTATTGACTTATATGTTGTGGAAGAGGATGATAGAAACAGTGATTTCTGATCTCAATACTCAGTCCAACTCAATGGATAAGCCAATTTGAAACATCAGGAGAAAGCCACACCAGCAGAATGAATGAAATGGATACAATATCAAGATTGGATGATAGTGTTGAAGAACGGAAACGCTGAAGAAAAGGATATTAAAAAAAAGTTTTAAAACCCAGGAATGCACGTCTCCATGGAGCATATGAAGAGGTCTCCAGTTGGAACGTTGAGTATCTCTAACAAGGTCCCTTACTCTGGAAGTCCCCCAAAGTCAACCTGTGCTAAATTGACCCCTACCCCCACTAGTGCATCTTCTGCCCCAGGTTTATCTCTATAGTGCCATGGAAGGGCAGGAACACTCCAACCTTAACCAAGGTCTCTCAAGGGCCAAGGAAAGTCCCACTATCATCCTTGTCCCTCTCCTTGTGGAAATAGGCATTGCAGATTCTGCTGCCTTGGATGCCACCCTAGCTCTGTCCAGCAGTTGGAAAGACAGGTTGACTCCCTAGCTGAGGTGATACTACAGAAGGGTGCTAGACCAACTGTTCCTAAAGGAAAGAGGCTCATACATGGCCTTAGGTGAGACCTGCTGTTTTTATGCCAATAATTCAGGTGTAATTAGGAAAACCCTAGCCCTGGTTAAAAAATAGAAAAAAAAAATTAAGAAAAAAAAGAAAAGAAAAACACAGGCATCCTCCAATTGGAACCAGTTGTCAGTCTCCTGGTCCCCATGGCTTGTAACTCTGATATCTGCTGCTGAAAGGCCTCTGGTAACACTCCTCTTAGCCTTACAGTCTGGTCATGCCTCCTAAATTATCTAACTGGATACATCAAGAGACGTCTAAATGACATCAAAATTATGGTTCTGAGGATGCAATATGAGCTTCTAAATCAGAACAAGTCAATGACTTGACTCATGCCCCAATGCCAATGGGGAATGTGGTAGCCTGAGCTCCTCCATTTTATGTAAGACCACCATCTTGGTGAGATGTCCAAGACCCTACCCTGGCCTGGGGCCAGCAGTTCCAGAAAGAACTTAGGAAAATCCCCATATAATCCTGGGAGGCTCCAGTTGGGGCTTATCTGGCTTTTGTTACTGTTTATCTGACTTTTGTAACTTCTTTGCTGACCTACAAGAACAAACATGAGGCTGCTTGTCTTTGAGTAAATCTTGTATCAACCCATCAGGATTTAGACTTTACCTTTAAAAGCTTTTCTTTCCTGTGAGTAAGGACTGCATTCTCTATATTGGCTCAGAGAGTGCAGTCTCTGGAAAGCTAAATAAATTCAGCTGATAAGGAAGCACCAATCAAAAGCTGTTCTCTGTCCTAAATGCAGTTGGACACTCTCAAAGGAAAAGGCAAAAAGACTATTGGTTTCTAATGCATATATGAGGCTCTGACCAATAGCTGTTACTACTGTTATTAATAATTAAAAAAATTCACAGATAGGTTTTAATTCCAAGGTAGGAATTGTGGATGTAATTAAGAAAATGTAAGAAATGTTAAATATCAGTTTTCACACACCTTGTACAGCTTTTGTTTTTACAAATGTTCCACCCTTTTCCAGAACCTGATGGCCAGGGGTGTTTGAGCCCTAAGTTATTTAGGCCAATCCTTTCCCCTTTCTCCTTCATTTCTTTTGTTCCCATTCTTTTAAAACTAGCCAACCAAGAAACATTGTGAGATTGGGCCCCAGCCAATGGGGGAAAAGACAGTACTCTTGTGTTAAGATAAAAACCTTTCAAACTTCTGGTTCAGGTATGCTTGGTTGATTTGAACAGAGCAACATACCCTTTTGCAAAAGTAAATGTTGTCTTGCTGGGTTAAGAAAAAGAAACAAAACAAAACTAGAAATGGAGTATGCAGTAAATGTGGGATACCATGAAAAAGAAATTTGTGCATCATAGGCATATTATGAGAAGAATCTCAAGTAAATGGTGTAGACCAGATCTTCAAAAGGATGGTAGAAGTCAATTTACCAAAATTAAGGAAAGATGTATGAACGCAAATGCAAGAAATACCTAGAATACCAAATAAACAGTATCAGAAAAGAAATTCACAATGACATATTATAATAAAAGCACTAAATGTACAGAATGAAGAGAGAATATTGAAAGCTTCAAAAGAAAAGCAAGTCACATATTAAGGAAAACCCATCAGGATTACAATTGACTTTTCAATTCAAACTTTGAAATTCAGAAGAGCCTGAACCAAAGTATTCCCAGCTATAAATGACCATAGATGTGAAGCCAGAATACTCTCCCTTTTTAAAGAATTAAAATTTGCATTGTAGAGATTTTAATGTCTTTGTTAGGTTTATTCCTCCTCTTTTGGGCTCTTTCTTTCTCATTACTGTGTTACCTTTCCAGTTTCCTGGCTTCAGCTGTTATATCAGGATATATACTTATGTATAAATGATTGCTTTAACAATGCACAGATGAGGGAGAACATGTCGCTTTCTATTCTGAGTTTGTGTTTCTTCACATAGTATAACAGTCTCTAGTTCCATCCATTTATTTGAAAATTCCATGATTTCGTGTTCTCTAATTGCTGAGAAGAACTTCACTGTGTAAATGAACCACATATTCATTATTCTTTTGTCATTTGAGGAACGTTTATATTTTTTCCATTTCTTAGCTCTTGTCAAGAGAGCAGAAACAAACATGGATGTACAGGTATCTCTACAGTAAGATGGGGCCTTTGGGTATATGTCAAGTAGTATAACCAGGTCATATGGTATGCCCATTTTTAGTTTTATAAGAGTTCTCCACACTGCTTTCCACAGTGTTTGCACAAGTTTGCAATCCCACCAGAATGGGCATTCACCTTTCTCCACATAACTGTAACATTAGTACCGTATAATGTTTTCTTATAGAATGTCTATGCTACAATGTCATGGAAAGATTAAAAATAGAGCATTATGATGTCTATTTGCATTTTCTTTTTGGTACTATTGTTTTCTGTGTTTCTTATTTCTCTGATGAGACATGGTATATATCCACAATTTGTACAAAATCGATTAGAAAGTTTAAGAACACTAAACGACTTTCAGAAGCTTTCAAGGAATATTAATTGGATTCGTGCTGTGCTTGGTATTCCTACTTATAAGTTCCATAATTTATTTCAAATTCTTCAGGGTGATCCTGCTCTTAATAGTCCTAGAGTATTAACACAATTAGCAAAACAAGAGTTTGATTATGTACAAATAACTATAAAAATAAATTCTTGGGATGGGTAGACATTGATAAACCTATTGATTTGGTTATTTTCTCTACTCTTAATTATCCTACTGCAGTGCTGGCTCAACAAGAGAATCCTTTAGAATGAATAACAAACATACATTTTCAAAAACTTTCCCTAAATATGAATAACTGCTTGCTACTTTAGTTATGCAAGGTCATAACAGAAGCTTTATGATAAGTGAAACGGATATTCGCACTATTTATATTCCTTTACCCCAATATCATTTTCAATTCTTGCTTTCACAAACTGATGCATTACAAATAGCCTTGGCAGGATTTGTAGGACAAATACACTATAATAAACCTGCTTGAGTCCAGGAGTAATTGATGCAGATTTTGAAGGTGAAATTCAAATTTTGATAACTACTAATAGCTCATATCCTATACTATAGGTGATAATATTGTTCAGTTGATTCTTCTACCTATTCTACTTATTGGATAATCTTCTAGGAAAATAATTGGAGGATTTGGAAGTACTAATCCTATTTCTGTTAATTGGGCTATGATGCTGCAAACACAACAGCCTCAGATTAATTTCAAGATTCAAGATAGATCCTTTAAGGGTTTGATTGATACTGGCTCTGATATTACTGTTATTAAAAGAGATGATTGGCCATCTAATTGGACAACTCAGATAATGAAATGTGATATCAAAGGAGTTGGAGCTCGGCCAGTATCAATAATTAATGTTTGTGTAGAATATAAAACAAATTCTAGTACAGATGGACAAATGACTGTTGTTAAATCTTATGTATTAGAACTTCCAAAATATTATAGGTAGGGATGTATTAGAACAATGGGGAGCTTATTTGGTAGTTCCATAACTCTACTGTCTTTAGATAAAAATGATTGTCAAAGATTTGATTTTTTCTTTGGCTTTTTCTTTATGTTAGTTTACAGGGGCCTCAGAATTCAGTAGTTAAATTGTCATGCATTGTTTGAGCTCACTGAGATGCTGACTCTGGAGATGGAATAGGCCCTCCTACTTCAGACTCAAGCTTATTATCTCAAAATATGTTCTCCAAGATTTTTTTCCAGGTTCAGGTTGGCTCCCTGATTCTTTGAAAAGAAAAGGGAACAGCAAAACAGCCTAGGTGTATGAGGCACTGTACAATTAAAATTGTTAAGGTGTAAACTTTATTTGATAGTTCCATAATATTATATCTGTAAATAAAGTAAATATAAGCTACAGTCTAAATACTGTGAAATATTTGTACATATGCTACAGTCTAAACACTGCACAGTTTAAATACGACGGCACACAATGGTCTTAGCATTGGGCAACAGTTGCCATAATTTTATTGCAGTCTTAATACTGTGAAAAGTATTTATAAGTTTATTGGTAATAGTTTAAATGTAGGATATTGTAATCTTTGGCCAAGCAAAATTGATCGGCTGACACCAGATTAATTTAAATGATGTCATATGTATATATATATATGTATTTCTTTTATAAAGATACCATGGAAATCTTCTCAGTCATAGTTTAATGAATTATTTGGATGATATAGTGTTTATATGTTGTCATAAATAGTTTTTCTAAGTTTGTTTATGTTACCATGGATACTTGTTCAAAGTTTGTTAGGGCTACTCTTTTATTTGGAGAACTCAATAATTATAGTATTGTGCCAGGGGTTTGAACCAGCGACCCCTGGGCAGTGATGATTGGGGATGAGTAAACACGCCATTCGCCAGCCCTCGCTGCCCCCAATACCAGGGACACTCAGATGCAACAGGGAGTCTAGTCAAGCAGGGACTCATTTATTGCAGGTGTTAAAGAGCTTATAAAGGCACCTGGAACTCCCCCCTCCCCCCTGAGGGTGTATGTTAAGGATGGTCACGCACTGATCATGTACTCCTCAGCAGTGCAGAAGTATTCTTCAGACTTTCAAAGCAAGCCCGGCCACGCCCCCAGTAACTTCCTTTCGGATCTATGCAAGGTGGGGCCTTTAGGTCCTCACAGTATTGTACATTTGTTAGCTTGCTTTGTTGTCATAAGAACTTTAGTACTATTAAAACAGATTATGCTCCTGCTTAACACTAGCAGGCGATTAATATTTTCTGAAATTTCATAAAATTAATCACCTTATTGAAATAGAATATAATTCTCTATGCTAAGCTATAATAGACTATATTAATGGATATACTAAAATGCATATTAAAAATAAAAAGGAAGGAATTATATACCAGATTATAAGGAATTTACAATTTTAGATATAGAATCACAAATTATTAATCAGTTATTAATCAGAGATTTTGTTTATTATTAGAGATTTTGTTTATTATTAATGGTTGTGTTTATTATTCTATGAGATTTTGTTTATTACATAAGAATTTGCTAATTATTAATATATATTAATTTAAAACTATGAGATTTTGTTTGAGATTTTGTTTATTATTAATTTGTTTAGATTTTGTTTATTATGGATTTTTTAGATTTTGTTTATTATTGATTTCTTAAATTTGCCCAAAGGTAAAGTTTTATCTTGTGCAGATAAGCATTTTTTACAGGAATCATCACTCTCGCCTCACTCAGTGAATGTCTGGATTAAGTCAGGTGAATTCCAAGATTGGGTACCAGGAAAGCTACTAACACCAGGCAAAGGGTATGGTTTTATTTCTATAGGAAATGAAGTCTCTTCCTGGCATCCTGGCCAATGGATCTGTTTTGTGGCTTTATCGCTGATCAGTAAACATCAGCATTGTCAGAGAAAGTTATCATCTTCTACTTGGGTCAGTTGAAAGCCTTGACTTTCAAGGCTCGATCTGTGGTTAATCAATCAGGAAAGGGACTTACTCCAGAAAATCTGTTCTTATCCATGTGTGCTTTGATTACTTGCACCTCTGCTGCTTAAACTGAGCTAATATATTGGGCTCATGTACCTAATCCCCGTCTCCTCCATCCCTATACTTTGAATGAACCTACTACAGTGGTTAGAAGTTTTCCTATGATTGTATTGTGACCCCCTATGGAACAGGTCAGCCAGATTTTCCTAATGAAGAAGGAACTGTTTTTAATTATACTGCGTCTTCTGATATTATGGGCTTTGGAGCTCCTCCTTGCTATCCTATAAGACAGCAGAGTTGGGTTGTTTCAGGAGGTGTCTGGCATGGTTTTCAAGATATGGTACGTCTTTCTGCTCAGTCTATAGGTCCTAACTGGACACAATATGAGGACACAGGTGCCTGGAAGTCTCAGTATGTGAAAGTTTTTCTTATGATCAGATATTTGAAAGACAATCTTTAATGTGGCAAGATTGTAGAGGATTGAAAGGAAAGGTTTATAGGTCTCAGAATCATACTTGGATTTTTTGGGGTCCTTTAGGAAGTTGGTTTAAAAAATGTAAGGATTATAAGAACTTTACCTAGAAGTGTTACTTAGAAGTGTAATCTAAAAAATATTGTTCCTATGAAAGATAATTTTAATACTGCATATAACATAGTTTGGGTAGATGGAGGAATAGCTAATCCTCAACTTCAGATGATATTAGGACAAAGATTATATTCTCCTCAATTACATATTTGGAAATTGTTAGCCACTCTTAAGTCTGTGGAAATTTTTGATGGTATTTCTGCTACTACTTATGACAAACTATTTTATGATTTTACTAAAGTTAAAAATTATGATATTAAAGCTTGTGTGCACTTCCCTCTAGTGATATAGATAGGAGACATAGTTATACGGGAGATGAATTTAGCTTGTCAAAATTGTTATTTGTATACTTGTCTTAATAACTCCATATTTTTCAATCAATCTTTTGAATCAGTCATGATTTTAACTCAGCAAAATTTTTTATGGATTCCTATGAAAATGCATAGTTCCTGGGAAAGCAGTCCTTTCAGGGACTAATTCTGAGATTTTTCAAAAGACTGTTATGGCGAAGCAAACACGTGATTGGCTTGATTATTGCTACTGTTTTGGTACTCATCACTTTAGCTGCTATGGCTACTACCGCTGGTGTGGCGCTTCAGAAATCTGTTCAAACACAAGACTTTGTTGAACGTTGGCATGATGATTCTCATAAACTTTGGATACATCAGACTCAAATTAATTCATGATTTCAAGAAGAAATTGTTGCTTTTCTAGGGGACTTCATTGGTTGGGAAATAATTTGATGAAATTGCAGAAAATTATGTGTGTGGTTTGGTTGGGAAAAAAGTTGATGGAATTGCAGAAAGCTATATAATTTGTATGTGATTGAATTCTACTCAGATTTGTATTACTCCATATAAATATAATGGTTCCGAGTATGAATGGAAAAATATAGAATTGCATATTCAAGGCAAAATGGATAATGTAACTTTTAATGAGATGCAGTTTCAGGAAGAATATATGAGGCATTTTCAGAAGAAATACCTTCTGCAAGTTGTATTGATCAGATAGCTACTAACTACTTTAGCAAATTCTATTTCTGGTCTCAATCCTCGAGCATGGATTCAAAGTATAATACATAGTTCTGGATTTTGTTTAGTAATCTTGATAATTGTTCTTTGCATATTATTTATAGGAGGTCGATGTGCCTTCTGATGCTTGAACCAACATGCTCAGAAAAGAAGTGCTGAGATTCTCTTGTCCTCCCTACATATTCAAAAGGAAAATTTAGATCAAACTAATAAAGAAAGGGGAATTGTCAAGGCCTGATCAATTCATGACCTGAAGCTTGGCAGAGGATACCAGATATTTGTTAAAATTCTTGTGGCAAGTCAAGGCTATTGTGCATGATATGAGATTATGCTCCCAGATTATGATCCCTCCCCTAGTGGAGGCTGGTAGTCAAAGACAGGTAAGATCTTCTGGGAAAAGCAAACCTAAGACAGGGCATAGCTGATAGAAGCTGTGTGCCGATGACAGGTAAGACTTTGAGCAGAGGACAACCTAAGACAGGCACAGTCTTTCCATTCTGGACATGGTATTACCTGAGGTTATATAAAATGAGAAACGGGGAAATATTGGGAGCTATTATGTGCACAGCTTGACTTTGGAATTGGAGGAAGAATTCTTCCACCCTGGGACTTTCCCTGCTCTCTGCTTCTGTGGTCTGAGTTGACAGGCTATGCTTCCCTGATTAATTAGCAGTCTTGAAAACATAACTAAAGAGTTCTGTTTCAGTTTATGGGCACCGGAGTTTCTCAGCACAGTAAGCTTGGTTTCTTTATAGAAATAATAGATTTTAGTAGTTGCTAAGAGTAATCAAAAACTACACTTTATATCTAAGATATTACAAATATTATGTAGCGGAATCTTGTATACTGTAAACGTTGTGTGAGTTTCGGTTGGTGAAGTAATGTATTCTTGGTGGTAACATAATGTATCCTTGTTTATTTCTTGGTTACTTTCTGTTTAATGATGTATCCTTGGTTATTCCTTGGTTACTCCAGATCTGCTTTCTATATAAGCTTGCTCAAGTTCACAATAAGCATGCAGTGGTACACAAGCCTCTCTATCCCCTATGTCCTGATTTCTATCCATTGGGGTCCCCAAGCCCTTCAGGCTTGGATTGTGGTCACTGTCCTGTGACATTGCCAGAACTTGGTGTCTTCTGTTCTCTTGATCTTAACTAGTCTGACTGGGGCAAGATGGAATGTAAAAGTGGTTTTTAATCTGCATTTCTGAAATTAATAACAATGTTGAGAAACTTTTAAGGTGCTTCTTAGCCATTTTTATTTCTTCATTTGAGAACTAGCTTTAGATTCTTAGCCCATCTTTTTATTGGGCAGGTTATTTTCTTGTTTCTCTGCTTTTTGTGTTCTTTATATATTCTGGATATCAGTTCTCTGTTGAATGTGTAACATGTGAAGATTTTCTCCCACTCAGTGGGCTTCCTCTTTATTTCCTTCACTGTTTCTTTTGCCATGCAGAAGCATTGTAGGTTAATGAGGTTAGACTTATTGATTGTTGACCTCTAGGCCCAAGTAGCTGATGTCCAATTTAAAAAGTACTTTCCAAACCTATATCTTGTAAAGTACTTCCTACGTTTTCTTCTAGCAGTTTGAGAGTTTCAGGTTTTACATCGAAGTCTTTGATCCATTTGGAGTTGACCATTGTGCATGGTAAAGGATACAGGTCCATTTTTACTCTTCTGTAAGTGGAGATCCATTTTAGCCTGAACAATTTGTTGAAGATGCTGTCTTTCAAGGCCTATAACATTTTCATTTTCTAATAGGTTTGCTCTCATTTCTATTAATGTTATTATTTGTTATGTAAATGAAGACATTCTTGTTAAAAGAAAGTTTAAAGACTACTATAGTGTTGTGTAATTTCTTCTCTCATATCCCTCATTTATTTTTCCAAACTAAATGTGGTTTGATACCAATATAATAGAACAGATGAAGTCATTATTCACAGATAAAAGACTAGAACTAGAGATAGCTATGAGGCTATAGCCATAAGGTGTAAATGATCCCCCCTTCAAATTAGAAAATAAGATTTTTTTAAATGCTCCAGAAACAAAATAATACATAGAGTACAGATAAGTGTAAATACAGGGAGACACATAGTCAATTTCATTTTTAAAAATATTTGTTACCTTATTCTGTTACATTTATTCCATTAGACGAAGCAATGTTTGATATGATTTCAATTTTAAGTATAATAATTTTATTATGACATATGCAAATATTATTTCACATACTGAGGACAGATAAGAAGAAAAAGTCAGATCTGGATCATGATGGCTAATAGTTGTAACTTGATCTGGGAGTTTCTTTTTTAATGGATTTACCAGCTACTTCCAATCTCCTGAAGACTTCTGTCTTGCCTACAGCTGAGCCTCATCTACATCAGATTTCAGGATTAAACCTTTATAGCAACATGGGAATGAATAATATGTAGCCCCTGCATGTACAAAATGTGATTCTTGGCCCACAGGGGGAATTGTGAATGGAAATTCCCATTAATGTCCAGTCTTCAAACTGGACTTTCTTCTGCAAGGATGATTGAGAGATTAGAGCTCCAGTGATTGTAGAGAGTCTGGAATGTTGCAGGTACAGAACCTCATTACCACTTAGCTAAGGCTACCTTTGGTCCAGAAATAGCTATTTCTTTGTCCATCTCTATTTCTGACCTAATATCTTGACTGGAAGATTAAAAACAAAACAAAACAAAACCTACTTGTAAGGTATTTACTTGTTGGGAGCCCGAGGTTCAACTGAGTCTCAGCTACCTCTCAAAACTGCTGACAGGCCTCAGCTGGCAACTTTCAATTCTGCCCACAGCCGTGGCCGGAAGCCCTTGGCACCCAGCCGGGGCCCATAACCTTGGCCCAAAACCTTAGCTTGAAGCCAGGGCCAGATAGCCTTGCTAGATAGTCTTGGTCCACGGCCTTGTTCTCTTTTCTAGCATACGGTTCCATTCTTCTATAATCAGAGATACCTCCCTTAATGTGCATCAGGGCCCTTGTGCTCTGACTGATGTATTGGTTTGCAGTCTGTGTGCCTTTGTTCTTGTTCTCCATAAAAACTCATGCTTGAGCTTCAATAAACGAGACTTGATCAGACTCCTGTCTTGTCTCCATTTCTCTTGTCCTTGCCTCATTTTCATCCCCACCCCCCAATCCAGGTACTTCGTGGAAGTTCTGTGGGTTGGAACCGAGTCACATTGCGGGGTGGCCTCCCACATTTACTAGCAGACCAGCAGATCCCACTAATCAAAAAGCTAAAATATCATCAGGTAGTATCTAAGACCTATAGTAGTAATACCCCCTGCTTTCCTATGACCTACCGACTGAATTTATCCACCAAATATATTTGAAATGTGTCTTGGTTTATGACTTTTCTTTGCTCTGTTAGTATAGAAGCTCCATAAAACTGTTTCCACACTGGAATAAGGATTTTGGGGTAACCTGAATTTGTGTTCCTGAGCCATCGTCACTCATATTTGGCTCAGAATAAACTATCTTTTATCCCCTTTGAGGTGAGAGTGATGCTATTGCAGATACATACACACACACACACACACACACACACACACACACATATATATATATATATATAAAAAAAAAAACAATAATCATAAAACAAGAACAAGAATTGAAAGGGAATGGGAGATATGACAGGAGGTGGAAGGGGGCTGGGTAAGAGATTATGCAAGAACTACTTGTTGCTAAAATTTCTTCTGGGAGGCACAAATGCCATCCGGTACCCCCCTTCCACGTCCTTATAACACACTGAGGAATAATTTCTTCAAACTAAAGTTTGGGAAATGAGAGTTATTGAGCTTCCATACAGAGCAATGGGTGAGGGGTTACTTACAAGAGTATGGGTGGTCCTCACCCCAATCCCGGTATGGATCAACTTTCCACAAGCCATCCAAAATGGAAAGGGTATGCACCTCATGGATTTTTACACTTATATACCTTAGTCCCTCCCTGTCATGCAGTTAGGGCCTACTGATTGGGTGGGAGGGGTGACTGACTCTCCCTGCCCCTCCTTTTCTTGTGCAAATCCACAGTCAAGTTTAGAATCCTAGGGAAGCAGATGCGGCCAAGTTTGGGAAGGAGGCTTTTCTCTATAGCTTGCCAGTCTAGCTTGCTAGTCAATTCTATGTAACATTACTCTTATGTATGATATACAAACACAAAATAAATTTTAAATGAAAAAATATGCTTGAGGTGGATTTGGTGGCTATTGAATTTCTGTGACCCTCACATCTCATTCTAAGCATAACAGAGCCAAGAAAGACTAAATCACTCACAAAGGAAACTTGCAATTCCCATTTCATAATTGAGACCCACTTGACTGTTCTTAAATAACTTGCACACGCAAAGGAGGAATTACAACAGGAAAAAAGTCACCTGGATGCCATCCACTGTATTAGCCTCTCTTTTTGCAACAAATGTGAGAAAGGTGGAAGGATGCAATGCACGCATTAGCTTTTTCCTTAAAGCTGACAATATGAAAAGCACAGATACTAAGGAAGCACTGTGATAAAGAGCCCTTTGCTGGAATCCAAAATCTTGGAACTCCTGGGAAAAATCAGATAATGAGGAGCATTAGAGTAAAATACATTGATAAATGATAATCTTAATACAATGTTTAATAGAAATTCTGGGAAAATTTATAATTAATCATGCAGGTAATGCCCTTAATAACTGTCCAGTGAGGAAACCATGATAATCAGGTTACTCAGCACATCAACTGCTTAAACTAGAGAAAAAAAGTAAAAATCAAAAAAAGAGGCTCACACAGCCTAACTTGGGTGGCTGTAGGACAGGGGGGAATTAGGGAATAAATCTGAGTGCTATGGAAGCTAAGAGCTGTGTTGAAACTACCCATCCTTCCTTGACCAAGGCCTGCATTACCGAGTTAATACAAAGCAAAGCTAGCCTGAGGCAATGCAATTGAAATCAGTCCCTAATGGGTTGGCTCATAGGAGCCCTTACAGTTACTTACTTAACTCAGTTGAAGTTCCCATGAATATCAGGAACTGATATTACTAAGGAAACTACATGCAATGGCTTGATGCCAAGTTCACTGGGCCAAATAGTATCATGCTCAAAGGAGAGCTAAGAAAGAAGTTCATTCACTAAGGATTTGGGGCCAAGTATGTGGCTTTCATAGCTTTGGTAATAGCATGGCAAGGGTTTATGAGATAGAAGAGGACTTGCTGGATTTGAATGATTTAGGTCACTGTCTTAGCTTTCTATTGCTGTGATAAAACACTGAACAAATTGTAAAAAAGGGTTTATTTGGCTTACAAGTCATGATAAAAGTTCATCATTGGGAGAAGTCAAGGCAGGAGATTAAGCAGAGCAGAAACCTGGAGGCAAGATTGAAACACAGACCACAGAGGAAGGCTTCTTACTTGCTCCTTTTGCCTGTGCTCGACCTGCTTTGTTATATAATCCGGGACAACCTATCAAGCAATGGCAATACTTACATTGGGCTGGATCCTTCCACTTTAATTAGCAAAAAGAAAATGCCTTATAGATGTGGCTACAGGTCAAACTAATGGAGGAAATGCCTCAATTGAGATACTGACTGCAAAGGTGTGTCATGTTGAAAACTAAAACTATCCAGGACAATTGACCATATATTAACATGACAAACAAATATATCACTATTAAACTATAAATTTACCTTTTTGTCCCTGAGGTCTTACATTAATATTAATTTCAGAATATAATACATAATACAAATTTTAATGTCCTGTATTCCTCAAAAATTCATATATTTTAAAAGGTCAATTTCTCTTTAAAATAATTCCAAATCACTGAGCTTTCATAAAATAAAAAGTTACTTACATACTTTATACTTCAAAAGGGAGATCAGGCATGGTGGTGAATACCCTTAATACTAACACTTTGGCGGGAGAGGCAGGCAGATCTTGGTGAGAGTGAGGCTAGAGTCTTCTACATAGCCTGTTCCAGGTCAGCTGGAACTATAGGGAGACCATGTTTCAGAAAAAAAAGAAAGAGAGAAAGGAAAGGGAACTAATCGGGCACATTTATGCAAAACTAAAATCCAGCAGTGTAGCTCAATGTCAGATGTCTGCGATTCACGCAAAATCTTATGAGCTCCAAAAGGCTTGAGTAATCACAATTCTCTGGCTCTGCAATCCATAGAACACATAACTTGTTTTATAGGTTCAGGTTGGCTCTATGCCACACTCATCACTGTCCTAGGTGGTCATCCTACAATCCTGGCATCTACAATATGCTATCTCTTCTGAAACTGAGATTGCAATTTTACCAGTGGACTCCCCTGGCCTCATGTGGTGCCAGGTCTCAGATTCTCTCAATGACTCCTTGAATTCTTCAGCTTCCATGACTACAAAACCACTACCACATGAAAGACTCCTACACATTATCAAGTTCTCCTTTCAGTTTGAGATGCAACTTTGGGTCCTCTCTGGACCACAGCTTCAGTGTGATGACACTGAGGAAATACATCTCATATTTCACCTTAAAGATTCTTGTCTGTTCTTAATCACAACTTGTTTTCCAGGTCCACCTAACTAGCATCAATTGTCCTCGTAAAGCAAATGTTTCACTTTCACAGATTATTTTTTCAAATTGTCATTATTTTTTATTAGATTTTTGGGAATTTCATACAATATATTTTAATCATATTTAGATCTCCACCCCATCTGCAAATCTTAGCTACAGCAATAAAACAAATGAAGGTGATTAAAGGAATACAAATTGGAAAGAAGTCTCAGTGTCCTTGTTTGCATATCATTTGAGTCTATACATAAAAGATCCTAAAGATTCCACTTCTACAGATTTCATAATCCAAAATATGTCATGTAAATGTCCCAGATAGAGTCTTTGAGGGACTCCAAATTCCCTCTGACATGCCACTAACTATGCTTCCTTTGTCTATATTTTCTCTCAGCATTTTTCTCTCCCAAGCTCCCACAATATAATGCATTAAGTTATGTGTTCTCAACAGCTTTTCTGTTGAAAGCTCCAAACGCTTCCATGACTCTGACCAAAACGACATGGTAAGGTCTGAAACAGCAATATTATATTCCTGGTGTCAGTTTCTTTCTTAGTTAGCTTTCTATTACTGTGGAAAAAAAACTGACCAAAACCAACTTGTGGAGAAGATGGTTTATTTCAGTTATAGTCCCAGTTACAGTTCATTGCTGAGAGAGGCCAAGGCAGGAATTTAAGTGGGGCAGGAAACTGCATATATAACTGAAGCTGAGACCATGGTGGAATGCTGCTTATTCATTTCATATTCAAGTTTGTGCTCAACCTGCTTCCTTATACAACCCAAGACCACATGCCCAGGGGTGGAATCACCCATTTTGGGGTAGGTTGCCTTACAACAATATGCAAATAAGAAAATTGCTTCAAGGACATGACCACAGGCCAAACCAAAGGAGGCCATGATTCCATTAAGATTCCCTCTTCCCAGGTTTGTGAATATGAAAAGTAAAGCAAGTCAGCACAGACACAATGCAAAATGGCTTGATAAAGTGCTGAAGTAACCATGAAGGGATGAATAATAGGTAAAGCAGACACAACGACTACATCAGGGTCACTCAAAGGCAATTGTGGCAAGATTCATGTTGAGCCAGAGTCTATACAAAAAAGTAAGAAAGGGAAATGGTGTGCAACTATCCCACCCCAAAATCTATAAGTAGCTCCAGTTTTAGTAGCAAAATTACTCGCTATCATATCAGTTTTCACACTAGCTTGTGTCTCTGGGATCTGTCCCTGCACCAGACTTGTGGCTTGGAGCTTGAACCCTGAGGCCTCCTTGTTCCCCTGCAGCTGAGCTTTGTTCCTCCCAGACACCCTACCAGCTAACCTGCTCACGTAGCAGCTCCAGCCCACCCTGCCTGCCCAGAATCCTCTGTAGTCAATCCTAAAATTGCACTAAAAATTTGTAGCTGAACAGTGACTATTTCTTTCACTCCAAAATTATAGCAATATAACGTGGTCCTAAAACTGAACAAGAACTACTCAGCTGGCCCATAAATTGACCAGTTGGGAAAAAAAAAATACAAACAAACACTCAACCCAGATGATTTCACATGCCAAGACCCACCACCACACAAATCCAGATGCCCAAGCTTAAACAAAGAACCACAAACAACATAAATAATCATGAAAATATGGATAATATGGAAATGAATAGTTCCATCATCTTTCCTGAGAATGAAAATCAAGTGAATTCACAGGACAATGATTTCAAAATAGGCATTATAAATATTTTCAAGGAATTCAAAGCAGATATGAATAAAAAAACAGAAGACCGAGAAAACACAATTGAAATACCTAAAACAATTCAAAACAAACATGAAATAGAATTCAATAAAAGAATCTTTGAAGAAATGCCAATCTCAAATAAAACTTGAAATAAAAAAATGCAGGAATTCAATCAAAAAGCTTAGAGGAAATAAGCAAAGATAAGTGGAGGAAATCTAACATAAATATCAGATCCTGTAGACAAGCTTGAGGAAATGGATCACTCAATAAAAGAAAATGTAACATCTAAAATAAGCCAGGAATGGAAATATGCAAGACATTTGGGGCACTGATCATTCACCATGATCAATTAGCTTCATCATAGAGATACATAAAACTATAAATGTAATCCACCAATAAATAGATGCTAGGACAGAATCCTCATGACCATGTCATTAGAATAAGTAAAGGCCTTTGACAAAATCCAACATTCACTTATGATAAAGGTCATAGAGAACCTAGGCATGCAGGGAACATACCTCAACATAAGTAAATATACCACAAGCCCACAGCCAACATCATGATAAATGGAGAAAAACTGAAAGCATTCCACTTAACATCAGAAACAGGACAAGAAAGGCCAGTCTCTCCATTCCTCTTCAATATAGTACTTGAAGTCTTAGCTAAAGCAATAACCTAAACAAAAGAGATTATGGGATTATCAAATTAGAAAGGAAGAATTCAAAGTATTTTACCTGAAGGTGATATGATTCTATATGTGAAGAATCCTAAACACTCCGACACAAAACTCCCAGAGCTGCTGAATACATTCAGCAAAGTAGTAGGATGCAAAATTAACACCCCCAAATTAGTAGCAGTCCTATAGACTAAAACAAACATACTAAAAAAAAGATTCTGGAAACAATTCTATCAATGATGGCCTCAAAATTCATAAGCTATTTTGGAATAAATTTAACCAAGAAAGTTCAGGACTTGTGCAATAATAACTTTAATACATTGAAGAAAGAAATTGAAGAAGATACCAGAAGGTGGAAAGACCTCCCATGATTGTGAATAATGAGTAGGACTAATATTGTGAAAAGGGGCATTCTACTAAAAAATTCTACAAATGCAATAAAATAACCAGTAAAATTTCAACACAATTATTCACAGAAATTGAAAAAAATAATCTCAAATATTATATGGGAACACAAAAACAGGATATCCAATATATTCCTGAATAATAAAAGAAATGTGGGAGCCATTATATTTCTTGTCCTCAAATTATACTGCAGACCTGTAGTAATCAAACAGTATGGTACTGGCATAAAAACAGACAAATTGACCAGTGGAATATATAACAGAGTACCCAGATTTAATCCACACATTACAGCCACCTGATTTTTGACAAAGGAGAAATGGCAGCATGTTCAACAAATTGTGCTGGTCAAACTCAATAAAGACAAGTACAGGAATGAAACTAGATTTATATCTCACATGGTACGCAAAACTCAAATATAAATTGATCAAAATCCTCAACATAAGACCTGATACCTTTAATCTGATAGAGGAGAAAGTAGGGAATACACTGGAACTTATAGGCAAAGGAAAGGACGATCTAAAGAGGACTCCTATAGCACAAGCCCTCAGTATAATAACTAAAACGTGGGACAATATGACACTAAAAAGCTTCTGTACATCTAAGGATACCATCATTTGAGTGAAGAGTCACCCTACAGAACAGGAAAAAATCTCCACCAGTTATGCCTCTGACAGAGGTTTAGTGTCTAGAATATACAAAGAACTAATAATAACTAAACATCAAACAAACAAATTAAAAAATTAAGTGGGGGTGGAAAGATGACTCAATAATTAGGGCATTGGCTGTTCTTGCAGAGAACCTGGGTTTGGTTCCCAGCACCCACATGACAGCTAACAACCATCCATAACTCCAGTTCTGGGGGACCTGATGCCATCTTCTGACCTTTGTGGACATTGCATGAATAGCTGAGAAATATTTCAAAAATGTTCACTATCTAGTCATAAGTGAAATGCAGAATAAAACCATTTTGAGGTTTCATCTTACTTCTCTCAGAATGGCAAAGATTACAAAAACACACAATAACAAATGTTGGTGAGGATGTGGGGCAAGGGGTACTCATTCACTATTGATATGAGTACAAAGTGATGAAGCCACTATGGAAATAAGTGTAGAGGTTCCTCTAAAAGCTCAAAATTGATGTACCACATGATACAGCCATAGTGCTTTTTGGCATATGCCCCCCCCAATTTTATATTTTCATCCACGTTTAAATGGATGCATAAATGTGGAAGTCTGAGAACTTGGCCACAAGTGGCTACACTTGTTGAACCATCTTGGTAGAATGATTTTCTTCATTTAGGTATTTACTTATGTGAAATAAAGTATTAAAATAGGAGAAATTAAAAACAGAATAGGCCTACACCAACCCCCCAAACTTTTCTCCATTTAATTTATCCATGCTACTTTTTCAGCCTTGCTTAGAATTTTCATTGAAAAGTATTAAGCTATGTTACCTGATAAGGAATTGTAGTTATTCTCCATTTTGTGGGTTTTTTTTTAAAGATTTTTAAATACTAATGTCTTTCACCATATTTCACTGAATATGTACAACTGACTTCTGTCCAGCTTTCAAATATCATGGTCTATTGTTTCAGAATTTAGTTTTGAGTTCCCATAGTTGAACAAATCTTACATCACTATTTCCTGACTCACAATGATGAAGACACAAATGAAAGATGATCCTTTCTACAAGAAAAATGTGTAGTGCAATCTGTGACAAAATGTCTAGGTTTTTGTTTGAAAATTCTACTTTATAGACACAGACCTATCAACAGATGATTATAGAGAGGCATCAGCTGCAGTGCTTGGCTTTTATGCCCTTGTTCTCACATCTAAGGACTTAGACCTAGGATTCGAAAATCAGAGAGAATGTACTTTGCTTGTTGTTCTGGGTCTGTATTACATCACTTAGCATAACAGTTTATAGTTCCACCAATTTATGTGCAAATTTCATAATGTAGTTTGTTCATTGTTGAGTAGAACTCCACTGTGTAAATGTACCATATTTTCATTATCCATTCATTGGTTTGGGGACATTTAAGATGTTTCCATTTCTTAGCTATTGTGTAAATACCAGCAATAAACATAGCTAGCTGTGCAAGTATCTCAGGAGCAGGATGAGCCCTTTAGGTATACACCAAAGAGTGGTATAACTAGCTCATAATGTAGATTTCTTTTCAGATTTTAATAGGTCTCATACGTTTTGGTGATGCTCAAAATATTCTTATCCTCTAAACCATAATTTGATGTTGAAAATAAACTTTTCATTTTATTACTTATTTTATATCTTGGAATCGTGGTATTGATTACATTGATCAGTGCTGCCATTGTTATAACCAAAACTAAAGGTAAATTCCATGCACAATGGTGGTGTATTAGATTCACACAAGTAATTCTAAACAGTACATAGTTAAACATAAATGTCCCCACATTCTACAGTCCCTGCTTGGATAGTAGGCTGTCAGTGAGAACTACACTGGCCACTCTCTACCCTTGGCATATGAGACTTACATACTCAGCTCTCTTTTTATTTTTTCCTTTTTTAGCTCCATAGTACTCAATCCTTTCTCAAAATCTGTATCACTTATTTTAATTTTATTATCCAGGCCCTATAGTAGAAGATAAATTTCATCTTTGACTTTATCATTTGTAACCTCATTGGCCTTGAATAGTACATCACATGTAAGAATCATAAAATATAATTCTAAATTATATTAAAAGATGGAATGTTTTCTGAAATACTGAAGTTGAGAAATGAAATGGAATAAACGTAGCAGTCATCAGGATATGAAATCTGATTGACTCTCTACTGAAGATACTCACAGATTCAAGGCAGAGACAGCCAGGTGCGTTCCAACATGCAGACTGGATTGTGGGTCTGAGAATACAACATTTCTAATATTTTCCTCTTCATAGCATCACCGTGGAATTTATAAGCTTCATTCTCTTCTGGGAAACTGTTTTTTTTTGTTTGTTTGTTTGTTTGCTTCCCTTGGCCTTAGCTCAGGAATATTCTCATTCTTTTAGAGGAACTAATTTCCCTTTGGGACTGACAGAGCAATCCACAGATTAATCAGAAATAGACTCCATGTTATTCTCTCTAGATGCAATAATTTAGACCAGGAGCAGAGGCCAGTAGCACATATTACAAGTCCGTGGGCCTAACAGGTGCATCTCTCAAGGATAAGCTTTCTATAAAAAGAATGTTTGCAGCAGTTTTACTCTCTTGTTACTTCTAATCATTTCCCTATAATGTACTGTGATAACTGAATTTATCCAGCTTAGCTATGAAAAAGCTGGTATTGGAACAGCTGGTCATGTTCTGCTTTATGTTACTGTTAATTTCTTTAACAATTTGCTGAGATAACTTATGAAGAAAATACAATATTCTTGACACACTGTTTTGGAGACTTCATTACTTGAGGAGTTATGTTGGTTGTTGTCTTTGGTGGGACATAGTGGCAGGGTCAGATTGTGGAATAAAACCACTTACATCATGATCAATATGGAAAAGAAGATGAATATGCTGAGTCCCCCCCATCTCCTTTAATGTCACACTGCCAATTAACTAGAGATCCCCATTAGGCTCAACCTGTCAAATTTACCAGCATTTCCTAAGAGCACCACAAGGAACAAGACTTTTACAAACCTACAAACCATAGGAAACTTTGGGGCCTATAAGATATAATATACAAGATTAATTGTGGAAATGGGGAAAAACATGAATACAACTTCAAAAGCACTTTGACAGTTTATATTTAATATAATTTCATGATGCTTTCATTGAAATCTTAATTTGACTCTATTAAAAGTACCTTAAAATGAACCTTGTATTCATTATATGCTCTGAAATTTGAACCCTTATGTTTACTGACATCATTCTTATTCATTAATAATATACCCCAAATTTAATTCAACCAAAGATACATTCTTTTAAATATTATGTCTATGACAATAACTATATCAGTCCCTACAATATAATGCAGGTATTTAAGAAAACATGTTCTTTCCAAGCTGTCTCTTCAGAGCACCTATAATCTCTTTATTCCTCAGACTGTAGATGAGGGGGTTCAACATGGGGATCACAATCAGATAGAACACAGACACCACCTTGTTCTGGTCAGTGGAGTAGCTGGATTTGGGCATTACATAAATGAATGTGGTGGTGCCATAGAACAGAGTGACTGCAGTGAGGTGGGAGGTGCAGGTGGAGAAGGTCTTTTGGCGGCCCTCAGTGGAGCGCATTTTCAGGATCGTGATAAGGATGTAGATGTAAGAGATGGCTATGACAAACATTGTGAACAGAATGACCGAGCCAGCAGTAAATGTGGCAAAAAATATGGCAAAGCTGTCATCAGAACAGGACAGTTTTACTAATGGAGCAAAGTCACAGAAAAAATGATTGATTTTATTTGGTCCACAGAAGTCAAAAGAAAAGAAGGAAAGGGTATAGGAAGAAGCATTCAGAAAACCACCGAAATAAGACCCTACAAGTAGCTGCTCACACAATTCTGTGGACATTTTGCTTGAATAAAGCAATGGGTTGCAGATTGCCACAAAGCGATCATAAGCCATAACAGCCAGGAGGAAGCACTCAACTGTCCCGAAGAAAACAGCTGAACCAAGCTGGATGCCACACCCAGTGTAGGAGATGTCATTCCTCTCTACCAGGAAGTTAACAAGCATTTTGGGTGTGACAGAAGATGAATAACCTATGTCAGTAGAAGCCAGATGGCTCAGAAAAACGTACATGGGGTAATGGAGCTGAGGAGAGGCTCTTATTAGAAGAATTGTGCTGAGGTTTCCAGACAGGGTCACCACGTAGATACACAGGATGACGATGAAGAGGATGACTTGAAGGACTAGGTTGTTTGTTAAGCCAAGTAAAAGGAACTCTGTCACTGCAGTGTGGTTCCCATCCCCAAGGAAGGCCATGGGATAGTGTGACTGCTGTCAGAACAAAGCTATGATGAAAATATAACATGGTATATTTTATAAATGAGTGGTTTCACTTACATTAATACATCTAAAATATCATTATATGTAATGGTATTCAAGTACCAGTGGATATTTACTTGTAAAGAGGAGTCTATCTGTAATTTGAAAATTGAGTTTAGCAGAAACACCTGAAATAAAATATCCCTTTTTCTGATATACTTTTTTCCTTATATATTTTGTTTCCTGAAGTGCACCTTAAGTAGCTTTAAAGCCACATAATAAAAGTAGAAGACAACCTTGTGCCCTCTTTTGACCTCCGTGGGTATTGCATGACATGGTTGCACTTATATACATGCAGGCCATACACTCTTACACATAAAAAAATAAAAAATATTTTTAAAATAGAAGGCATATGAAAATAAAATTAAATGCTTAGTATATTAGGAAAATACATATTTACATGTTTTTTATTAAATTCTTACATAATAGCTAACATTTATGTTTTTAAGTGATAAACATACAACTAAGAATTATATAGATACACAAATATGTAATTTGTAAGAAATATATTTTTAAGAATTTATAACATCTAAAATATTTTAATTTAAATTTTTATTGATGATTTTGAAACAGATTATTAAATTGTTATATAGCAAGTGGTAAAGTCTTAGAATATGGACTCCAAGATGCCTAATTGTCCATTGCTCTAACAATGATGTAATAATAAAGTTAAATAAGAACCCTCAGAGTTTGAAACAAACAATGAGTCAAAAACTGGTTTTTAAAGTTGTCTGAGATCTGAAGTGGAAAATAGTGACCTAGGTTGTTACATCTTTTATTATGTATGTCCATTCTATATGACATATTCCTTTATAAAATTGTTGTTGATACAATAACCAGACAAGGATTTTCAATAAAAGTTTTCAATGAGTTTATACACTGTAAAATTTTTTTCTATTTTGGTGTTTGAAACTGAAAGTATTGTTAACCAAAGACTTTGAATATCAATGTAAACACTTTAAAAACTCATTAATGATGCCAAGCATATAATGAATGTATTGACTCAAAAGACTTAAAACAATACCTTCTGTAAAAGTAATTTCTAATTGGGCTTTTGCAGCATGAAATAAGGTATTTTCAGTATAACACACAGCTTCATATAGTATGCAGAGGTTTTTTGTTTTTCTTCTAAAGTATTCTTATGCTTAAACAAAGTAAGGCTTCCTGCAATTTTTTAATGTCACACTTTTAAATCCGCTGTTTAAATACTTATATATGAACAAATGCCAAAAGCAACTCAAAGTCAGCATTTTTGCAGAATATCAAGTGCAGATAATGCTGAAAGAACATATGAGCTTCTCTCCTGAATATAGGTAAACAGAAATCCTAGCAATTTGGATTCTATCTGTTTCCTCACATGAAATCTATGGCAGAAACAAAGCAAGTCAGCCAAAATGGCTCATTAGCTGACCGCTTGATGAGATCTACCTTTTTCAGCACTATGACTGTAAGAACATATAAGTGAGGAAAGTTTTCACAAACTATAAATTAAAAATAGTAAGTCAGATTCATTAACGAAGTCAAATTCTTACCTTCTGAAATGAAAAATCACTCATCCTTCAGTAAAAATAATCAAATTCATTGTGGTTCTATACCTATCTTTTATATTTTGCTCTCCTTTGGGGATAAATCTCTGAAGATGCTAAAGGTTTAAGAGTGAATTCAAAAGCACCATGGAGCATCATTATCTTCTTTAGTGGGTACTGAGCAATTCAATTCACAGGCTGAAACAACTAATTTTCCATGACCCTGTCAATTCTCACGTGGTCAATTTAGTCTTTTGTTCAATATAGGTGTTGATGCATAGTTCATAATATGACTAATTTCTTATGGACAAATAGTTCCAAGTTTATATGATAATTATGATTAAGGAATAATGCTAAATTTAAATATGAACGCTAACCTTAGCTTCAATACTCAGTGAAGACATGTATTTATTGATAAATCTTCTGGTGCCATCTGGAACATAATGCCATTAAATGCCATCAGGGAACATGAAGTGAAACAGCATAAAGTTGAACGTTACGTAACAAAAAACTTTGAAATGTGTTATTACAATGTCAAGAATATCTTGAAAGTTGTATTTTAAAAGTACAATTTAAAAAGTTGGTTTGATGTCTTGCAGATTACAAATACAATTGCTCAGTTCTTGAGTAGTAACCCTGGTTGTAGGAACATCATAGTAGGATAACGGACTCTTCAACACAAAGACTCAATCTAAATATATTTATTTTACCAAACAAAATTTATGATCCCTGGTTGCCCCAACTTTGAGGACATTAATTTACAACCACTACAATAATTAGAACCAATATTACTTAAGACCTCTTCCTTTTATGCCACAACTATGCGAAATATTTTACACATATTTATTCCTCATATCAATTTTTGAAAATAGGAGCTTTTACTGTTCTCAGTTTTCAGATGACAAAACTGAAACTGAAGAGTTCAAATTAGTGGTGTGGAGCAGTTGTGACCCCCACAATCAGTGTCTACCCCAGGGTCATGTGCTATTCTCCACACTAATGGTCTGCTCCTTCAGTTTCAGTGACCCCAGGAATCACTTCACAGCCTGCTAAATCCACATGCCAGCATCTCCAAGAATTTCAAACAGTTAAGACCCCTGAAAGGAACCCCAAATAATGGAAGCTAGAATTCAGGGCATGCTCATTATTCCCTTAATTTGCAGATGGAACATTCTAGAATTCACTCTCTGAGTTTCTCACATATCCCAGTAGAATTGCTGTTGCTCTAGGAATGATCTGGATTACACAACCAGAAAGATGGACTTTAGGGAGAGGATGGGAATGCCTTTCTTGTAAGAATGTTTAAAGGGAATTTAAAAAGTAAACATTTGTTTTGAAATAAAAATACATCCCTTCTAGTTTAAAATTAATAAACATTTCTAAGCAAAAACTAAACATCTGCCTTGTCATCTCTTTATATAAACAGATGTGAGGCACAGAACAGTAATAACATAAAAGTATAGTGAGGAAAGAGAACACAGGATAGAAAGAGGACAGAACACAGGGTAGAGAGAAGACAGAACACAGGAAAGAGAGAGGACAGAACATAGGGCAGATGGAGGACAGAACACAGGACAGAGAGAGGACAGAACACAGGGTAGAGAGAGAACAGAACACTGGGTAGAGTGAGGACAGAGAAAACAGAGCCCTGGGATCCTTATTTTTTGTGTAACCTACTACATAACTCATGGTAGCAGTGTTTAAAATTTTTGAACAAATGATGAGAACATTTACCATTTAAAATTCATGCAAATATTTATGCATAAAATATCAATAAAAATACTAGAATAATATTAAAAATTTCAGATGCAGATTAAATTAATTCGAGCTAGGTTTTTCAAAAAAAGTGTGGTGTGAAGGCCTTTTCTTAGTTGGAGTTTCCATGATATTTCATGTGTGACAAAGTTGAGAAAGGTTCAGAACACAGAATGCAAACATCTTTCAGTTTGATCATTTTACATTTACAAAACCTGCAATGAGGGGCTGGAGAAATGTATCAGCAGATAAGAACTCTCACTGTTCTTGCAGAAGACCTGGGTTCTATTTCCAGCACCCACATGGCAGCTAACAACTGTCTGTAACTCCAGGATCAGCAGATAAGAACTCTCACTGTTCTTGCAGAAGACCTGGGTTTGATTTCCAGCACCCACATGGCAGCTAACAACTGTCCGTAACTCCAGTTCCAGGAGATCTGACAGTCTTTTCTGTCCTCCGCAGGCATTGCAAGACACAGATGCACTTATCGACATGCAGGCAATACATGCATACACATAAAATAAAAATAATAAAATACTTTTAAATATCTTTATTTAGTAAGATATGATAGAAAATTAATATCAAATCAATTTTAGTTTTATAGACTGGTAATTGTTAGCACAGAAACAGCACTAAATTCTGTATTAAAATAAATTCTCTTTCCTAAATATTTTAAAGGTAAGTTAAACAAGAATTGAATAAATAGAAAGAGATATACCCTGTTCAACGACTAGAAAATCTATTATCACTGACATGTCAATTATCCTAAAATTTACCTAGCCCTTCATTGCACTGTGGATTTAAATTCTCCATGGACTCTTTGTAAATTAATAAGGTCATGTATGAATTAATCAGAATTAGTAATAAGATATTTATAAAACAACAAAATTAGAGAATTTTTCCTTAAATGACTTTAAAACTTACCAAAGAGGTAACTTCATCAGGGCAGAACTATATTGGTAAAAGGAAAGTTTACCTAGCCCTTCATTGCACTGTGGATTTAAATTCTCCATGGACTCTTTGTAAATTAATAAGGTCATGTATGAATTAATCAGAATTAGTAATAAGATATTTATAAAACAACAAAATTAGAGAATTTTTCCTTAAATGACTTTAAAACTTACCAAAGAGGTAACTTCATCAGGGCAGAACTATATTGGTAAAAGGAAAGAAATGGACCAGGATTGACAGTTTAAAAATAAATGCACAAATGTATTAGAAATATCCACACATATACTAGCCTGTTGACTTAGGTGGGAAAAGAGTTTCTGGGGTGTATCATTGTGGTCGTCAGCTGTGGCTCCTCTCCTCCGGCTATGGCCGCTCTCCTGCTCTCTTAGTTCCTCCAATCAGTCGTTCAGTCCAGACCCCAGGGCTGGTGAGGAGACTGTGTCAGCGGAGCCGCATTCAGACATAGGAGACCAGATTCAGTGACACAGATCTGGTTTACTGCAGGAAGGCGCAAGCTTATATAGGGGTAGTGGTCCAATCACAGCACAGCAAGTAGGACACCTTATTAGCATAACAGGTTTAGCATCCTATCACAGTACAGCAAGTAGGATACCTTATTAGCATCATCCTATTAGCATAACAGACTTAACATCCTATCACAGAATAGAAGGTAGGATGCCTCATTAGCATACTGGGTTTCAGATTACAGAGCCTGGATTCCTGGAAACCAAAAGGTGGAAGACTAAAAGAGGGTGATTCCAGAAATCAGTCTTGGGTTCCACATGCACACTGACCAACATGCAAGTATATCCGTACACTTAACACATCCATACACACACACACACACACACACACACACACACACACACACACACACACACACACACACACACACACACACACACACACACACACACACACACACACACACACACACACACACACACACACACACACACACACACACACACACACACACACACACACACACACACACACACACACACACACACACACACACACACACACACACACACACACACACACACACACACACACACACACACACACACACACACACACACAGTACACTTAACACATCCATACACACACACACACACACACACACACACACACACACACACATTCATATCCATAAATGGAAAAAATGTGAAAGCTTACAAGATTTAGAGCTAAATGTATGAGACTTTGTATTATTAGGACAAGAAAGAGTTTTTTTAGATAGGGCTCAAATTCTGTACAATAAATAAAGAAAATAAGAATTACAGTTATGAGGGCTACAGAGATGACTCAGTGATTAAGATCAACAGTTGCTTTTGCAGGGGACCAGGGTTCAGGTCCAATCACCCACATGGCAGCTAACAACTTTGTCACACCAGTTCCAGGGGATCAGGTTTCCTCTTCTGTCTTGTATGGGCATTGCATGCACATAGTGCACCTGCATACATGCAGGCAAAAACTGACACATATAAAATAAAAATAAAGGAAATAAGAAAAGAATGACAATTTGGGTTTTATCAAAATTTATAACATTTTTACTTCAAATAAGAAAAAAATCAAAACACTGAAGAGGAAGTATTTGAAATTCATATGCTAGGGAAAAGAAATTAAACCCAACCTCTCTATGACCTGTAAAGATAAATCCAAGTAACAAAAGACAATCTTAGAAAACTGTGAACAGCTTTGAAATCATAAAAGTATTCACAGAACTCAAAGTCACTGAGAAACATAGTCTATGTAGCAAAAATTAGGAAATGTCCCTATGCTGAAGCCTCAGGCCCTTGTTATGTGGAGGGAAAACAAAACCCACATATAGGAGGTAAGCCTGGCAACACTTCTGAGAAAAGACTGGAAGTCCCAGCCACAAGGCCACAATTCTCCCAGGTCTTAAATCCAGTGGTGGTGGGTCTGGTTAGTGCAACAGTGATTCCTCCTGCATGGTAAGCCATGTTTGGAAAAGAAATCTTCATGAATCCACAAATCTCACAGAGTGATAGCAAGATGCCATCTTCAGATAATTCTACTATTCATGACTGAGCTGCTCCAGAGACCCGAAAGCAAGGACCAAACAGTCAGGGGGCCTGAGAATACTCCTCATAGCGTCTGGGTGGGGAATACCCAGAAGAGGCACTCATGGTCTGGAGAGATGGCTCAGCTGTTAAGAGTAGTGGTTGCTCTTTCACAGGAATTGTATTCTGTTTCCAGCACCCACATAGCAGCTAGCAACCATCCACAATGCCACTTCCAGGAGATGTGATGCCTTTCCTGGCTTCTGCTGGTTTTCACTCATACAATGTCCTTAAATGTACAAGAACAAAACACTCACACATATAAAATGAAAATAAACTTTTTAAAAATAAAAAATATATTTAAAGAGCCAGTCATGCTGAAGCAACTATGGGCACATGAGAATTTCAGGCAACAGAAACATTCTGTGAAAGGGTCAGTGATTTCTGGTCACACTGTATGTTGAGAGGGAAGCACCACTATAGGTAAGTTACAATAAAACTAATACTCTCGGGCCCTTGGTCCACAGTTCACCCTCCTTAACTGCCACCCTGCAAACTATATTGGTGATGGTGAGAAAGGAGTTTCGAGAACACAGAACAGGAGTCCATGAGCCATATAACACAATTCGGGGTCCTTCTGTTTCGCTTGTGATCTAGGAGAAATCCTGAGAACTGCGTTTATTCACAGCTCTGCTCTACAAAAGCATAGGATTCAAGGTCTTTCAGCATCTGTATTGCTTGTAGACTGGTTACAGTTAATATAGTGTCCTTTCAAAGGCTAAATTTGAGCTTTGATAAACTTTTTTCCCCACATCCTTAAAAATGGACATGCTGATTTCCAGTATTGCTTCATAACAAAAATAAGTCTTGTTATTGCACTTATTTGAGAGGTTTGGGGTATTTCTAGTATATGGAAGTGGAGCTGAGGAAACCACCGACCAGGCAACTCCATGGATGTGTGTGTGTGGGGTCAGTTTATTTGAGAGGAAACAGAGGGCTAGGCTGCCTCTCCAGGAGCAGGGAAACATCTGGAAGAAACATCAGTGAAGAGGAGGAGACATCTTTTATAGGTAGTTAGGTGGTTGGGTAACTTTTCATGATATAGGTTGGGCAGTTTAGCTCAGAATTGGTTAGTCCTTCAACAAGCAGAGGGACTTGCCTGGGGCTAAGTTTGAACCTGCCATTTTAGAATATTCAGAGCTGTGTAGCCATTTTAGGTGCCTCCCAGGAACCTAAAATTCCAGCCTTTTGTTGATGATAAGGGGCGACTGTGGTCTTTCATTAGCTACTTCCTTCAGGACAGGGATATTGGCAAAGAGGGGATGTCTTAAAAGGCTGGAATATCTGTCTGGAGTGCAGTATTAGATGGGCAGGTGGTGGTAGGAGACCTGAGGGAATTCAGACAAGAGCACCTGGTTCACTGACCATTGGGACAGCTCATTGATTCTGTCCTGAAAAAAAATTTTAAAGGCATGGAATAATCATTATTATGAGAAGGATGGATATCAGTGGTCTGAGGAGGGGAAGGAAAAGTAAAAGCAAGAGCAATCAGGCACAAATTCTAGGCAGGAAACCAGGAGAAGTCAGAACAGTCTGAATTTTCAAATCAGTTTCTTGATGAGGGCTTCCAAAAGCATCCATCTCTTGGGTTTTTCTCATTTTTCTTTTGGCTGCCATGGCTGGACTCAAGATTTGCTTTTCAGGTACTTTGATAATTGTTTGTATGACTAAATTCACAGTATGATTTTCCTTCCAAATGACCTCTAGACAGGGAGAAATAAGAAATTTAGCCATCATTTAATTTTTAGATAAGAATAGTGGGCTTTTTTTCCCCTGTTGACTGCAGGTAGCTGCTGTAGAGTTGATTAGGCCAGGATTTGAAGTCTTACACCTGAGCAGCATTTTCTTATTAAGAACAAATCATTAGTGATAAATTGTCTAACATCATATATAAACTTAAACCTAATGTCAGGATGTTCAGTCCTTTGGACTCTTAAAGAAATATATCAATCATTTTACTCTGGTAATACTTTCCTGTTGGGTGTTTAAGACCATGCAGTTAGCCCAAATAAACCAACTGATTTTTATTCATATTGTCAGCTGAGGATCTGTTCCTCAAGAGTCACATGGGATTGGAAGGAGCCCTAACTCCTTAGCCCTTTCTTTGACCAGTTACATCTATATGGGGATAAATCAAAGGTCCTTCTCAGCCATGGCTGGCTTCACTTAGAAGCACTGAGGAATTTTTCTCTCTGTGCTGACCCTCCTCTTTGCAGACTAGACACTGGTTTGAGTGCACCTGGTGAGGGTCTCCACGGCCTCCCTCAACAAGTGGACAGGTGACTTACCACAGTTAAAGGACATTTGGAGAGATGGTCCACAGTCCCCTGGAACTTAGAAGACCTTGGAGGGCAAGGAACAAAAACTTATCACTTTAAGATCATCTGACCAGATTGGTATAGGCCTCAAAGTATGGCTATTAAACACCCAAGAAGATTAGTTACCCTAGTCTGATACTTTACTATGTAGTATGTAGAAGATAATTTTTTGGCAAAAAAACAACCATCCTAAGATAAACCTTGACTAGACATATATTTTCTTCCTTAAACTATTTCTCTGAATTATGACCTTAGGAATTTTAAGAGTATCCGTAGATAATTTCTGTGTTATCCTTTATGCATCCTAATAAACCTATACATACCTTTATTATTTGCATAGACTTTCTCAATTTTTTTGTATTCTGGAACTATCCAGCTATCATAATCTTCATACATCAATCATTCTTAATAAAATTTCTCTAATTGCATGCACTTTTAATATCTTTTTTCACATTCTCACTTTTTTAATGCTATGATAAATAATAACATTAACAAGTAGACTTTCCTTTTCTCATCTGTTGTGAGAATTCTCTTCCTGGGGATACTAAGCAATACATATCCTCTTTCTAAGGTTCTAGTGTCAAAGCAATGTTTGATTACATTAAAGTTAACTCTAGGGAACCAATGAATTTACTGAGTTTACTTACAGATATGCATGAGAGTTTACTGAGGTATATGGGTGCCCTGAGATTACTTGTATTGGAAAACCTTTATTCAGCATGGATGTTGACTTTTCTATAACCTCATGGATCAAGCCTTCCCCAAATTATATACTATATTTCTTCCCAAATTAGGAAACCATTTGCAATTAGGGAAGAATTACACACAGCTGGGAAGAATGGCTGGCTATTGAGGTAAGAGTCCAATGGCCCTGTTTACACGTACTTTAATGAAGGAACACAACCATTAACAAGCACAATTGTGACAATCTTTAGCAAGTAGACAGCTGAAGTCATGAATATGGCAGTTATTTGGGTCGGAAGAGTGCTTGCTGTACAGCATCATCTTATTCAAAGAACATGGAATCCAAATTATACACATAAGACAATATAATGAGTTAATATGCCCATGTACACACTGTGCTTTATAAGTTCCCAGATAAACCTCATAAAAAACACAAAACCATTAATAATCTTTCCTACTTTACATAGTTCAGAGAATTGTCTACCAAAATGTTGATTTAGGTTTCAAAAGAATATAAACACTGGGTAGAGAAAAGCAATTGGTACATAGCAAAATATTATCAAATTGAAGTTTACAACATCCATCATAATCAGTTAAAGAAAACTGTGCTATAACCCTGCTGAGACCTTCAATAAATTTTCTTAACAACATATACAAACACATTTACCACTTTTTGTGAGAATTTACCAAGCA